>NC_042621.1:299972783-300272783 GCF_901001135.1 Rhinatrema bivittatum | reverse complement strand
TTATTATTATTATAAATCAATTAAAAAGCATATAAATTAGCCAGAGTAATTTGTAGGTTTTTGTGAGTTGAGTTGGTCACTGAAAAGACAGGTTGCTATAGAGATTTCTATTTTCATTAGATGACAGTTCTGAGGCTGCTTATAGTAACCAGTCAGGAAGCCAAATTTCCTCTGGCTTGTCAGATAACATCAGACATAATAATATGTCTCAGTGGTTCTCTGCCCTCCTTCTCTGGGGGTTTGCAAGGTAAGTTTCTCAGCCTGGGGAGGAAAGAGAGGGACCCCTGGGGAAGGGTGCACGTGGAGAAGAGAGGGAGAGAAGTGCAAGCCCTGGGACATTCAGAGCTCAGGCACTAGAGAGGGGAACGACAGTAATGCTGTGCACCACCCACTGTGGGCAGAGCAGAGACAGTGCTGTGACCCCTAAGAAGGACTTCTTCTCAGGCTCTTCTGAGATAAAGTGAGGATTTGCGGGGAGAATGGGCTGGCAAGGCAGGCAGCCTCAAATGTGGGACCCACGCTGCTCTTGGGCCTACAGCAACGCCTTCCATTTCACTTCCCATCCTCTTCTTCACTATGGCTGAGCTCTTCTGGGGCTGGATGCCACGATGGCATTTTATCTTGTTCCTCCTCTTCTTTTCCCTGGATTTGTCAAAAGGCCCACATTAGGCCTGGGCCTATGGTGGCAAATATTCAGAGGCAGCGGGCTCGCTGCAGATTTGCTGCCACTCAGCTCCGCTGAATCTCATTCAGCAGGGAACAGCCCTCTGCTACCCTGTAACAGCCCCTTACTGGAGGTGGGAGGGTGCCGAGGGGTGACAAAATCCCTCCCTGGCTGAAGCCAGCCACTTGGGTGACTCCTGCTCGTTTTGTGCAGTTAAGATATTTAATGTGGAATAATGCTCAGTTGTCATGGAAAAATGAGCAGCATGCTGATCCTATATAATGGATTATTTGTAATTATTATAATTTGCATTAGTATCTACAGTAATATATCTTTTAATCTGTCATTATGTAGAAACTAAAATGACACTTGAAGGTCCCTTTTCCTTTTGTGTTGAGTCTAAAATTAGTTTGCATGTGTACAATCTGTAATTAGTGCTTAGTCAATGTTATAAGCATTAGTAATGCCGATTAACTTCTTCTCAGTGAAATACATAAATAAAAAGTGAGTTTTTAATTACAAGCCATAAATCGTGGTCTCACGTAAAGATCTGTAATTTGGGCCTATCAGTTTCCACTTTAGTTGGAGCCATGGCTTTGGCTCCGTGCCATGATTTTTCCTACATTTTATAACCCGTCCAAAATCCCTTAGCCCAGTCATTACAGCAACAGTCTCTGGTCAGGGGGACCCTGCTCCAAGGCTCTGTCCAGAACCCTACAATCGTGGATTGTTCTATCCGGCCACTAGGTGCCACCATTGTGCAATGAACGTGGCTTTCCCCTCCCCCAGGGCCGGTGAGGCACTGCCTCTGCAGCATCTCCAGCTCTGACCAATCTGGGAAGCAGAAGGCCTAAGCTAAGAACCAAACTCTGGTCCTTTTGCATAGCACAGTGCAGAACTAGCGGGGCCAGCCATCATGGAGAAATTCAATAATTCTAGCCATATATGCTTCTAGGTAAGCTTTTATAATTCATTGTATTTTTTGTAACCTGCAATTTATTTGTTAAGTATGACTGCAAAGGACCTTATGTAACTAGCTTGAGTCACCCCGTAAGAGCTGAATTTTTAAAGCCTTTTCCATGCATAAAACGTGTTTAATGCATGTAAATGTCGGTTAGAAAATGGCTTGGGGCTTGTAACTCAGTGACAGGCATTCCAGCGATGGACGAAGGGTGCGGTTAGTGTGGGGGATCCAAGATGGTGCTGAGAGTCTGAGGCACTCCATTTTGGCTCGCTATGGAATCCATCCATGTTTTCTTAAATTCTTTTAAGATGTTTGCCCGCATTCATGGTGAAACGGAAGGGGAAGATGAGACGGTCAGCTGTTTTTTTTCTCATCCCCCATTCAGATGACCGTCCCTCAGTTTATAGCTTAAGTCAAATTCATTGCTCTTTGCTGGAGACACTGAGCAATTTTCAAAAGCCCACTTAAAGTGGGCTTAACATGGATAAATGAGCTTTTGAAAACGCTATGATATTATGTTCCATTTACATTTTCCATTCAAAATTAGCTCCTTAGTGTCTGAATAAGCTAGATAATATTAGATATACCTTCTTTGATCCTAAGCATTTAAGATCTTCCCTGGCTGTTAAAATGTCTTAATTTGGTGCTTATTTTATGTCTCTTCTCTCTCAGCTTGTTTCTTATATTCTTAATTATTTCCTTTTTATAAGTATTCTTCTCCCTGGTTTGTTTATTTGTTTATTTATTTATTTATCAAGTTTTATATACTGTCGTTCGGTTTTGCCATCACAATGGTTTTCAATTTTCGATGGAATAGGGTGAGTTAAATAGTTAACGCACATTATGATCAGAATTACAGTTATAGCAATGTTGGGGTTAGTTAAACATTTTCATTGTTTGATCTACCATTTATAAAGGTTGCGGGGCTCATTAAGGATAAAGTTCACATGTTAAAGATGTGGTTCACTTGGTTCATCTTGGTGAATGATATCGTTTTCTAGTTCATCTGGTTGGGAGGAGTGGGCATAGAGAGGATCAGTATCATGGTGTAGAGCACGGGGGATGTATGCTTGGCAGAGGATGTTTAGGTAGGCTTTAGTGAAGAGCCATGTTTTCAGGTCCTTCTTAAAGGTTTTTAGGTTAGGTTGCATTCTTAATTTGGTTGGAAGAGTGTTCCAAAATTTGGGGCTTCCGATGCTTATGGCTCTTTCACGAGTTGAGATTACTTGAGCGGATTGAGCGGGTGGAATTTTCAGGAGACCTTTGTTAGTTGAGCGGAGGTTTTGTTGTGGTGCGTGGAGTTCTATCGTTTTACCTAGCCAGTCAGTTTGATGTCCAAGGATGATTTTGTGAAGTATGGTTAGTATTTTGTAGTCTATTCAATATTTTATTGGGAGCCAATGAAGAGATATGAGAGTTGGAGTAATATGTTCATGTTTTTTTGTTCCTGTTAGTATTCTGGTGGCTGTGTTCTGTAGGATTTGGAGCAGACGTATGGAGGTGAGTAGTAAGCCAAATAATAAGGAGTTGCAGTAGTCAAGGTTGGAGAAAATGAGTAGTTGTAGGACTGTTCTGAAGTCGTCCGGGAAAAGGAAGGGTTGAAGTCGTCTAAGTGTTAGTAATTTGTGTTATCCTTCCTTGATTTTTGTGGTATTCTTGATTTTTGTGGTATCCTTCCTTGATTTTTGGTGGGGGCCCCTTTATGTTTGTGGGCTAGTGTGGAGTAAGTTTTATGATTACATTTCTGCAATTTTATTCTTTTGGATTGAGTTACTTTGTTGCTTGCTCTGTTTCCAAGCAGGTATTTATACATGCATATTTTGTTGAAATTTATAAATAAAAAGTTTACAAATAAAGTATTCACATAAATTAACCTGTATAAGCTACAACTCTGAAAAGGAAGTGTAACACTGTGGGCCATATTTTAAGAGGTACGTGCGGACGTACATTTGTGCGCGCAAACTGGCGCACACAAATGTACGCCCGATTTTATAACATGCTCACGCAGCCGCGGTAGGTTATAAAATCCGGGGTTGATGTGCGCAAGGGAGTGCACACTTGTGCACCTTGTGCGCGCCGAGCCCTAGGGGAGCCCCCACCTTCCCCTCCCTTCCCCTACCTAACCTGCCCCCCAGTCCTATCTAAACCCCCCCTCACCTTTGTTTAATAAGTTGGGCAGGAGTAGGTTGCGCGCGCCGGCCGAGTTCTGGCACATGATCCCCCGGCATGGCCTCTGTGCCAGAGGCCTTGGTCCCGCCCCTGTTCCGCCCCTTTCACAAAGCCCTGGGACATACGCATGTCCCGGGGCTTGCGCACGTCGCCAGGCGTATGCAAAATAGGCTCGACGCGTGTAACCCTTTGAAAATCTGGCCCTGTGTGAGTAGCAGCCAGTTACATGTGAATTTACAAAGCGAACCTATGCGCATACATTTGCTTTAAAAATTCAAGGTAAATTCTGCGCATATACACATACGGGTAGATTTTATAAATTTACGCAAGCGCGTACTTTTGTTCGCGCACAAGGCGCGTATCTTTTAAATCTGGGGTCGGCGTGCGCAAGGGGGTGCACATTTGTGCAACCTGCGCGCGCCAAGCCCGGCGCGCTGCCTGTTCCCTACGAGGCCTCTCCGAAATCGGAGCGGCCTCAGAGGGAACTTTCCTTCCGCCTCCCCTCACCTTCCCCTCCCCTCCCTTCCCCAACCTAACCCACCCCCCGGCCCTATCTAAACCCTCCCTACCTTTGTTGGAAGATTTACGCCTGCTGAAAGCAGGTGTAAATCTTCGCGCGCCAGCGGGCTGCTGGCGCCCCATCACCCAACCCAGGGGCTGGTTCGGAGGCCTCGACCATGTCCCCGGGCCGGCGCCATGCCCCCGGACCCGCCCCAAACCGCTCCCTGAACCCAGACACGCCCCCAGACACGCCCCTCCCGCCCCTTTTACGAAGCCCCGGGACTTACGCGCATCCCGGGGCTATGCACGCGCCGTCGGCCCATGCAAAATAGGTGCACCGGCGTGCGAGTGCCCTGCGTGCATAAATCCAGCCGGATTTACGCACGCAGGGCTTTTAAAATCCGGCCCATAGAGAATAATTTTCAAAACTGCTCATGTGCTCCCATTTACTTGTGTATAAGGGGATATGCAAACGTCTGTATTTTATAATCTGCGCAGATATATGTGCGAGTTCTAAAACAAAGTACATAAGTGCACAAACTTGCTCATGTATATGAAAATCAGGAGCCACACACGTTGAGACATCCAGAAAAGTAGCGGCACTTATCCAGATAAATTTCAATTTTTCTGGCAAATTAGCAGCACTTACCTAGATAGGGCCGTATTTTCAAAAGGTTACGCACGCCGGTCCTATTTTCAAAAGGCCCGGCGACGCGCATAAAGCCCCGGGACACATGTAAGTCCCAGGGCTTTACAAAAGGGGCGGGGGGGATGGGGTGATCCGGTGGCGGGGCAGGGCCAGAGGCCTCTGCATGGCTGCTGGGCTGGGCTGAACTAAGTTTTAAAACAAAAAAAAGAAAACAACAAAGGTAGGGGGGAAGGGGCAGGAAGGTGGGGTGGGGGGTAAGGAAGTTTCCTCCCAGGCTGCTCCGATTTCGGAGCAGCCTGGGAGGGAACAGGGAAAGGCAGCAGGGCTCGGATAGGGCTCGGCGCGCACAAGGTGCGCACCATCCCTGGATTTTATAACATGCGCGCGCCGGGTAGTGCACGCACAAGTAGGCTGCGCGCGTATGTGTTAAAATCTGGCCCATAATTCTGAATACCGCTACTTGTCCGTCTAAGTAGCACTTTTCGGACTAATCTGAGTACGTAAGATAGCCAGATAAGTCTAAAAAAAGCACTACTTAGCCAGATACCTCTTAAAATGCTACTAATCTAGCAAAGTCAGATGGCTGGATAAGTCTAAAAAGTGCTACATATCCAGCTAAATCTGATAGCCGGATAAGTAGAGCTTTCAGACTTATCTAACTATCTGATTTAGCCAAATAAATAGCATTTTAAGACTTATCCAGCTATGTAGCTGCCTTTTTAAGATTTATCTAGCTATCTTACAAACCCAAATGAGTCCAAAAATCGCTACTGAGACGGATGAGGACCGCTATTCAGATTTACCGGCTGAATAAATTGGAATAGAGCTGGATAAATACCGCTACTTATCCGGATAAGTTCAAATTTGTCCAAGTAGCTGCAAAGGCGCTACTTAGCCAGATAAATCATAATGTAGCCAGATAATTATGCGCAAATGATATAACCGCGTATTTGTATGTCAGATTTTAAAGGGATACATGAGTAGATTTTATTTGCATTATTTAGATGCATTTAATGCCCTCCCCCCACTGTAATACAGGAGATTTTCTAAAATGCACATGGCAATGAACTAATCAGATGTAATCAGGAAGGCGATTAAGAAGTATTTTTTAAATAAAATAAAAAATAAAATAGCTATTTACCTGCGTAAATGTTGGTCCCTCCCCGAAACACCCCCAGCACGCCCCTTTCTTACATGTCTAGACACGGACCCTGATTTACATCTGTATATGGAGGTTATTAAAATAGTGTATACTCGCGTGTATGCTATTTTACACACGAAAGTGCTATTTTTGAGATACGCAACTCAATTCTGTCTATATTAGCCGTGCCATGCTAGACGGATTACAATAAAAACGGGACAGTACAAACACACAATGTGAGAGGAATTATGCCTGTTTTTCAGCTCTGCAGCACTTTTTTCCACTGGGTTGGTGCACTAGAGAACATGGAAAAAATGAGGAGGCCCAAGGAGGCAGAGCAGGCCCGAGGCCTTTGTGGCGCCTTCTTACTATAATGGGCTCTCCCCACCTTATGCTTTCTGTTATAAAATTGCCCACCTGATATGGGGGTCAACTGAAATGCATAAGGTCCTGTGCGCGTGGAGCTTTCCCTGGACTGAGCGGGGGCATGACAGGGGGAGGGATTTTCAAATGCATGCACAAAAATTAATTTCCCTTGACAATTTCCAGGGCACAAATTCTCAGTTGTCCTTATGTGTGAATAGTTGTGATGGGCATTCCCAGGGGTAGGGGGTGGCATTTGGGAGGGGTTTGGGCTTTCTACACAGCTGTGATTTTGGGTAAGGAAATGAGAGAGGATAATTTTCACAGCGTGAGTCCGCGTTGCCCCTACGTGTGTATTTGCGGCCTAATTTAAGCAGGCTGTTATTTCATTACCCCCTTTGTGTATTTTTTTCACGTTTCCATCTGTACCGAGTTTATTGCTCGTCCAGCTTTTTGCGCTTAGATATTTTTTTTCACTGAGTTGATAGCCTGAGGACTACCTGACTTTATGAAGTAACAGCTGGATTCAAGTGGGCAAACTCCTTGGCCAAAGGTTTTATTATTAGACCATGATACAGTTATTAGGTTAAGTGCCTGATGCCTCTAGTTATAATCTCACCAAATTGCCTTAAAAACATAAAGGGGAAACCAGACCTATTCTATACTTTGCATTTTTCACTTAGCCTTTACTATTATTTTGAGGCTTTTAGAGCCATCGTTATTGTAGAATGAAAACATATATACAATTGAAAGCTTCCCATGTACTTTTGTAGTGCATTAAGCTTAGAATTTTTCTAATGAATGCAATGGGAGCCTATGAATATCTATGTTCACGATTTTATTGCAGGATTGAGCTATTTTAAATCAATTTCTTTTTATTCAGATTTCCAAATAGACCACTAATATACAAACATTAACCTAGGGTGATGTCTGCTCCTGCGCCCCACCTAGAAACAAACAAGGTTCTCAGCTTTAACATTTACACTTTGCATATAGTGAAACTGATTACATAAAATCCCTCTTCCAATAAACCCCCAAATGTTACTTCCTTAGAGTTGACCTATTTTATATTTGGTCTTATGGAGGGCCATATTGAGGCACTGCCCTAAATTTATCCAGCTAACTTAGCCAGATAAGACTAAAAATCAGCCTTTATTCTGCTAACCTAACCAGATAGCCGGCTCTGTCCCAGAATGCCACTGCCTCGCCCCCAAGTTAGCCGGATAACCTTTTAGCTGGATAAACAGTTATCTGGCTATTTCAGCCTGGTCAGGGCGGCGGGATTGTCATATCCGGCCATTTGTCCAAGTCCAAACTTTCAGCGATAAATGGCGCTGAATATCAGTCTTTTACATTTCCTTTTCCTCTATAGTGTAAAAGTGTTCATGCATATTACAGCATAATAGCCTGCTTACTATTGATTTCTAATTCCTGACATGCAAATGTATATTGATATTTGGGACTGTGAGTACCACTTGACCATTCTTTTGATTGATTTTACCACCAAATGTAAACTGAGATCACTAGAGACCTGATTTACTAAGGCTTTTCTCCCATTCTGTGTCTATAGGGAAAAAGTTTAATTAATCAGTCAAGCCCTAAAACATTCAGCGTGAGCCCTTTATGCCATGCATAATATGTAATATAGTCTCTCCATCTCTCGACGAAGTCTATCACAGTGAGGGGGACATATGAGTAGTGAGCTCCAAATAGTTCATATACTTTATCCTCCACAAATTGATCCACTTGTGACATGCGGGTTAAGGATTCATCAGAAGGTGAATTCCCTTGGCTTACCCATATCTCTCTTTGTCATGAAGTGGATAATAGTAAAAAGGCAAAATCCACATCTGGGAGCAAAGAAGAAAATCCACTGGTTACTGATGAGGATCCAGGCTTGGATGATAAGGCTCATCCCCTTCATCTTTTAGAAGGAAATTCACATCTGAGAATTGCACTCCCACTCCAGCTAATGTCACTTTTTCTATATAATGAAGCTTGTCCAGGCTCCTTTGCCATATCTAAGGTATTCCTGGAATGAAGAGGAGCCAATAATGAGGTTTTGTACAAGGTTGCGGAACTTCTTCTCTATGAGACAGCAGTGTAGCAGACACAGGTTCCCAATTCTCTAAGGCCTCTTGCCATTATGTAAGGAAGGCCCCAGGTGAAATGGCAGGAGTAATAGCAGGGGATTTCAAAAGTATATCCTCATAGATCTTTTTCTTCATGCTGTGACTCCTAGCCAGGGAATGCATTGTAGAGGACAGAGAAGCTGAATCTCTTTTAACTCCCATGGTGAGGTCCCCTTCCATCCCTGATTTATGATGAACCAACCACCTCAGAAACTGGCTTTGGTTCTCATTTTGTAATTTTTCCTCTTTTATCCCCTCAGTGATCTCTGCTCCCATCGCCCTCCTCAGTCGATGCTGCCTGGGTGGCTCCAAGGCCTATCCTCAGTACTGCTGGCTGACCAGCAGGGGTGCCATTAGCAGCAGCAGCAGCAGCAGCCTCCCCTCATTGCCTGAGCCTGAGGCTCAACCAGCCCCCCATTGGATGGGGGCTCTGAATCCACATTCTCCCATGCTGCAGTCTGTGCCACAGGACCAGCCTCTTTCTTTCTTATTACTAAAGATTTTTACAACACCTTTATGTCACGTCATTGCCACATTTGTGTTTCTCCTCACAAATATGTTGCAAGATCCGTCTCGGAGAAATCGTCTTATTCCAAATGGATTTTTTCTGGAAAGAAATCATTATTGAATAAGATCCGTAATCTGCAGACAGAGGTATTGCTCAGTTATTTCTCATAAAAACAAAACCAAGGGGAACTTGCAGAGAATGTCTTTTATATTTTCTGCACTAACTGTACTTAGAAGGACCATGCCCATCAACCTAAAGTTATTTACTAGGCTCAAAACATTTTGGGCAAATTAAGTCCCTGCTTCAAACAAAAAGGTTGCTAGAAGAGAAACTCTGACCGCTAAGTAGTGTTAAAATACTACCCAACATGACACTTAATCTGATGAATAATCTTGATTACAAAATGAAAAAATGTGCTGAGCGCTATAAACATATTTCCTTATCGGACAGATGTCACAGGCTTAACATGTGACTCATCTGCTTAGACAAACCTCGACCCTAAATCAAGTGCCTGTTAACTCTTCTTGTTTTTTTGTAGGTATTCTTTGTGAACTGTGCACAAAGTTAAAAGGTTTTCTGATGATAAAAATCATCACTCGTGTGCGTAGATCATTCACAGGTGCATACATTTGGCCTATCGAATAAGCTCATGCCATGTGCAAGTGTGGGAGTGGATCATTCACAGGTGCATACACTTGGCCTATCGAATAAGCTCATGCCATGTGCAAGTGTGGGAGTGGATCATTCACAGGTGCATACACTTGGCCTATCGAATAAGCTCACGCCATGTGCGTGTGTGGGAGCTGTTAAACCACAAGTGCACATTCCTTGCATTTATTCCTGAAAACGGGGCCCTACACGTGCCTAGAGTAGCAATGGGGTGAGCTGACACATTTCACTGAGGCCGTTTGCAAGCCTCTGCTGCCTCTTTCCTCAGATTTCTCGAAGGGTTGCATTAGCACAAGTTGCCAAATGGCTGGAGGTCCTCAGGGACAGCCTGAGGCACTTTCACCCCATTGGATGCAGGAGCATGTAGTTCCGATGTCTGAAATAACAGGACCACAATTCCATAGATGAACTGGAACCAAACCAGGACCTGTCCATGATGAGACATCTGGTATGACTATCCATCCCTACAAATCTGAATCCACTGCCCAAAATCCAAGCCATTCAGCTTAACTTCCTATTTCTTATCCAACTCACAAGCTGGAGGCAAAGGTGGTTTGCAAGTGAAACTTCATTGTAGCTGAAAACTTTGCATACTATGCGTTGCTGGTAAAGAAATTATAAATGAGGTGGGAGAGATGGTAAGATCTTGCATGAGCCAAATGCTGCTCTCCATCCTAAGCAGGCCAGCGAAAAGCTCCTTGTCTCAAAAAGCTGATCTGACTTTGTTCAAAATTGAAGCCTGGCAAATCCAGACTACCCTCTAAAATTGGGATTACCCTGCAAAACGAGCAAGAGCCGAGTTCGCAAAATGGCCACAACTTGTACTGAGAGCAGCCTTCATCTGAGCTAGGGTTTGCAAATGCAGCCATCTGATGCAGGAAGCCATGCTGACTGTAGCACTGACTGGACAGGCAAGTCTCACAGGAGAGTGCCATCATTGGGCTCAGTAGGCTTCTGCATATGAAGCCAATCGGAGTATGCAAGCATAGGAATGAGGGATCCATGTCAGCTGCTGGTGACTACCTGTTTTATTAAGCACACTTTCAACTTCTTTAGATATGGGTTGCCATTAATAGGACCATTATTGAAGGAGTGCGTCATTCCATCTGAATCTGTCCAGCAGGTCAGCCCAAGAACCAGGGGCTAGATACAGCCCTATATTGTTGGCCTTGTCTTGCATATTACAACATACAGAGTGAGTACTAAACTTGTAAAGGCTTGGCATTTAACCAACACACAATTAATTACAGCACTGGGGCAGTGGATTTCCCCCACTGTTGGTGCAAGGTACATGGATATGTACGTGGTCCCAAGGTCAACGAACTAGAGGACAGTGTCTGTAGGAAGTATGAGCTGATTAGTTTGTCTTAGAAGTTGCAAAATAAATTTATAACCCTCCCTAAGTCATTAAAGATAAAAATCATATCTTAAAACATTTAGAGGAAAAGTAATTTTAAAAGCTTATTAACATTTGTGAATTAATAATTCACAGGAATGGCTAGTCACTTTTGATAATCACTAGCACTCTTTCAACTCCTGCCTTTTGCTCTATTGAGAGAATGTGAGGCAGAATCGAGGACTAGAACTGCAAACTCCTAGCTACTCCCTTCACTGCTAATGAAATCCTGTTGGGTTTGAAGCTTAAAATTCACTCTGTGTATCTTTGCCTCATTAGAGAGCTGAATAAAAATAGACACTGATATTTGTAACAGCACATGACAGTCGCAAATGTGCCAGAGCTATTGATTTTCCAACAACAGCATTTTGTCGTCAAGATTGCCGGAAAATGTTTCATCCCAAGGAGAACATAATGGTGATTAAACAAAAAGATGCTTAAAACTGATTCTTAAGAGGAAATTAACTGGCCCTGGTCGGTACCCAATTAATTCACTCTCAACTTTTACCTGTAACTGCAAGAAAAGATACAAAAGATAAAAGGAGATGTTAATGGAGTGTTGTTATGCCACTGTTTGAACCAAATGACCCTTTTCTTTTGGTTTCCCTGGGGCATAATTGTAGCAGTTGCATTGGTCCTTGTTGAAATTGAATTCCATATAGTTGTGATACTTCCCCCCTGTGCCACCCTATGTCCGTTTCCATCAAGTGAACAAAACACTGTCTGCACATGCTGTGTGGCCCGCGATATCATCCACTTTGTCTTGCCTTGTCTTTCCTCCTGGGTAGGTTGCTGAGGCCCAAAGTCAGAGATTGCTTGGGTTCCAAGAAGGATCATGAGATTAAGAGAACCAAAAGAGATGAAGACTAGAGAAAGGGGAGTTTGCACCTATACAACTTGTATTATGCATGAAGATCAGCCTTAAATTTAAAGAGTACATTTCTGGTTGGACTCAGAGTAAGAAGTGCCAGACTGAACATCTACTTTCTAAGTTGCTGCTTGGAAGGAGTCAGCAGAAGCTGATCTGTCCAGGAAAAATTTCCATTTAAGCTACTGGTTTACTGTGATCTCACTCTAGAAGTGGGAAGCAAAAGAGGAGAGCCCTGGGTGGGTCCCATTTCTACATGTACATGATGGAGGAAGAAAACTCTGTGCTTTCTGAATTATTCTGTTTTGGGACTGTGTACTGTCTTTTGTTTTTGTGTTATGAATTGCACTGTTCTTTGATATGCTTTTTATTCATCTACATCAATTATTCCAGTAAAGGATTTATGTTTGAACAATACGAGACTGTGTTATTCTTACTGGAAGACTGCAGGAGGCCTCCAGTCAGCCTATGAGTCTTGAAGACTTTAACTTTCCCCTCATCAGGAAAGAACCCAGAGGAGCATGGGTTGTTTACTAGAATTTTGGAGCAAGTAGTCAGTGGAACAGTGGTTACATTTTGGAGGAAGCCTGAAAGTGCACCCCAAAAGTTTTGAAACGTTTGGCCTGAGAACTGTAGAGTTTGGAAGACCCAAGATGACCACCATCTTCCCCAAACAGAAGTGAAAACCTGAAAACTTTCCTGGCAGAGAGACGCCTCATGTGCATGACATGGATGTAGAAGCCGGCGAATTCACTCTGCAGTCACCGAGGAAGCTGCTAATACTGCTGACATTACCTCAGTGTGTGAAAAGCTTGTGCTAGCCACATCCAGATGAGAACATGGTGGGAGTTTCCCAGAGTGAAGGCACCAAAGGGGCAATCCAGGCTGACTCTGACTTCTTTCCATTCTTTGGCCAGATCACTCTACATGCCACTGGCTCTTTCCAGACAGTGTACATAGCAAGGGTCATCAAGACCTCTGGATTCTCCAATTCATAAATTAATTCTTGACATGGGTAACACTACAACTGCGAAGGCTCAGGCTCCTGTAATGCATTGCATCGCAGTGTGAGCACTCATCTCTACCCATGGTTTCCACTCTTTCCAAGGCCATCCATGTTTGGTGGAACTTATGGACACAGGGATGTCCAGGGTTAATGGACTGCGCCACCTTCTCGCACTCCTCTGGCATGAATTTCTTCAACAGGGGAACAAAAAACGTCTTCGCTCTGCTATTGAAGATATTTATGTGAGAAGATGGTGCAGCCCAGGAGAAGCTGATGGGGAGATGGGAATTCGGCAATTAATGGTGGGGGGAAAGTGGGAATGCAGCTATTGGTAAGGGGAAAGGGGTAGATAGTAATTGACTGGGGTGAAATTGGAGGCTCAGTAATTGATGAGGGAAGAGCTGGGTTGCAGCAATTTATAGGGTGAACAAGGACTCAGCAGTTGCTAGAGGGAAGGGCTGACCAAACAAATGGTGGGGAATGCTGGATAGAGAGTGAGTGGAGGTGAAAGAGGGAGACAGTGCTGGCAGGGGGTAGGGAGAAATGCTGTACCGGAGCCGCTGTAACTTGCATTTCTCAAGGGATGCAGCAATTTAAATTCTTTGCACGGGCACCAGTTAACCATGAGCTGGCCCCTGTACCAGGGAACAGAAAGAAAAACAGGAAATGAAGCCCAAAAGAAGGAAATCAAAATGCCAAAATAAACCAAAACAAGGTAACTGAGTCTTGAAAACAACGGGCTGGCACTTAATCCTTCACAAGCTTCCTATTCAGTTTTTATTTTATTTTCTCCAAGAATTTCTCAGTGTTTATTATATCCAACAAAAATAAGAGAAAATCACAGAGGAAGCATGGAGTCCGTTTTTTCCACTGATTTTACTGCCGTTTGGTTGTTATCATAAATGCTGAGAAATTCCCAGGGAAAATAAAATCAAAGCTGAAAACAAAGGTCCCTATTAATTTTGAAGCTGGTGTCCACCGAATGTATGTATTTGATTGGACAAAAAAATGTTCTGTTTTTAATACAACTATAACTCATAATTAAGTTAAATGGAAGAAAATAGCAGTTTCACACACACACACTCAGGAATAGCGCAGGAAAAGGCAGTGCCAGCCTCGTCACAAAACAGGCACAGCACAGGCAGGAGCAGTGCAAACTGCCTGCTCCCCACCCCACCCACCCATACACACACTCGTCCACCACAAAGCAGGTATAGTACAGGCAGCCGCAGTACAAACTCCCACCCAACACACAAACACACACACACACACACTCAGGTACAGCGCAGGAAAACTACTACTACTACTACTACTTAACATTTCTATCGCACTACACAACATACGCAGATCTGTACAAACACACAAAAGACAGTCCCTGCTCAATAGAGCTTACAATCTAATAAGACAAACATACAGAACAAGAGACTTGGGGTATTTCATAAAATAAGACAATGGTTAAAAAGAAAAGAAAGTTAGTTAATAAGACTAAAAGCAGGCAATCAGGCCTAAGATTTAAAAGCGGTTTCAAAAAGGTGGCTCTTTAGATGGGATTTAAACACGGCGAGAGCGGGAGCATGGCGCAGCAGTTCAGGAAGACTGTTCCAAGCGCACAGCACGGCCAGGCGGAAAGCACGGAGTCGGGAATTGGCAGTAGAGGAAACGGGCACGAATAGGAGTGAACGAGGAGGGGTGTAGAGAGAGATAAGAGAGGAGAGGTAGTGAGGTGCTGCGGAGTGAAGGCCTTTGTGGGAAAAGGCAGTGCCAGCTTCACCCAGCCTCACACCGTTTCGTGACAAAGCAGGCACAGCAGAGGCAGCTGCAGACCACATTTCTGTCACAGTTCTTTCCCAGGTGCCCCGGGTATAGGGGCGAGTTAGTCTTTCCGTTTTTATGCCAGGCCACCTTCTGGGAGGAGTAACCTGCTCCGTTTTAACACAGCACAGCCCTGTTCCCCACAGCAATGCTCAGTGATGGACAGAATACCAAAACTGTAGTTTTGGCATGGATTCTGCTGTAATTCATAAATCATTTAATCTGTTTTCTTTTGCTTTTAAGTCAGCGAAAATAGTTGATTAAATTACAGCTGAGGAACAGGTACAGGTGCAGCTCCTGCATTATTGAACAGCGAAAGAACGAACATGTGAGCTGAATCTGCACCTTCCAACGAAGGCGTCCAAATATTCACTTGCCCCTCTTGTACCAGGTTTTGGGGTGTCATTCCTAGCTCTGCCTTAGATTTTACTCACACAATTTGTAGAGGGAGGTGCATCTGTTCATGTGACCAAATCCCATTTTATAACCATTTCCCTCCTGGAATCTGTGCCTGGTTAGGATTGCTCTTAACTTTCTGTGTGTCGGAGTGATGGCTGCCAGGGTCATTCGTAGGTAGCAAAGGAGGAACTTTAAATGTTCTTTTTTTTTCAGAAGAAATATGACAAAAAATAACAAAACAAGAAAAGAGAAATCTTTGCGACGTTTCCAGCCTGATGTAGTAGGACGTGAGAACAAAATGTGCGCTGAACTTCAGTGCATGTTTTCTTTACTCTCAACGCTGGAAGCTCCTGGCATGCAGATGCATCGGGAGTTTAAAAAGCACACTAACCTGAAAACTTCTGCACAGGAATGTGCTTAGCGTGCACAAAGCGTTTCCTGAGCGTCTTCATGTCACGTTTTATGCGCAGAGAACGTTATTTGTGCACATCATCTTTTCAGCCCATGAATCTCAGATATAGGACCCCCAAATCAGGAACTGCAATTTGTGCCCCATAGGGTAACGTTAGCCCTAGAAACTTTACTCTGCCTCGGACCAAGAGTTAAATTTCCAGCATTAAAAAAAAACTTTTGCACCTGTCTGCATTGGGGAGTAATAACTAATGCCTTGATTAACATGAGATTTGCAAGAAGGCACGCTAGCCGATTTGTGTGCACATTTGTAGTGTGCCCCGTGTATTGTTCCTGCAGCTGGGCGCACCTTATGAATGATCCAAACAAAAAAAATCATTTGTAGAAGGTAGGCTTGCTGGGATAGACGCATTCCTCTGTTTCTATGGCTTTCACATCCATTTTGCATCTGGTGCTGTGGTTTGTGGTGGAAGTGGGGAAAGCCAGCCATTATTACCAATGGGTGTGCGTGCGTGTGTGTTAAATAACAGCGGCATCATTTTTAATCCTTGCCTCGGAGGTTAATTAGAGGCCCTGGTTCAGCCTCTTACCCCTCAGTGTCTCTGTAGGTTTCCTACCCGGGGCTTTGGAGCGAAGCTGCTGCTTGCTCAGGCTTTTACTGCATTGCTTCGCACTGGTTACTCTCTGGATTGATTCACGCTCTTGGACGCAGTCACTGGCGCAGAATTAATCCCTTTCCATTTTCCATTGGCATTAATTGGCCCCGGATTGGAGAGAAAAAAAAAATAGCACAGCATCAGACCAGTTTGGCAATCTGCCCCCCCGTCCTCCCCCCGTCCTCCCCCTGGAACCCCCCCCCCCCCACACGGAAACTGTAACACTAAAGTGGTTAGTGGGAACCCTGACTCATCCCATCCCCCATCTCCACTCACAAAGCCAAGACTCCGCTTCTGGCTCTCAGACAGGCAGGCCTAATCGTGTCCTTTTACAAGAAAACATATACAGATCAGCGTGAAAAGATATGGAGATGCCTTTGCAGCTCCAGCTCGTTTCCCTCCGAGACTCTTGCACAAGCAGGCAAAGACTGTGCAGGCGGGCGAAGGCTCGGTGCCTTTCAGTTCCTAGCAGTGTTCATCATGACTGTGTGTTTGCCATATTACAAGTCAAACATTTAATTTCCTTAATTTCATCCCCTCCCCTCCACATTGGCTCCTGGTGTTCACAATGCTGGTATCTTCAGCACTCAACCTGGATGGCTTAGTCTGGCCCAAGCAGGCAAGTCTGTCATCAGAAACTCCAATACGAGAACTCCTGTCCTCCCACCCACCCCCAACCCTTCAATCCATCCCCCAGTTACCTTCCAGAATTTATGGGTCAGTATCTTCTATATCAAGTAACTGCATAACATAACTTGTACTGTCTGCAGACTATTCAGAATTAAGCTCGAGACATACAGGAACGTCTTTTTATAGGTAAAGGTCGCACGTGCAGATGTAGATTCCATAAACATCGTATCATACAATGCATTTCTCCATTGCCAAAATAGAAGGCTTCCCCCTGTACCAGGGCCTTCCGCAGTGCAAGTCTGTCTTCTTCCTTCCTCACACTACACCAATTCCAGATCCAGAGGGATCCTGTAGCCCAGAATGTCCCCCAAATAAATTAAAATCTTTCTCCAGAATTTTCTAATAATTGGACAAGCCCAAAATACTTGGGTGAAAGATCCCTTCTCTTTTAAACATTTTGGATAATATTCAGAAAGTGTAATTTGTGCCTTATAGGCGCTATGAAGGAACGTAAATTGTAGTTCTCTGAGGTTTGTGTTTGAAGCCACAAGTCTCGAAAACGGGAAAGCAGACCCGTTTGAGAAAGAGAAAAATTACTTTCTAACTTCCATCTGTCCCAGGGTGGTCCTATCCAATTACCCTGTTTCATCTTCTGCAACTCTTTATGTAATCGGGCTAGCAAGAGTTTTGTATGCTGTATTTGAAAAACATTATCTACCATTTCTACTTTAGCCATATCTAAATCATCTTTACATAAAGAGAGAACATACAAGATCTGAATCCTGCAAGCTAAACTGATCTTTCAATTGCTAGAATGACAACAAACTCCCATCCTCTGTCAATACATGTTGGAGTCTGCTAATACCCCCTGTTCCTCCTTCCAAGAAAGACATTTCCTTGACTGGGATCCCGGGGAAAACTCCATATTTCCCTGTGTCAGTAAATAGGGGAACAACTACTATTCAGCTGCATAAAAACTGTGAGTTTCTTCCATGCCCAACGTGCAATCAGCACATTGTTAGCCAGACTCGAGGTCAGGGCATCTGCAGTCGCTATAGAGCATAATGCAAGTCTATACCCGAGGTCACAGCTCTATCACTGTCAATATCTGTGTCAATGGAATCATCGTATAACCAATCTCTTATTATCCTTAATTGACTTGCCAAATTGTAGATCTCCATATCAGGAAGGCCGAGCCCTCCCTGCTTCCAATCCCTTTCCAATCTCTGAATTGCTATTCTAGGTATTTTACCCGCCCTGAGAAATTCCAATAATAACTTATCCAAGGATTTCATATCTTTTTTACGTAAGTGAATTGGTAAAACTGCAATATATACAACCACCTAGGAAATAAATTTAGGAAATACATTTTTAAATAAGTTGACTAGGCCTGCTGGAGACAACGATAACAATTGCCATACTCTCAATTTATCTTTAGTGAATTTAAGTAAGGGAGATGTATTAATCAGATACAATTGGCTCAAGTCCAAAGCAATCTGAACTCCTAGATATTTAAAAGTGCCTGGAGCCCATTTCAGAGGAAACTCTCCCCGCCAATCTGGCCTAATAATGTCTGGATATGCAATGGCTTCTGATTTATCTTTATTAAGTTTAAATCCTGGGAACGCCCCAAAAATATCAATTATCTGTAATAAATTTGCAAGGGAAGTGACAGGGTCAGACAGAACCACCAGTACTTCATCAGCAAACGCCGCATATTTAAAGAGGGCTGTCCCCATGCAGAACCCTCCAACCCCTGGCTTTTGTTGCATGGCCACTAGCAGGGGCTCCAGTGCCAAAAGAAATAGCAATGGGGACAGTGGCAACCCTGTTGTGTTCCTCTGCGAATGAGAAACACAGACGAGCAGCTCCCATTAGCCGTGACTTCCACCACTAGATCCATGTCCAATAACCTTATCCCCTTCCAGAAAAGACCCTCCAGCTTCATCTGAGTTAATAGCTCAAAACGTAATTCCATTCCACCCTATCAAATGCTTTCTCAGCATCAAACCTAACCACCATGAAGGGAGTGTTGGCTTTTGCACACATTTATTTATTTATTAGATTTTTATATTCCGCTTTTCAGCACTTCAAAGCAGATTACATTCAGGTACTGTGGTGATAGCAGCTAATAAATTGCTCACATTCATTGTGGCATATCTACCTGCCCCGGTCTGCTAGAACCAAAGCCAACCGGTCCGCCATAATCTTAGCCAATAACTTCTGGTCAAAGTTTAGCAATAAGATTGACTGAAACAGAGATACAAAACTGGATCCTGCCCGGGTATAGGAATCACTGGAATCACTGCTTTGCTCACATGAGGAGGATAGTGACCCTTTGTAATCAGAGCTGCAAATATGGAACAAAGCAGAAGAGTTATTTGTTCTACTAAGATCTTATAAAACTCACCGGAAAAAACAGAGGTCCAGGGGCTTTTAACAATTTGGCCGCATGAATACCAAATGAAACTTCATCAGGGCTAATAGGTCTATTCAACTTTGGCAGCTGACAATCATTAAAGGAACATAAGGGTAGTTTCTGTAAAAATTCTTGACATTTAAATCTATCGATTCCTTCAGAAGAGTACAAATTAGCATAATATTCCTCAAAGAATTTCAATATATCCGTAATAGTATTCAAAATTCTCCCCCTCTGCATTTTTAAGTGTGATATAAGTCGGGGCCAGAAGCTGTTTTAATCAGATTGTACATAAGTTTCCTAGCTTTGTTACTATGCTGATACAATTTAAACTTACAGTATAATATACTTTTTTTTGCCCGCTGGTGTAAAAATGTGTTCAGTGCAACTTTTACTGAGCAATACGCTTCTCTATTAGAGGCAGTACTTGTTGCAGTCAAATTGGCCTTCAACTTTGACAAACTGGATTCCAAAGCTAAGATTCGTTTATTCAAATCTCAGCATCTTTGTATGAGAAAAGATATAATATCTCCTCTGAGTACAGCTTTTGCTACATACCAGAACAAAACCAGGTCTTCCTCACTGTGAACAACATTATTTTCTGAATATTCTATCCACTTCAGACTAGTGACCCTCCCTACCAGGTTACTCACTCTTATCCATATTGGGTCATGATCAGAAATCTTGATCTCCCTAATATTCTCCTCCTCATTCTTGGAAAAGTTGCTCAATGAAATTAGAAAACAATCTGTTCTCGAGAATGTAGACTCAGCTGTGGATAAATGGGAATAAATTCCGCTCCAATGGATTAAGTACTCGCCAAGTATCCATGAGATGTAATTCTGATTGCAAAAGAGATTCCCTTGCAATTACTAACAGCCTTCCCCAGGTGACTGAGATTTGTCCAAAGAAGATTATGCAACCATATTAAGACCCCCCCCCCCTCAAAATATAAAATCATCTATATTAGGGAGCAGTTTATCAAATTTGTGAAAAAAGCATGGTCGTTCTTGTTGGGGGCAAAGAACAACTTTTTCCCTATTTAAGTCACCCATAGTAATTAAATAATGCCCTTGGGAATCCTTAATTTCCTTCACAATCTTCAAGGGAGAATTCTTATGAACCAGTGTCGCTACACCAGCTGATCTAGTGTTGGCCAAAGCATAACTAATTTGCTCCACCCACCATCGCTTACGTTTTTGATGCTCAATACCTTTCAGGTGTGTCTCTTGTAAAAATACTATTATCTGCAGACATTCTTTTTTAAAGCTATAAGTATCTTTGTTCTCTTAATTGGGGTATGGATACCACATACATTCCAGGAGAGTATCTTTAAAGTAGAACTAGAAATCAGGGAACCATAAGAACATCTGACATTGAAAGAACATCACAAAAAAGACAAGAGCCTCCCCAACTAAGGCCTTCATCCATTTCCCACCCACATCATAAGGAAGTCTTAGAACTTTGCCCAATGAGTTTCTCCTACTCCATACTGATAACATATCTATCCAACCCATTCCTATCCCTGCCCTTTCCACCAAAGCAATCCATAACCTCCCTCTCCATCACGCATCCACCCCCATCCATTCTTCTTGTAAACAGTAGCAGAAGCTTAATAACGATTACAGGATGTAATTCCTGAATTCACAAGGTATGGTCGGATGAAAGCCCCTGCGTACCAGCAAGGCTTTTTTGGCCAACTGTGTTGCAGCACCTGAGAAATCAAACAAAACATTATTGGCACATTGCGGCAAGTCCGCTGTGGATAGAATGCTTTGTTCCCAAGAAGGCATACTAGGAGTTCCAGACAAGTGCATAATAATACTTCATGGTGCCAGAAAAAACCATACAAGGTAAAACTGAAGAGGAGACATTTTAGGACTAAACTCAAACTGGAAATTATTTTGGATCTCCCTTTTTCCAAAAGAATCTCTGAGTTCCGGGTACAAAGATTCCCCAAGAGTCTTCGATAAATCGCTATGCATCTCTCCTGTCTAGATCTGTGCCTTGATTGTCAACCACAATGAGAGATACTACTCAAAACTAGTATAAAGATATTTTCATACTTTGGATGCTGGACTTTCATAGTAGTGTCATGACAATTAAATTTAAGTGGAGAGTATACTCTCTATCAAAACCAACGAACAGTGAGAAAACACTTTAGCAACCTGCCAATGAGAACCAGAAGTAAAGGACTACTTATCCTTTGCGCAGACAGAAGGACATTGTCAAAACTTCAAAACGTATTGGGGCGGATTTTAAAAGGGTTACGTGCGTAACTCCGAAAATCTGCTCCTGCGCGAGCTGAGCCTATTTTGCATAGGCCCGGCGATGCACGCAAGCCCTGGGATGCACGTATGTCCCGGGACTTGAAAAATGGGGTGGGGAGTGGGTGGGGGCGGGCGATTCGGGGCGGGGCAGGACCGAGACCTCCGGCACAGCGGCCGTGCCAGGGGATTGCGCGCCGGCACTCGGCCGGTGTGCGCAACCTACACCTGCCCGGAGGCAGGCGCAACTTATTCATCAAAGGTCAGGGGGCGGGTTAGATAGGGCTGGGGGGCGGGGAAGGTGGTGGTGGTGGGGGGGGGCGCGGAAGGAAAGCCATCGGGGCTCCAGTAGGACTCAGTGCGTGTAAGTTGGGCGCACTGACCCCAGATTTTATAACATGGATCAGCCTGTGAAGAGTGATCTGGATCAAGTAGCTGCCCTCGCCCTGTCTGAGGACAGAAAGGGAATCGGTAATATAAAGGTGAATTTACAGCACATGCAGACGATACTGTCGGGGTCAGGAATGATATTCTCAGTAAAGAGGTGGAATTCCCAAACTATTTATTTTATCAGGGAAAATATGTTTACTTCAAAAGAAATAAAACTGCTTTATTAATGAGTAGTGAAAGGGAGAGCATGGTGTCAGGTTTAGTGTAATATTTAAACAGCTAAGAAGCCTTTTGCGCTATCTGTTTATGGTCCAAGCTCTTCAAGTTATTTAGGGGGTAATTTTCAAAAAGAGATACGCGCGTAAATGTAACTTCTATGGTAGCAATTGTCAAAAGCCATTGACTCGAGTAAAGTGCACGCATGCGGTTAAATCCTATGGACAATTCAATGGCACGTATTGTAGCGATTTTCAAAAGCCCACTCACACAGGTAAATGCTTTTTAAAATCAGGCCCCAAGGAAGGAGCTGGATCCTTAAGAACCAGCGGGAACACCTTCTTTGGGAAGAGGATGGCAATCCCAGCAGGCGTGATCAGGTTTTGGGCAAGGGATGCTTGTCTTTGAACTACTTTTGGAAGAAATAAAAAAGGTCGTCTTTGTGTTGTGCCACCTTGCTGCGTTCAGCTAAACATTTCTAGTGTGGCAAAGGATGTGGCAGGAACCTGCCAAACTCACTCACCAGCTGCCCATACGGGGACGGGCTGGAACAGAAATGGGACGCAGAGCTCCTGAGAAGCTCCTTTGCATTCTGTTCTGCACCGAGCGCACAGTAATCTACTCTCATCCCCCACTTTCACCAAGCCACCATTCCTCCCTCCCAACTCCTTCTTAATCTTCTAAGGATGTTTTTGTGTTGGGAATGTCAACCAAATCTCCTGTTTCCATTTCATTTTGCTTTGAAAACAAAGCGCCCCTCCCCCCACCCTAGACTCCCCCCCCCTCCCCCGCATATTTGGTTCAGGGTACGTCTGTTCAGCAAAATGTGTTTATTAATGTAAAAAATGTGTGTGCTGCATCGTCCTGTGCTCTGGGTGGCTTCCGAATGAACATTCCTGGTTGAAAATGCAAATAACAAACAGGCAATTTTCAACACAACAATAAAATAAAATACACAAACTCAGTAACACAAAGAGAGATACATTACTCACCAGGGAGCAGAGGGGGCAGGAGTGTCTGAGTGTTACTGCGGCCCCTTACACCCCTGCATGGGGTAAGTGGTTGGGGGGGAGGGGTCCTGGGGGGAGGGTGTTGTGGCAGAAGAGGACGGGCCGGACTTGACATTTGTTGTTGTTTTTTTCATGGTCTTTTTCTTTTGTTTTATTTCAAGTAAACAAAGAGCCAATGAAAACCAAAACGAAACGGTGCTCAGTAAACAATCCCTGTTCTCTTACCCTCCCTACTCCTTCTTCCTGTCCACTGTTCCTCCTTCATCCCTTCCATTCATAAACTCTCCTCTTCCCTCTCCCTCCTGCCTCTCTATTCCGTTTACCTTCTCTTCATTCTCTTCCTCACCCTCCCCATCACTCCAGGACCCTCTGAGATGAAACACCTTTATGCTGCTGGTAATTCAGGGTCCTCAGTTTACTGTCAGAACGTGGAGATACAACCTGCCTGGCATGGGAAACCCTCAGGCACACTTCCGGTTACAAAGAAGGCTGCAATTGTGGGGAAGGTGGTTGACATCCTGTGAATGGGGAAGGAGAGAAGAGGCTGGCAACGGGTGCACAGCAGCAGCTGGGTTAATATAAGGACATAAGGCTTGCCATACTGGGTCAGACCAAGGGGCCATGAAGTCCAGTAGCCTGTTTCCAACAGTGGCCAATCCAGGCCACAAGTACCTGGCAGGATCCCAGGGGGTAGAGAGATTCCAAGCTGCTTATCCCAAGAATAAGCAGAGGATTTCTGCAACTCTTCCTTCAGGAACTTGTCAAATCCTTTTCAAAATACAGCTACACTAATAGCTGTTGTGTTCGTCGGTTCCCGACGCCCTCTCTCTGCCCTCCTTACCTCTTTGGCGCCTCCTTCTTCGCCTGCGGGAAGATTGGATGCCGCGGCGTCCTGCCGAAGTCCTCTGTTAGAGGCTGCAACCCGCCATGTTTCCTGGAGGCCTAGGGGCGCGCGCGGCATGGCCCTGACCAAAGTACCAGCTATGGCTCGAACCTCAAGGGCGTTCCCCTGAGGTGACGTCACCCGCGACGGATATATAAGGTCTTAGAATTTGCTAACACATGGAGTTAGCAGGGGTTACTCTACCGAAGCTACTCTGCCTCCTCGGACTTACCAGGGGTACCTGCTCCTCGGGGGCCTCGCTCTCTCCTTTGTTTTTCAGGTGAGAGTCTGGAACCGGTACTCACTCCTTGAGGGCCCTCATTCCCAGACTTGCTACGTATTCTCTTCTGCCTGGAAGCCATCACTGCCAACTACATCTGTGAGTTACCATCGCTCTCTCAGAGCTTTCCCTGGAACCAGGTACTCGCTCCTCGAGGGCCCTCGATCCCAGACTTGCTCCGTATTCTCTTCTGCCTGGAAGTCATCACTGCCTACTACATCAGTGAGTTACCATCGCTCTCTCAGAGCTTTCCCTGGAACCAGGTACTCGCTCCTCGAGGGCCCTCGTTCCCAGACTTGCTCCGTATTCTCTTCTGCCTGGAAGTCATCGCTGCCTACTACATCAGTGAGTTACCATCGCTCTCTCAGAGCTTTCCCTGGAACCAGGTACTCGCTCCTCGAGGGCCCCCGTTCCCAGACTTGCTCCGTATTCTCTTCTGCCTGGAAGTCATCACTGCCAACTACATCAGTGAGTTACCATCGCTCTCTCAGAGCTTTCCCTGGAACCAGGTACTCGCTCCTCGAGGGCCCTCGTTCCCAGACTTGCTCCGTATTCTCTTCTGCCTGGAAGTCATCACTGCCAACTACATCTGTGAGTTACCATCGCTCTCTCAGAGCTTTCCCTGGAACCAGGTACTCGCTCCTCGAGGGCCTAACCCTTTCCAGCTCCTGGGCTTCTATGAGACATTGTGTGAGGTTACCATCAGGTTCAGTACATGAACTCTGCATACCCTGCCTCCTCACTATATCTCAGTTTCTCTACAGCTCGGCCTCCAGGGATCGCTGTTCCAGTATCTGAGGGACTACAGCCCAGCCGGGCATTCCAGCTCACTACTGCCCCCTCTGGTGGTTCAGTATACTGTCTAATAAAAGAACTAGTGTGTGTCTGTCTCCTAACTCTGAGCCTGACCTGTGGTCCCTCTCGGGATCTTCCCATGGGGGCGTGGTCATTGCCACTGGTCCAAGGATCCACCCACAACTCTCCTAAATAACAGCAGATTGCTAACTCCAGCAGATTGCTAACTCCCTAGCAGACTGCTAACTCCTAACAATAGCTTTCACCACATCCTCTGTCAATGAATTCCAGAACTTAATTATGCATTGAGTAACAAAATATTTTCTCTTATTAGTTTTAAATGTATTACCCAGTAACTTCATTGTGTGTCCCCTGGTCTTTGTACTTTTTAAACAGTAAACAACTGATTCTGTTTACTCGTTCCATTCTGCTCATTATTTTAAAGACCTCTATCATATTTCCCCTTAGCTGTCTCTTCTCCCAGCTAAAGCGTCCTAACCTCTTTAGCCTTTCTTCATAGGGGACTCGTTCCATCCTCTTCATCGTTTTGGTCACCATTCTCTGTACCTTTTCTAATTCTGCTATATCTTTTTCGAAATGTGACCAGAACTGCACATAGTACTCAAGATGAGGTCGTCCCCAAAGAGCGATACAGAGGTATTATGATATTCTTTGTTTTGTTCTCATTCCTTGTCTAATAATTCCTAGAGTTCTGTTTGCTTTCTTGGCTGTTGCTGCACACTGAGGAGAAGATTTCAACGTATTTTCAACGATGATGCCTAGATCCTTTTCATGAATGGGTTGTCAGGCAGACTTTATTTTCCCTGATCTTGCAGTAAGAACCACATTCTGTGGCTGTGGAACTGGGGGCCTTAGTTGTTATATGCACACCATTAGGAAGGAGAAGCCACTTTTAGTTGAGTTATGGTTTGTTGGCTACCAACAGGCCGCTCCGGTCAGAGCACGAGTTAACAAGGAAGCCCACAAAAATTCTTTGTGCTGCCAAAATGTTCTCTAGTCCGGTGATCACCCATGGTGCTTTGCTGTGTCCCTCAGCTGGTTCCCACCACACATAAACCAAAATATCCCAGAAAAATAGCTGGTGAAAGGTGGACCTCCTGCTCTTAAAAACAGCCAGGGGAGAATAAGAGTTTCAAGTGAAGAGGAGAAAATACAAAGAGATTAAGGATTAATTCCGTTTTTATCTGGTTTACAAGAGGGACTATTACCCATTAGTCTTTGAATTGGACCCATAGAATTTGAACAAGTATTTTATACGAGCGCTTCAGGAGGTCTCCAATAATTTATTTCCCAAGGACCTTGGCAAATACCTGCAATTATAATAAAAGGGAAATCTGCTGCTGCTGGAGAGCATTGGGAAAAGGGTTCTCCCGGATCTGTGCGCTCAAGGTGCACCAAACAGTACTTTCTAGCAGACCAACAACTAATGCTTTGCAAAGGCCTTCTCTTACTGCAGAGATTGTGAGGAAATACAGTGCAAAAAATCAGAATCCTAAGGTCTCATCGAGCAGAAACGGGCAAATGAATGTTGTATATTTTGATGTATGTCAATGAGAGAAGAGCACCTAGAGGTCATTACAAAACAATCTTTGGGCTTGTTGCCATGAATTATAGTTTGGATAGATTGCATCAGTAATCAGATAATGCCAGCTAGCTGGTGAGGCCATGTGAAGTCACATTTGACTTGTAGTTGCCAGTCCAGACCAAGCCGTTGTCACCCATTGAGAGGGTTATTAAATACCACCAGTTTCCAGCAGCCTGGAAGCACCGAGTTGCTTGGAATGATTTATGAGGGAGCTCTGGATTGGCACTTTGACATGCTACAGATCCAGCATTTCATCTACAGAAATAGAGGGAAAAGCTTAATCTGCTGCTCGATGGACCTGAAAGCCGGAGAGCCAGCTGGAGAAAATGGCTCAAATGGAGGGGTTCAAAATAGTTTGTGCTCAGAGCAAAGGTTCCTGCAGTAAGGATGGAAAGTAGCAGTTAACATATTTTGGTCGATCTAGTCTTCCAGGCTGCACATGTGCGTGTGTTAGAAATGCTGATGCCCTGCCCAGGTCTGACCCACTTCTCTACGCCATGTTAGCTATTCTTTAGGTCCTCTTAGTTCTGCAAAATGCCAAGGCCTTGTTACCTGTGAACCGGAGTGATATGTATTGTATACAGGAACTCCCGGTATATAAAACCATAAATAAGGCACAAACAAGAAATCAGGAGGCAATCCTGGATTTTCAGACTGAAAGAGGAGTTTGGAGCCAGGGATGGACTCTTCAGTACATGAGGATGGCCTGGAACCAGTTGGCCACCTTCGGCATTACGTCCATTACTACTGTGCACTGAGCTTGCCCAAATGCAACTTTGAAAAGGGATTTGCCCAGGTAGATTATGCTTGTTAAACGTTTTTTCCCCTCACAGCAGCTAAAACTATGCACAAACTTTCTCAAAGCGTGCACTGTTAGCCAGATTAAAAAGAGGTATTCAAGGAAGGAAAACGATGCACTACCTAAACTGTTTTACTTGCAACTGGTCCCCCCGGAAACAGCAGGTTCTGATGTCCAAGCCTATAGGCAGTTTTCAAGGGGAAACTATCCGGGTTAGCTTCTCTTTAAAAGCAGCTAGAAGATCTGTGGCTGGGGAAAGTGCGTGCAAACCTTCAAACAGTAGGGGCTACTAAAAATTGCCCCATAATGTTTTGTGCAGAGAGGCAGATTTTGAAGATATTTCATGAGTTAATTAAGATTCTTTTGGGACAGAATGAATAATTCAGCTTTTCTGCAGATGTGCCTTCTCTTTTCCAATACTTCAGAAGAGAATGCTGAGACAGTCATAGAAAAGACAAACAAATAATATATTTATTTAGTTATTTATCTTAAAACTTTTCTGTACCGTCATTCAGTAAATTAACCATCCCAACGGTTTATAGAAAGGCACATATATAGTAATAGAAATTAATTAGGGTAGCTCAAACATTATAAACGTGCCAAAAATATGCGGTAACAGGATTCTTTCCATATAAAGCTGTTTGTTAAGTATTGATTTTCTTAGGTTGAAGTTACTATTGCAGTTCATATATAAAGAAAATAATCTTAAGTGTATTTAAAGGTGGGAAAGAAAAGGAAATTAAAAACTACGTATCCGGTGCCTGGTTCTGCTCTTATTTGCTCTCTTCCTTCTCTTTGTTAAATGCCTGTTTAAAGAGCCAGGTTTGAAGGCTTACTCGTGGCTGGACCCCTGGTTGTGGTTCCTAACTGGGAGGATTCCATGTACACTAAAGAGTGCGATTTGTAAAAGACTGTGCATCAGGTCTTCACATGCACTGTCCATAATTGCTCATTAATCTTTAACCCATTTACAACTGTTATGTGCTGAAAGAAATGTTAGCCTTTATCATATTGCAAAATAATTGCATCCTAGCTTACTGCTGGCAAACCTGTGCTGCGCCTTCTCATTAGCACGGGTGCTCCTGAGGAAGCACACTTTTCATTTAATGAGGCACATCAAGTTGGCCAACTCACAAGTTCAGATTTTCCAACTTGCCCAAAACTTGCAGGCAAATGCCTCCATTACCTCTGATACTCACCTGCATGTTATTATTTGCTTTCTATAGCAAGTCAGCTTTGTACATACCTGCTTTGGCTGCAGTCCATCTGGTCTCCTTGAAGCCAAATAGGCAATTGAGTAGGGATTATTGTCTGAGAGAAGAGAGGGTGTACAGATTTTCACCTTAAGATAGACATATTAGAGATCCTAAATAAATATCTACAATTTTCCAGCAATGACAGTAAAGACCAGCACCTCCCACCCAAGCTCAACTTTTGAATAGCCATGAGGTCAATGAAGGACATACCAGACTGGGTCTGGAGAGGCAGGCGCTTGGCAGATTGTTGACAGTTTTATTTCCAGTTTAAAGGCCTCCCTTAACCAAAAATGGCCAGGTCGACCAAGTATCTGCCTGTTGGCTACTGTAATGGAATCAGCCTGTGATATGTTCTTTGTTCGGGAAGGTAGAATGAAGACCGTGAAAACGCAGTGTCCTTTTTCAGCACTGTGCACCTAGGGGGCGGATTTTAAAAGGGTTACGCTCATATATTACGCGCGTAACTACGAAAACCCACTTCTGCGTGCACTGAGCCTATTTTGCATAGGCCCGGCGACACGCGCAAGCCTGGAATGCACGTATGTCCCAGGACTTGAAAAAAGGGGCGGGGAGTGGGCAGGGTGGGACAGGACGGGGGTGGGACTGAGGCCTCCGGCACAGCGGCCGTGCCGGGGGATCACACGCCGGCGCAACCTACACCTGCCCAGAGGCAGGCGCAACATATTACACAAAGGTCAGGGGGGATTTTAGATAGAGCTGGGGGGGGGGGCAGATTAGGGAGGGGAAGGTGGGGGGGGGCGGAAGGAAAGTTCCCTCCGAGGCCGCTCCGATTTCAGAGCAGCCTCAGAGGGAACGGGGAAAGCTATCAGGGCTCCCCTAGGGCTCGGCACGCGCAAGGCTTGTTGCTCGGCACGCGCAACAAGTCTTCCCAGATCCGAATTAAATGATAGCAATTCTATAATTGATAGCAATTTTATAAGAGATAGCAACTTGTATAAGAGACTTCACAATATAATGTAAATAATTTAATCCTAACTGCTCGGCTTTCTTATTCTAACTCTCTTCCCAGTTTTAAGACCCTTGTTGTAATGAAACTTTTGATCTTTGCACTTGTTTATGTTCCGTTTTTTTTGTTCTCATCCCTTGTTGTATGTAAACCGGCATGATGTGGTTTCTAATCACGAATGCCGGTATAGAAAAACTCTAAATAAACAAATAAACAAATAAATAAATAAATAAAGTGCACAAGTGTGCACCCCCTTGCGCGCGACGACCCCAGATTTTATAATATGTTATAAAATCAGGCGTAGATTTGTGCGCGCCGGGTTGCGCGCACAAATCTACGCCTGCATGTAGCTACTAAAATCTGGCCCTTTATTTTTAAGTGATAAAGTTGATCAGGGTGGGAGACTGTCTAGCTCAACTAGCTAGCCATTGATAGGAATCTTTGTTTGGGTCATATGCATGTATTTTCATCCCAGGAATAGCTTCATTTTGTCTGTAAGAACATAAGAAGTTGCCATACTTGATCAAACCGAAGGTCCATCAAGCTCAGCATCCTGTTCCTAACAGTGGCCAATCCAGGTTGCAAGTATCTGACAAATACCCAAACATTAAATAAATCCCATGCTACTAATGTCAGTAATAAACTGTGGCTATTCCCTAAGTCATAAGAACAGAAGAACATAAGACTTGCCATACTGGTTCATACCAAGGCTCCATCAAGCTCAGTAGCCTGTTTCCAACAATGGCCAATCCAGGTCACAAGTACCTGGCAAGATCCCAAGGGGATCAATTTGATTAACAGCAGTTTATGAACTTCTCCTCCAGGAACTTGTCCAAACCTTTTTTAAACCCAGCTTTGCTAACTGCCTTAACCATATCCTCTGGCAATGAATTCCATAGCATAAATATGCACGGCGTAAAAACGATTTTTCTCTGATTTTTTTAAAATGTACTACTTGCTAACTTCATGGAGTGCCCCCTAGTCCTTGTGTTATCTGAAAGAGTTAATAACCAATTCACATTTACCCATTCTAGTCCTCTCATGATTTTATAGACCGCTATCATATCCTGCCTCAGCCATCTTTTCTTCTTCCTCATAGGGGAGCCAATCCATCCCTTTTATCATTTTTGTTGTCCTTCTCTGAACCTTTATTTGCGATGTAGCGACCAAACTTGTACACAGTATTCAGGGTGCGGTCTCTCTACAGAGTGTTGCAGAGGTACTATAACATTCTCTGTTTTATTCACCATGGGCCAGATATTCGTACCTAAGTGCGGGCGTAGATTTGTGCGCACAACCCGGCGCACACAAATCTACGCCCGATTTTATAACATGCGCGCGCAGCCCCGCGCATGTTACAAAATCCGGGATCGGCGCGCGCAAGGGGGTGCACAATTGTGCACCTTGCGTGCGCCGAGCCCTAGGGGAGCCCCAATGGCTTTCCCGTTCCCTCCCCCCCCCCCCCCCCCCCCCCCCACCTTTCCCTCCCTTCCCCTATCTAACCTGCCCCCTACCTTTATTTATGCCTGCCTCTGGGCAGGCGTAGGTTGCGCGCGCCGGCCAAATGCTGGTGCGCAATCCCCGGGCCCAGCAGCAGTGGAGAGGTCTCAGGCCCCGCCCACGCCCCGCCCATTTTTCAAGCCCCAGGACTTACATGCGTCCCGGGGCTTGCGCTCATTGCCGGGCCTATGCAAAATAGGCTCTGCGCGCACAGGAGCAGGTTTTCGGGGTTACAAGCGTAACCCTTTTAAAATCCGCCCCCATTTCTTTCCCCATAATTCCTAGCATTCTGTTTGCTTTTTTCACTGCAGCAGCACACTGAGCCGACGATTTCAAAGTATTGTCATCTATGACATTGAGATCTTTTACTTAGGTAATAACTTCTAATATGGAGCCTAACATCATGTAACTGCAATGTGGACTACTTTTCCCTACGGGCATTACTTTGCACTTGTCCACATTAAATTTCATCTGCCATTTGGATGCCCAATCTTCCAGTCTCGCAAGATCCTCCTGCAATTTATCACAATCCACTTGTGATTTAATAACTTTAAATAATTCATTGTCATCTGCAAATGTGATCACCTCACTCGTCATACCCCTTTCCAGATCATTAAGAAATATATTTAAAAGCATCGATCAAGTATAGATCCCTGAGGCACTCCTCTGTTTATCTTTTTCCACTGAGAAAATTGACCATTTAATCCTACTCTTGTTTCTGATCTTTTAGCCAATTTGCAATCCATAAAAGAACATCGCCTCCTAGCCCATGACTTTTTAATTTTCTTAGTAGCCTCTTACAAGGGTCTTTGTCAAATGCCTTCTGAAAATCCAAATACACCACATCTACTGGTTCGCCTTGATCCACATGCTTATTAAACCTTTCAAAACAATATAGCAGATTAGTGAGGGAAGACTTCCCTTGGGTAAATGCATGCTGTGTCCCATCAAACCATGTCTATCTATATGTACTGTGATTTTATTCTTTATATCAATTTCCACAATTTTTCCCAGCACTGAAGTCAGGTTCTCCGGTCTATAGTTTCCTGGATCACCCCTGGAGCCCTTTTTAAATTTTGTGATTATATTGGCCACCCTCTAGTCTTTAAGCACAATGGACAATTTTAATGATAGGTTACAAAGTACTAGTAATAGATCTGAAATATTACTTTTTAGTTCTTTCAGAACCCTAGGGTATAGACCATCTGGTCTGAGCGATTTAGAAAGAATGAAACATAACATCTGCCCAATTAATTTAGCATTATAATTCCCATCACTTTTTAGAAATCCCCTGTATTTATATCATGCTGCCTTTTTGTTTCTACCACTTCCACTGAGAAGCCATTCCACGCATCTCCCACCCTCTCTGTAAAGAAATATTTGCTAAGATTACCCCTGAGTCTACCCCCTTTCAACCTTATCTCATGACCCCTCATTCCAGAACATCCTTTCCATTGAAAAAGGCTCACCTCCTGTGCATGGAAACCTTTGAGATATTTGAAAGTCTCTATCATATCTCCCCTATCTTGCCTTTCCTCTAGGGTATACATTTTTAGATCTTTAAGTCTACCCCCATTTGCTTTAGAACAAAAACCACTGACCATTTTAGTAGCCTCCCTCCAGACCGACTCCATCCTGTTTCTATCTTTTTGAAGGTTTGGTCTCCAGAACTGTACTCAGTATTCCATGTGAGGTCTCACCAGGGCCCTATACAGGGACAATATCACCTCCCTTTTTCTGCTAACCATTCCTCTCCCTATGTAGCCAAACATCTTTCTGGCTTTTATCATTGCTTTATCCACCTGTTTGGCCATCTACTCTTCAGTTTGTCAATCTGGCCTACTACATCTTCCATGTTCACCATGATTTGGTTCAGTTCATCTGAATCGTCACCCTTGAAAAACGTTACCAGAGTGGGTATCTCTTCAACATCCTCCTTAGTAAACACTGAAGCAAAGAATTCATTTAGTCTTTCTGCAATGAGAAGAAAAACAACCAATAAGGGCTGAATAACACAGTCTGGGTAAAACAAATAAGCATGGGTGTAGCTTGCTTATTGCGGCGGTTACTTCCCCTACTACCCGTAACTAATCAAGCTAGATATTTCACTTGGTTGCAGCTCCATCACTGCTCTCTACATTAATGGTGGGGGTGGAAGGGAAATAGAACCAAAGAGCTAAGAGAAACAGATAAGTATGAGAAAAAAATGTGAAGCTTGCTGGGCAGACTGGATGGGCCATTTGGTCTTCTTCTGCCGTCATTTCTATGTTTCTATGTTTCTATCTTCCTTAAGTGCCCCTTTAACCCCTCGATAATCTAATGGTCCAACCAGCTCCCTCGCAGGCTTTCTGCTTCAGATATATTTTTTAAAGTTTTTATTATAAGTTTTTGGCTCTAGAGCCAACTTCTTTTCAAATTCTTTCTTAGCCTATCTTATCAATGTTTTACATTTATCTTGCCAGTTTATGATTTTTCCTATTTTCTTCAGATGGATTCTTCTTCCAGTTTTTGAAGGCAGTTCTTTTGGCTAAAATAGCCTCTCTCACCTCGCCTTTTAACCATGCTGGCAATCATTTGGCCATCCTTCCACCTTTCTTAATACGTGGAATACATCTGGACTGCATTTCTAAGACGGCATTGTTAAACAATGTCCACGCCTGTTGTACACTCTTAACTTTTGTAGCTGCTCCGTTATGTTTTTTAAGCCCTCTGAGGTAGGGAAATACTTGCAGTACCTGAAATGTAAGTCACAGTGATCTCAGGTTTGGAAAGGCCAGTAATCAAATCCGAAAAAAAAAAGATTGAAACTTCTCTCAGGGACATCCTCATCCCCATTCATTTGAACCCAGCTCCTCACCTGCTCTTTGTAGCATGCAGCACCGTCACTGAGCTGTCAGCCAAACCAGGTGCTTGCTAAATTCAATAGAAGCAGTGGGCAAACCTCTCACTCTTGTGTTCCCTCAGTGGTCCCAGGCAGAAAAAGCAAGGAGATGACTCAAGATCTACAAACGAGCTTTCTGTGTGGTGGATCCATCACTCTGGAGCTGGCAAGCAATCCAGGTTCTAGATGGAGAATTTAGGCCAGTCCTGGTTTTTTGTAACCGCCACCTTCCTGATTGCCCCCTGTGGGGCTGATTTCAGATGGAAGGGGCAGGGCCTACAGATACCATAATAATGCACTTGAGTGTGAGTTCAAAAAACAGAAACAGGCCAAAACATCTCCCTGTGGCGACTGCCTTACTCAGCAATACTGCCATTTTTATTTTCTTGTAATTACTGTGAAGGGTATGGCAGTCACTTTATGGAGAGCACCACCCCCCCTTGCTCCCCCACCCACACGAGAAAGGGGGAAGGGAGGTCAAAATGGAGAGCAACCCATACAGCAAAGAGATTATCGAGCTGGTGTGCAGATTATTTCCCCTGGCCACTGAAAGTTAATACATTGAAAAAGGAAGACCAGCTGAGCTCCCCACCCCGGGGGAGGGATAGATCAGTGAGCTGTCCGGAAAAATAACTTAAAAACCCGAAACCCTCCCACCTCTCCCCCCTAAAAAACAGTGATTCCGAATTTTAAAAATGAATGGGTGAATAGAGGCCTTTAATCTCATTTGAAATGATTACTAATGGCCTGTGATTTCCTCCCCCCTGAGCTGTGGGCTCATTGTATTAATCATGCTGACAAGTCACACTCTGATGTCTGATCCTCCCTGCAGAGGGAGAATCTCTTCCTTCCACGTACAAATTCCATAACCACTGACAGCCTCCCAGCTGACTTGGAGGATGGGGGACACAAATTCCCCCAATATGAAAAAAAGGGCAGAGGATCCTGATCACGGCAGGAGATGGGAGGTAAAGTCAGAGGTCGAGTAAGGTCTGCAGTATTACAGAAAGTATGGAAAATCATTTTTTTTCTTGAGACCTGCAGGTTTTTCTTAGCATCACTAGCAATAGACTTCTCTAAGACCTGCAGACAAGTTACAGGTTCCTCTTTCAGCCCCAGATCTGTTAATCACAGTCTCTGAGGTTTTCATAATGGCCAAGCAAATATAGCTATGATGTCTATAAGGGTGTCAGGACTACAATTCCCTGTATGCACTGGGGTAAACGAGGGCTAGCATAGTCTGCCCTAGATGATATGAACTCACCTGGTAATCCTAACCAGTCTACCCATGTCAAAGTTGGAATCATAACCTGTTCTAGTTCCCACTTTATATAATCTGTTCTAGTTCCCACTTTACATAACCTGTTCTAGTTCCCACTTTACATAATCTGTTCTAGTTCACACTTTACATAACCTGTTCTAGTTCACACTTTATATAATCTGTTCTAGTTCACATACTTGGGGACTATCAAGTCTATATTTTGCTTGTAAATTCTTTGGAAATTAACATATCTAACATCAGCATTACAGAATTATGATCCCAAATTGCCCTAGTTTATTTTATTTATTTGCATTGCAAAATAAATACATCAAGAATAACCCTGAAAAATAAAAACAATAAAAAAAAAAAAAAAAAGAATAACCCTGAATAGACAATGTGGAAACATAGAAACATATAAATAAACCAACCTCAGGAAATATTTCTTCATGGAGAGGGTGCTGGACGCCTGGAACGCCCTTCTGGAAGAGGTGAAGAAGACAAAAACAGTAAACAAATTCAAAAAGGCCTGGGATAAACACTGCGGATCCCTAAAGGCTAAAGTTGGAAATTAAGAAAATGGTGATAGAGGGGTAACCTGCATGGAGCGGCAGCTGCTACCCCAACAGAAGGCATGGGGATTACTGCCCTTAACCTATTAGCTTTCATGATTTTGATACAACTGCATCGCTCTCTGCATAATGACAGATTTCTTTGAGGGTCCGAACTTAGCAAATACATCTCATGCCTATTCACTGTGAATATCCTGAAAACCTGACTGACTTGTGACCCTTGAGGACTGGAGTAGCCTACTCCTGCTGTACAAGTAAGTGTGGACTTAATATCCAAGAGCAGCAGTGCAGCTGGCTTTTCTGTAAGAAATAGTTTACTGGCCAAACAATTATCCACTGGTAGCGCGTGCAAGTCTCTCAGGGCGATGGGACTTTACAGCTGCTTATGAATATATTGTTGCACGTGTTACCTCCCTAATGACTTGTGCAGACTGTTTGCTGGGAGTTCAGTGATGCGGTCCATTCAGGAAGACTGTTCCACCTAAGTCAGTTTCCTTGTGGCTTGCTGTGCCTGCCAACAGAGGGGACCGGATAGGTCATGCCGCCTTAGACTCGATGCATGGCTTCCTGGGAAAATCATGTTATGTGCAGCTGAGGACTGGGAAGGAAGGCCCACCAAACTCTAGACTTTCCTGACACCTCCTGGTTGAGGCTTCTCCGTGAAGCTCCTTTGCACATGTGTGTGTGTGTGTTCTAGCAGCAGTAAGAGGTTAATGCCATCTTGTATGGAAAGAAATACAAACATTTGTATTTAAACTTATAAAATAAGTAACTAGGGATGGGAAAGGAAGAATTAGGAATAAAAACTGCTATAAAAGAAACGGACCCCCAAGAATCTGAAGAGGAGAGGTCCTGGTGGGCTAAGGGGGCCGGGTACTGAGGTGCCCGCTGCAGGACTGTATTCTGAAGAGCGGCTGTTAGCCGCTCCTGAACAGTAAACAGTCAGCCCTGGAGGGCAGCGTGCATGCCAGTCACATTTTGGCACAGCCACTCCAGATCCGCGCCCACAGCATCGCGAGAGCGGAGCTCTGCTGGAAGAGCGGGTGCCATGCCCGCAGAGTCAGCCTGAGGCTGCGGTGGCTCCTGAGTGTCGGTGCCGAGATGTACAAACCTGGGAACTCTCGATTTGGTTTGGGGTGGGCTGTGATTGAGGGTGGCATTAATGCACCCACTGCTTAGTCTTAATGCATTAATTAATGCATTAATGCACCCACAGCTTAGTCTTAAAGGGGCTGCTTGGCCTTGGGAACTGCAGGGATCTGCTTAGACCTGTCTTACAACCCACCCCCCCCCCCCCCACCACCACCACTACTTGTAAATAAACAAAAACACTCTTTAAAGGTACTGCAAAACCTCACCCAGCCCCCAAACTTGCCCCTTCATAAGAAACTTCCATCTCAGGAGGCCACTGTTTTAATGTCCTGAGTTATAGCTAATTTCTAATCAAATAACACTGCTTGCAAATTTTTGGCATTGTTTGGGGTAGTAATGGCCTAATTAGCATGCATATGCATGGTAATGAGCTCATTTAAATATGTACGATGCCAAGGCTCAGGTAATGCAAGATATTTCAAGTATCTCATGTTATCCAAACATTAGGCTATTTGCTTTGCAAAAAAAACTGTTTTCACACAATAAATGGCCTAGTGAGGCTTAGTGAATGAGGCTGTATGGCTCAATCTGTCTAAGACAGCAGTTTTGTGGATTAGCAGAGCACTGGTGGAGTCTTTAGAAGAACAGTTGCATCAAGCTTAACCTTAAGAATCAGGTTAAGAGTCTGTGAGTCTTGTTAGACTCTAAATTAAATATGGAAGCACAGATTAATGTTATAGTCTGAAATGCTTTTATGAGAATGTTCCGGTGTAGGGAGGTCCTCTGACAGTAGGGTCACCATAAACGACAGGGTGGGTCAGAGTAGGAGGGCATGAATTGTGATTCCAGGAGACACCTTGAGGGGACCTAGAGGCAGTGGCCAAGATCTGAGTTCTACTCTATGAGTGATGAAGGAGGAGCCTGCCCTAGAAACCGGGGAACGGACTGCCCTTGTACCTGCCTGGGAAAACCTGAAAGCAATTCTCTGAGGGATTGGGGAGGTTCTGAGAGTCTTGGGGAAGGCCACTTGGAGAATGAAGTGGCAGCAGAGCACTCCGTCTGCCTGTATGATTCTTTGAATTAACTGGAAGGAACTGTATCTGGTCTTTGATAAGTTTTTGTATGTCTGCAGAAACGTTTTTGATCTTTTCAATAAACTCTTTCTTTTGCTTGGAAAACAACTTTTTTTGTGTGGCCTGGCTTTATTTTTGGTGAACTTTGAAAGTGGTCACCTTATTAGCACTACAGGTTGAATCTTGTCCCCAATCCACATAATTCACATCTCCCAACCATGCAATGAGTGTGTCAGTGCTCAGCAGGGTTTGGAAGCGTGGCCCCCTTGAGGTGGGGAGGGGGGGGGGGGGGGATGGTACATCAGCTGATACCATACTTCTTCGAATTTGAAAATGATAACACAGGCACTGGTGAAATCGGGTATGGATTTCCTTATATGTTGAGCATCGTATGCATACACATACCAAGTCTGACTATAAAGCAGTGGCCAAAAGTATTTTCCCCACATGATAGAAGAAATGTCAAAATTGCGGTTTTCAGATCTTTTTTTTAAATTACAGCAAATTAATAAGAATCTATTTCCTACTTCAGATTAGCTCTTTGAAATCCAATAAAGTCATTACTTTTTTATTATTATTGTTATTTTATTTTCATGAGCTCTATGAAAAGGAGTAACATGGAAGTGCAATCATAAAAAAAAATAGCTTTCATAAGCGTTGATTAGAAAACATGGCCTGAAGAATGCTAATAGCTCCCTGCCCTGCTCTGCACATTAAAAATCCAAATACTGGGATTTCAGCCCCCCTGCAGCTTCAGAGCCAAGGCTCGCATTAATAAGATACAATTTAGATTTGCATTTTTTTAATAAGCAAGAGGATCAAAGCAAGTGTGACTGCTGAAGGGATGTTAAGAGTGATGGAGGATTCAAAGCCAACTACAGGAAATGGGGAAGAGCTAAGTGTGTGTTTAAACATGATCCCCTTGTGCACATTTTTTTGCAGCTTGAAAGTTAACTTGGAAAAATATAAAATTCATAACACTGCCAGAAGGGTACTGAAGGAGAGTTTCTTTGCTTACTCTTAAAAAATGAGAGGGCAGATCATTAAAGTTACACTATACATGCTTCACTTTGCTTAAGGAAAAATAGGTGGTGAAGTCCAACCTGTGCTTTCCTTGCTGAAATCACCATGCTTACATAATGCAATGATTCATATGCCAGAAGAGTACGGAGCTGAAGAACCAAAATGCACTTACTCAAAAATTAATGGACTGCAAAAAAAAGCATGTTTGCTTTCTGTAAAAGATGTTTTCCCTTAGCTAGTAGGATGAATTAGCCATGACATGCGAGTGATGTCATCTGGTGACACCAAACGAAGTTGTCTCTCCTAGCTGGTAGAGCTTTTAGCTCTACTGAGCATGTGTGGGAATTGCCACTCAGGTGTTGCTTCATGAGCCTCCTTGGTGGAGTTTAGAGCTAACTTTATTTATATATTTATTTATTTGAGGTTTTTCTATACCGACGTTCGTTAGATACATCACATCGGTTTACATTATAACATAAACGGCAGCAAAAATTGCTTTTACAAGGAACGTTAGAACTTAATACATAAAGTAGTGGCTATAGGATAAAAGTATATAGGAATGTACTAGAGAAACTTCAAAAACATATATACATATGGTGTACAAATGTAGATAGAATAGTGCAGTGATTTATTGTATCTTATAGAGTTGTAGGCAGTTCGGGGGAAGGTAAAACGGGGGGAGTGTGCAAAAAGATGAATTATGTGTATGTTTGCAAGAATAGCCAGGTTTTTAGTTTTTGTTTGATTGTTGCGAGTTAGGTTCTTGCCTGAGGTCAGGGGGAAGGGTGTTCCAGAGTGCAGGGGCTGCGATGGATAGGGCTCGCCTTTGGTGGAGTTGTAATGGGTGAGCTTGGGAGAGGGTGTGTTTAACATTGCTGCGTGTTGGGGTCGGGTGGGTCTGTTGGTCCTTCGGAAGGCTAGGGAGTCATTAAGCCATTTCATATTTTGGTTATGGAGGGTTTTGTGTATGATGTTAAGGGTTTTGTATTGTATGCGTTGTTGTATGGGTAGCCAGTGAAGCTGTTTGAGGGTCGGGGTGATGTGTTCATTCCTTCTCGAGTTAGTGAGAATGCGAGCAACTGAGTTCTGGAGCAGTTGGAGCGGGGCGAGGTGGATTTTGGGAAGGCCAAGAAGGAGGGAGTTGCAGTAGTCGATTTTTGAAAATGTGATAGTTTGGAGCACTGTTCTAAAGTCATTGAAGTGCAGTAGAGGCTTTAGTTTTTTTAGTGTTTGTAATTTAAAATAACAGTCTTTTATGGTGGTGGTGATGAATTTTTTTAGGCTGAGTTGGTAATCAATAATGACACCCAGATTCCTTACTTGATGTAAGCTAGGTAAGTCAATTCTCCAGGGAGGTGGGCGGCAGGGGCATCAGTATCACCAGGCACATGGAACCTGTGCCTCAAGTCTCTTCCTTGGTGCACCGAGTCTTCACATCTTCAGCCACTTGTACAGTAAAAGAGGCCCTGCTGTGCCACTCGGATTTATTTCATTTATTCATTTGAATGAATTTTTTTTTAACCAGTACCCTCCAAAGTTATATCCATAAATTTAAACGTAAAAACACAACACCACATATCAAGAAAAATTCAAATCATACTGTCTGATGTCCCTAATCATTGCTCGCCTTTGAAGAGACCATATTGGTCAAGTTAGCCCCTTTAAACAGGAGAGCCTTCTTAAAGGCTTTAGTTTTTTGAATATTCTGAACAGAAGCAGAGAAATAGTTATATAGCACAGATCCAGCAATGAAAAATGCCCTTTCATTGACTCAGCTAAATGCACCAGTTTAGGTGATGGGATGATAGGATGTCAAGTAATCGCTGATTCGAAGATCGGCGAGACCTTGAAGGATTATACTGTACATTCTCAGGATTGACCTTATGTATGGGAGTTGGTGTTCTCGAATAAAATATGGCTTGGAACAACCAATTTGTATTGTATCTGCAGGACCAGAGTCACATGACTGCATTCGTTAGAACCTGACACCATACAGGCTGCTATGTTTTGGATGATCTGTAAGGGATGTAGTGTGTTGGCAGGAAGTCCAATGCATAAGGAATTACAATAGTCCAAACTCCATAATAATAAAGATTGAAGGATTGTATGGAAATCAGAGGAGCTCAGTAGTGGTTTAAGATGGAATTTCCTGCAGTCAGTGGCCCTGGAAGAGGGAGAAGTACAGAAATTGCCTGTGTGTGAGAGTGTGTCCCTGTGTGAGAGAGCACCTATGTGTGTGTGTATGTGTGTGTGCATGCACAAGAGAATGCCTCTTTGTGTCTGAAAATGAGAGTTCCTGTGTGAGAGATTGCCTTATGTGAAACAGTGAGAGTTCCTGGTGTGTGAGAGAGTGCCTCTATGTGAGAGTGGTAGAGTAGCTCTGTGTGTGAGATTGAGGGAGAGTGCCTGTGTGTGTGAGAGACAGTGCCTTTGTGTCTGTATGTGAGAGAGTGAAAGTACCTGTGTGAGTTTGAAAGTGAGAGAGAGTGTATATATGAGAGAGGTTAAAGTTTGTGCACCCCTCTCCAATCTATGACAATCTCAGGATGACTGGAAATCTAAAGTTCCCAGGTATGGAGAGCAGTTTTAATTATCGGATGTGATGTGTCTGCTGTTTTGAAAACTTTTATTGGTGTTTGGTAATTTTTTTAAACATTGTTATGCATTTTTAATTATTGGATGTTCTATTCATTAGTTGATTTGACTTTTTTTTATTGATTTGGTAGATGTTTATATTTTTTTTATTGTATTTTATGTATAAAAAGGAATAGTGATGTTTATTTTTTAACACCAAGCAAAGTGGTGAACAGAAACATACCAAGGGGTAAATCCAATAAGACGAGGATGTGTCAGGTGAGGTAGAGCATTTACAGGCACAAGAGCCATACTGAAGTAGAGTTTTTTATTCAATCAACAACATTTTCAGGCAGACATATCTTGCATATTAGAGCAATGGAACAGTTTATAGTAGAAGCATTGTGGGTCCCTCGACACGGGCCGTGTTTCTCACTGGCTGCATTGGGAGGGACAGAGCAGGAGATCAAATAGATCTTCAATAATATCAAACAAATCTCCATATGCACGGTCAAAGATACAAAGTTACAAAAACTCCGTGTGTATGTTCAGGACCAAAAGAGGACCGGAAGGCTCATCTGTATATTGCTCCCAGCATCCCCCTGGAGAGGACTCCAGAGGTCACAGCAAGTGATCTATTTATTTATTTGACAATTTTTATATACCGACGTTCTGGTAACAATGTTACCAATCACTTCGGTTTACATGGAACTTAGAAATGACTTAACAAGAATGTCTTACAGAGAACAGGGAAACTATGGAACTTGGAAAACATTGAACAGAATAAATAATAACTTCTACAATATACAATAAATACATTTTTCTTTTCTTTTTTCTCTTTTTTTTTTTTTTTTTTTTAACTAGCAGACCTCCTATAAATTAGGTTAATCATGTAATAAGTAGTTGAAAATGGCAGGAGGGAAATTCAAATTCAAATTAATTAAATTAATAAATTCAAAATTAATAAATTCAAATTCAATCTAGGGATTGAACTCCACAGCCCCAGCTTCCAGAGGCCCCACACCCTTTGCAGTAGAAGAAGGATGGAAGCGCGTGCCATTAGGCATGCGAATCTCAAATCCTTCAATTCTTTGAGTAAAGATCACTTTAATTGGAGGTTAAAAAGGATTGGTAAGTATGGCTTGGAAAATCTTTGGACTTAAGGTTTGGAGAAAGGTGAAATAGTGGGATATATTCTTTATAGTTTGTGTGTATCTGAGATAATAAGCAAGCCAGAGATAGTTAATTATAGTGTCTGTCTTTCCCACCCACTCAACCCTTGATTTTTAGGCAGGAGACATTTTCTCATTAAAAATCAATCAGCCTCTTATCTAAATCATACTATAGCACCAGCCCTTATTGAAAGTTTAATTATCTCCTTGTAGGACACTAGCTGATTAATTAGTAAATTCACCTGTAAATTTAAAGTACTCTAATTCCAACTCCCTTAGTATCCTAAACTTAAGTAGGAACTCAACAAAATTAAGATGAAGGCAGCAGTCCAGCAGCAAGATGGGGGCTTTCCAGTTTTTTACATTGAGTGTCACATGTATGATTTTTTACCCGCTGGTGAGAGATTGTATGTGTGCACTCTGTGCAAAGAGCTCCTGACTCTCAGGGAACAAGTCTGATCTCTGGAGGCTAGAGTGGCAGACTTGGAGGAGCTGAGGCAGACAGAGTGGTACATTGATGAGACATTCAGGGACATAGTAGCCAAGTCCCAAATCCAGTCTGGCAGCCCCAGTGCTGCCTTGGATCAGAAAGGTCTCCCAGGTGGAGAACATCCCCTGGTATAGCAGGAAATGATCCTGTAGCAAGGACCTGCTCTCCAGGTGATGTATGGTCCTCTCGCACTGAGGACAAATCTCCCAGGGCTACTGCCCAGGAGGGAAGGGTTAGGCCGGCCATCATAGTTGGTGATTCAATTATTAGAATCGTAGATAGCAGAGTGGCTGGTGGACGTGAAGACCGCCTGGTAACTTGCCTGCCTGGTGCGTGGCAGACCTCACGGATCACCTAGATAGGATTATAGACAGTGCTGGGGAGGAGCCGGTAGTTGTGATACATGTGGGCACCAACGACATAGGAAAATGTGGGAGAGAGGTTCTAGAAGCCAAATTTAGGCTCTTAGGTAGAAAGCTTAAATCCAGAACCTCCAGGGTAGCATTCTCTGAAATGCTTCCTGTTCCACGTGCAGATCCCCAGAGGCAGGCAGAGCTCCAGAGTTTCAATGCGTGGATGAGACGATGGTGCAGGGAAGAGGGATTCAGCTTTGTAAGGAACTGGGGAACCTTTTGGGGAAGGGAAAGTCTCTTCCAAAGGGATGGGCTCCACCTTAACCAGGGTGGAACCAGGCTGCTGGCGCTAACCTTTAAAAAGGAGATAGAGCAGCTTTTAAACTAGAACAAAGGGGAAAGCCGACAGTCGCTCAGCAGCGCATGGTTCAGAGAGAGGTATCCTTGAAGGATACTAATGAAACAGGAGAGTTAGGGCATCCCAACAGAGAGGTTCCGCCAAAAGCAAACGTAGTCCATGTATCTATATGTAAAAAATCCCCTGAGTTAAAGATTTCCGACATGGCCCAGAAGAGGAAGTGGTGGGTCCGCATGGGTGGAAAGAAGAAGAGGCCATGCACGAAAAAGAACAGTGCATCCCCCGGGCCATTGCCGGAAGAGGCAGCATCGGCCCAGGTTCAAGTGCAGGAGGATCAGACCTCTCCCCCCACAGGAAATAGCAACATCAGCACCCATAACCTCAGGAAAGAGGAGGCTGCCGTTGGACTTGTACTTCTACTGGGGAGGGGGGAGGAAGTGAATGTGTGTGTGTCTGTCTGTGTCTGTGTGTGTGAGAGCCTGTCTGTGTGTGTGTGTGTGTGTGTGTGTGTGTGTCTGTGTGTGTGAGAGCATGTCTGTCTGTGTGTGTGTGAGAGCATGTCTGTGTCTGTGAGAGCATGTCTGTGTGTGTCTGTGTGTGTGAGAGTATGTCTGTGTGTGTGTGTGAGAGCATTTCTGTGTGTGTGAGAGTGTGTGAGAGCATGTTCTATGATTGATTGAGCATGTGTGAATATGTGAGAGAGAGAGATTGTGAGGATCAACCTCTCACCTCTCCCCTGCTAATCCACGACAATCTCGGGACATCTGGAAATCAAATATCCCAGGTATAAACAGCCTGGGATTTTTAAAATCCTTTTTAAGTATTGGATGGTGTTTGAAATATTTTATTGGTCTTTGGAAAATTTATATGTTTTAAATTATTAGATGTTATTATATTTATCAGCTGTTTTGAAATATTCATTTTATTAGTATGGTTTTACTTCTATTGATGATTCATATTTCCTGATTTTATTGTTTGATGTTTCTGAGGAATTGTAATATTTCTATTTTTCCGTCGTTGCACTGCATAATAGTCTGGCCTGTTGTGGTTAACAGTTCAGTTTTTGTCTGCACATTTTTATTATTATGGTTACTTTATTCTGGCATTTTTGTGAGGGTCTGTTTGTATTTTGCATGTGTGACTGAGTTGACATATTCTGTTAGTGTGTAGGATCTGTGTAGGGATTTACAACAGTTTGGCTTTTTCTGTTTTCCTAACAGTAGATGTATTGGCTTTTTAGGGTCTGGTGTAATAATTGCAGTTTTGCCTTTTCATAAGTAGGGTTGTTAGTGTTTGCGTGCTGGCAGTTATTGCAGTTTTGATATGGGAGATTTACTGTATTGAAATTGTAATTCAACTTACTGAACACACGTTACAATAGACCTAATCCCAATTCTAAGGGTCTTTTTTACTTTTTTGCAGGATTTTACAGTACTGCATGTAAATATAATATACATTACAAGTGATAGTTTTACCTCACAAGACTGTAGTTAAATGTTCTTGTTCATGTAAAATCTATTATTATAAATGCATTATTTTTAATTGTATGCGACAAGGGTGTGACCCGGGGGGGGGGGGGGGGGTGACAGGCTGTATGTTTCGCTTAGGGCGCCTAATTCCCTTGCACCGGCCCTGTCTGGATCATATCTCCCCTGCTCCTCCTCTCCTCCAGGTGTACATATTCAGAGCCTTCAGCCTCTCCTCATAAGTCTTCCGATACAGACCCCACATCATTTTGGTCGCCATCCTGTCTGTGTCCCTTTTGAGATACGGGCTCCAGAACTGAACGCAGTTGTTGCAGATCTGCAAACAGACAAGCTTTACCTTCTATCCCTTCCGCTGTGTCGCTCACAAAGATATTGAACAGATACTCTCCTCCACTTTTGACTCCACACTTTCCACCTTGCTGCACTGTGTTACTGGGAAAACCTTCTGAATTAGTCCATCGTGCTCCCTCTCTGGCCACATTTTTAATTGTGAACCACTCTGGCCAGATCTGGAATCTGTTGTGCAGTATATAAGAAATAATAAATGAATAAATATTCAAATCCAGCCTAAAAACTTCTCTTTTCGAGACTGCTTTCAAATCCTAACCTCTACAATAAATACACTTCACATAGACTATTACTTGTATGATTGTCATGATTAGATTATAAGCTGTCTTTACTGTGCTGTGAATGTCTAGTTGCACTTTAGAAGTCGTAAATACTAGTAATAATAGCAGTATGATATAGGATATGTCCTCAGCTTGTTATAAAGACAGAAGCCCTGTTTTATCTCGACCTCTGGATCTGATCTCCAGGGATTCTGCAGTTGCTTAGCATGATCTAGGACGCAATGGCTCAGATCTCTTTGTTTAACATTTTGTTGTGGTTGTAACCCTAAAGTATAAAATGCACTTATCAGGCAGTGTTCTCAAAATATTGACACATCCAGGGGGTGAGTCAGACTGTGTTTCCAGCAGCTCTTCCTCTCTTCCAGTCAGGCATAAAGTCGTGCGGTGCTCTGGTAGGCTTTAATCATTGCTAGGGATCCAGGCCCTCGTGGAATGCAGTGACGTGACTAGGTTCAATCCCCAGTTTTGCTTTAAAGTAACCGAACCACGCAGTTTGTAGCTCATTTGGATTTGGGGAAGAAAGGGCCTCACCTATTGATGTTTCTTGATCTCACAAAGTGGCTGTATTAATACCAAGGCATTATTAATCAATAGTTAGCTCTTTAAAAATACATCAGTAAGACTAGTCAATTATCTTTAAGTATATATCAAAGGGCGCATAACCATTCGCTGTACACTCAGGGTCCATTAGAGAAGAACAGCCATTTTAATTAGAATGCTTCCTTGGCAAAGGAAATTAGCCCCTTCCCCTGGCATTTGGCTTGGATGTGCAGCCTGGACAGCTGTAGCATCAAGTTCCTACAAACAGGATTTTCACCACAGAAGAATATGGAATCCCTGCTTAGGAGTGGCCCAAGTACCATAAAATATCCCCTGCACAATTTTGTCTTAGCATCTTCTGCTTTATATCCCATGCCTTTAATGGAATTTATTGTCACCTCTATGTAAGCAATCGTGAGAAGGTGGAAAGCTCAGGCTTCTAATCAGGTTTCAGAAGGCATTATGTGGCAGTGGGAGCCTGATTGAAATCCATAGCTAAGAGGGAATCAAGATAAAGATGAAAACATAGTAGAAGTCTTTTTCTTCTTCATTTCTCAGCCCCTCTCCACCATCACTGCCGCCTTGCACGTCTCCTGAGATTGCCGCCTGAGTCACCCCTTGCTGGCTGAGAGCTGGAAGGGACATGAACCCCGGGGGAGGTGATACTGGGTCACCTGCAGAAGACACCCCGATTACTCTGCCTGGATCTCAACAGGCAGGAGACTTCCGCACAGATCTCCTGGGTCAGGAGGTTCAGATCTTGTTTTGAGGGCCCTTTGGTTGAGGAGTGGACTGCCAAAATAAATGCCCTTATGTTTTTATTTTCAGTTCTTCTCTCCCTTGGCTCAGCACTGGGGATGAAGTTTTACAAATTAGGGTCCAGGTACTCATTGGACCCTAACTTTGTGAGTCTGAATTCACGTATCAAACAGGCCCATGCTGGGTCGAGAGAACTCATCTGTAGCAATATGCAGCAGATAATCTTACAAATGCCCCGTGAAGGTGGTCAGTTTGAGCAACAAATACAACAAAATAGCAATAAAAACAAAACAGGAGAACCCAGAACATGAGGAAAATCCCAGAATCGCCGCAACTATCCAAACGAACATGCCAGCATACAAAGAAAGGAACAAAGCAAACATTTAGGACTGAAGCACATCAATAATCTGCAGATTTTTGTTCCTGAAATGAGTTTGCCAAAGTATGTGTCATTTGGTTTGAAAAGCAAAATTATTCACCCAGCCCTACTCAGGTTATCTAAGTTAAGTCACAGAAATAATCTGATGGTAAAGCCCTTTACTGCGGGGGCTAGTGCAAACACATAAAAAAAGTTTTTAAAGATGAACTTTGTGATAGAAAAAAGTTTAGTTCTCTCTTGTAGATGATTATAAAGCAAGTGTCTCAGAGTCTTCAGTTTTTCATGTATTTATTTATTTATATGTAAGCCCCACTGGGAAAAAATAAGCTTCTATTCCTCCTATCACGGCACAATTATGTAGCCCCTCATCTAGGTGTAGCAATGAAGACAGGGACACATCAGTATCAGCAATTAGTTCATACACTCAATCCCAATAAATCCTGGTGTGGTTGTTTGAAAGCAGGCGAAGATAGACCTCTAAGACCCAAGGCATAGTGTAAGTATCTTTTTGTTTATTTAAATCATTTATTCTCTGCTTATAATGGACCTAAGAGGAGTACAATAAAATTAAAATACAGTAACATAAAATGACAAACACTACTACCATCATTCATTCCAAATCTATTATAAATCTAAACCATCATAAACGCCTCCTGAAACAGCAATGATTTCAGTTGTTTCCCCAAACTGAGTGAAATCTTCAAAACCACATAAAAAATGGGTAGATTGTTTGTTTCATAAAGAAGGGCCTAAAATAGATAAAGCCCATTTCCTAGTTTCAACTAAATGGGTGGCTTTCAGTGGTGGAACCGATAGCAACTCTTTCTCTTGGGATTACAATGCTTGAGTGAAATTGTAAGGAATAAGTAATTTAGGCAAATAATTAGAGTCCTCTATCCCATAGGTCTCCCTTCCTCCTATGCCAAACCGCTTCAGATGGTACAAAATGCGGCAGCACGAATATTAACAAACACCAGAAGAAGAGATCACATCTCCCCTATCCTAAAAAGCCTTCATTGGCTGCCAGTGCACTTCAGAATTCTCTACAAATCCATCTCAGTTATCTACAAAATCATTCATCAACATACTTCTATCGACCTGCAAATTCCTCTCCTCTTACACAATTCTTCAAGACCTACCAGAGACGCATATAGAGGTTCACTCCAGGTTCCTCCAACCAAAGCCACTAGACATATTACCTTGAGAGATCGGGCCCTCTCTACCGCCGGTCCCCCTTTATGGAATTCCATCCCCCCAGACCTAAGACAGGAACCCTGCCTCCCAACCTTCAGGAAGAGACTTAAGACTTGGCTCTTCAAACAAGCTTTCCCGGACTCCAGCTAATGTCCTTCAACTTCAAGTTCTATAACAGAACCAGCTCATTTAACTGTTCGTTGTAAATATTTAAAATGCTATTAACCTTTTCTTTTTCCTTCCTCTCCCAGTTTAAGCATCCCTGTTTTTTGTAACTGCTTTCTTCCGCACTACAGTTCCAGTTTGTTTTTTCTTTCTATGCACCACTGTTTTAATGTAAACCAGCATGATGTGATTTTATCATGAATACCAGTATATTAAAACCTTAAATAAATAAAATTACAAGAATTTTAAATTTAATATGGGAAGCCAATGAAGTTGTTGCAACAAAGGTATCACATGTTCCCACGGGCAACCTCTCAGTACTAGCTGAGCGGAAGAGTTCTGGATTATCTGGTTGCTGTCTGTATCCTATTCCCCTTTTCCCCTGCTGTTTAAGCAGGGAGCAATGTTGCAGTTGCATTAGAATCATCGAGGCATATTGGTTAAGGGTAGTGATCTCCGTGCCTTCTGTTAAGTGTAGTAACCGTCTCACCAGAAAGTTACCACTCTGCACGCTTATCTCATTTCCATCCTCTAGCCTTTAGAGATCCACAGTGGTTATCCCATGCCCCTTTCAATTCTTGGACTGTTTTCGTCTTCGGTAGGGCACTCCAGGTCCCACCACCCTCTCTCTCTGTGAAGAAATATTTTCTGACGTTTGTCCCCCCTGGAGTTTCAATCATAAAGGATTTGTACTTATGTCAGATTATTGTAAATTGCCTTCCCCCTTTCTTGGTTGAAAGCCCTTCAGATAATCCAGAACTCTTCCGCTCAGGACTCTTCCGCTCAGGACTGCTTCTATGGCAAAGTCCACAAGCAAAGCACATCAAGGAACACTGTGAATTTTCCAGAAAGCTCATCACCCAGTAAATAATGTTGCTAGCTGCAATTTTATGGGTACCATAAGGCTTGGAGATAACTGCATAGACTGACAGTTACTAACCTTATGAGAAACATGGAAATAACCTGTACAGAGTGGAAATTACTCTCTTAAGAAGCTTGCTGGGCAGACTGGAAGGACCATTTGGTCCTTTTCTGCCATCATTTCTATGTTTCTTTGATTATACAAAGTCATTTTTGTCCAAAATATAATGCAAGTGATGCAAGAGTTGCAACTTAGAATGCCCTGTCCTTAAAACCGATTGAATTTGTGGTTTAAAATTAAGATGCAAAACAACAAAGAGCACTAAGTAGGTCCTTGAAATCAAACAAAAATCACAAAAGGTACCACCAATATCACTTCAGGCGCGCAAAAAAACAAATTCCAATTGTATGAAATAAAAATTATTGATGAAGTAAGAGCTGCATCTGCAAGCCTGTCAACGTGTTCAAACTCACCAGGTTGAACCGTCCGGTCTTTTCTTCATTTGCAGCTCTTACCGGGCTATAAAAGCCTGCTATAGTTGTTCTGGCTGTTAAGCCTAGAAGGAATGTTTTAAACTGGATAACTTTTAACTAGTGTCACAATGTCCCGTTTTCTGTATGTAAACAATCTCCCCGACAGCGGCCGGTGTTTCGCTGCACAACTTGCAGCTTCGTCAGGGGTGAAAACCTCCTCTATCCGGACGCAGGTCTCTCAAAAAAGTGTTCTGCGTTTTTTGAACACTTTTTTGAGAGACCTGCATCCGGATAGAGGAGGTTTTCACCCCTGACGAAGCTGCAAGTTGTGCAGTAAAGCACCGGCCGCTGTCGGGGAGATTGTTTTCATACAGAAAACGGGACATTGTGACACTAGATAAAAGTTATCCAGTTTAAAACATTCCTTCTAGGCTTAACAGCCACAACAACTATAGCAGGCTTTTATAGCCCGGTAAGAGCTGCAAATGAAGAAAAGACCGGACGGTTCAACCTGGTGAGTTTGAACACGTTGACAGGCTTGCAGATGCAGCTCTTACTTCATCAATAATTTTTATTTCATACAATTGGAATTGTTTTTTTGCGCGCCTGAAGTGATATTGGTGGTACCTTTTGTGATTTTTGTTAAAATTAAGATGAACATCAAATTGAGCCCCCAAATTTCGAACAACTTCTTTGAGAGGTTCAAAAGCAAATGATTGATTATTACACATCCAAGGATCTTTTTCTGTGGGTATTAAGCTTAAGCTCAAACTCATCTCAGTAACTTCCCTGTCCCAGGAAATAGGCTGGACAGATATGTGGTGTTCCCAGAATAAAAGTTTACTGTTCAGCTTATTCAATGGGAATTAATTGGTGCAAGTACATTTTCTTCTTGTCACATCCATCATCACAGTAATAAACCAAATGCAAAATGATCTGTGTCTGTGGTCCTTTAGTCCTTCTGTGGGTGGAATGAAAGGATGCCCAAGGTACACTGGATGGCTTTTCCTATCCCTTAAGGGTCTCCCTTGCACAATACCTGAGTCCACTCTTTGATCCCAAAATCTCTCCTGACTTCCTTGGAGAAATTCTAGTAAGAACTCTGGGTTCTCCTCTCTCCTCCCAGTTCTGGATTCCTGTTGCAATTCACTATTCCTCATCCAAAATTCTCATAGACGGCACAAGAATCTATCAGATGGGTTCAAAGGAACCGCAAACAGGAGAAATCTTGGGCAAGAGGATAAATTCTGTATTATCTTCTTTGGGGCAGGAGGGGAGGGGTCAACCCAGGCCCAGGCAAACTCTCTATTGATTAAAGACCATGCCGAACAAATGTTATGCCCGGTCGCAGACGGCTGCGACCACATGTACTCACCTTCTGCACTGCTCTCCTGCCCTCCGCGGGGCTGCTCGCGGCTCAGGCCAACCTTCACCACCGCGTTCCCTGGGACTCCTTATGGTGGCCAGGATGCCACCGCCATCTTCCTCGACTTTGGGCCTACCTAGGTGCGCGCGTGCGCCACCGGGCCCTCCTTTGAAGCCTCTTCGGCGGGAACCTCGGGAGCGTCTCTGGTTGATGACATCATCAGACCAGTGTACTTAAACTCCACCTTCGCCCTCAGCTAGCGGACTTGGCAACAAGTTCCGTTTGTCTAAGGGAAATTCGAACCAAAAAGTTACCAATAAGGGCCCTGATCTCAGCGGTCAGAGTAACAGATAAGTATGAGAAAAATAACTGTGAAAGCTTGTTGGGCAGACTGGATGGGCTGTTTGGTGTTCTTCTGTCGTCATTTCTATGTTTATATGTTTTCGACTACTGCCTACGTGTTCCTGAGACTACGCTTCGTGCCTTAGACTTGGATCCTGTCTGGTACCCGCTCCTTGGGGGCCAGTGCACGCATCGGGGACTCACTCTCCTGCCTACCCTGCTCCTCGGGCTGGCTCTGCGTCTCCTGGGTTCTAACTTGCAAGGCCTCCCATTCCTCGGGACTACCTCTGGGACACCTCAGCTATCCATGAGTTCTACAATGGGACTTCCCCGCTCCTCGCGGTTGAGCCCGCAGCCTGAACAAGACTGTCTGCTCCTCCCGCTCCTCGGGACCACGTCTACGTATTACAGTGACTGCCAGAGTTCCCCGTTCCTCGGGGTAGCACTCTCCGGCTTCCCTGGGACTTGCGCACTTCCCTGATCCTCAGGGTTGCGCCTACGTATTACATTGAGACTGTCTACACTTCCACGATCCTCTGGGCAGTGCTATGTCATCACCAGAGGCTCAGATCAGGCTTCCTTGCCCTGTGGGCTGGCCTACAGCATTACATCATCATCCTACTCTGTGCAGCTCTTCCCTTTGGGGTTGCCCTCTGGAGTACCTCCTGACTGGCCAAGCCTCACACCCTCCGCTCTGCGGCCTGTCTGGCATTCCTTTCCTCGTGGTCCTTGCCCAGGTATAGCCTCCAGTCAACTCCCCACGGGGGTCCTCTCCTGGTGCCGCGGAACCTCTCCATTGCCTCACTCACAGCTCTCCACTGTCTCTGACCTCGCCTCCCGGCGGGTGCAGACCTTTGGGAGTCCTACCCACAGGTAGTGACAACTTGCACCTCGGGCCAAGGGCCCACATACCCACAAATCATAACAACAAATTTAATCAATTAAGGAGAAATATTCTAATTTATATGAATCAAATGTCTCCTTAATTAAAGATAGCACTTTATTGCATAAAAAATTGAGAATCTAGAGATTTGTAATAGGAGATTAAATTTTAGATTTTTAAACTTTCCTGGGTGCATATAAATACCCTGATAGAAATGTTCAAAAAGTTCTATTTAGATTTCCTGAAAGTTTCTGGAGAAGTTGTTCCCACTATAAACAACATATATTATTTGCCTGAATCTACTGTTACTTCCTCTGGGGAAGTAGGATATGCTGCTTCTGATTCCTTTGATTTATCAGAATTTTTAGAACAATCCAATTTTTTGGTTAAAAATAAGGTTACCATGGTGTAATATCCCCGTAAATCTGTTAAACAGTGGACAGTTAGTTTATTTTTTCAGCTTATGGATACTCAGTTTTTGGGACATATAATATCTTTGTTCCCTCATGTAATTAAAGAAACTCAGCATCGTATGAAATTGTTCTTATCTAAGTGGGGGAGAGTTTTGGCTTTAAGAGCCACCTTTCAATTAAGGTTTCCCTGTAAACGTGTAATCAAATTTCAAGTAGTTAAGTATTTGTTTTGTGATCCAGTCGAACTTGAAAGTTTTCTTATTAAAAGATTTGTTACAGTATGAAGATGCAGCCCTTTTAATGGAACTAATTAAGAATTTGGCTTGATTTTTCTTTTGTAATTTATTTAATGAAGTCTTCCCCATATGCAGTCTATAGATCAGGATCCAGTTTATATTTTGTTTTGTTTGTTTCATGATAAATATTTAATGGATTTTATAATGTTCTGAGCTGCTCGGCAGCTTCCTCACTACCAGAGGTCCTCATGGAGCCACACTCTCACATGTTCTAGCCACCTCTTTGATGATCCCATGACTCAACAAGGCTATCCCTATTTAGCCCAGCCTCTCCCTATGCTTCATGCCTCTTCATCAAGTCAACTTTGCACCTTGCATTCACCCTCTGTATTTTTCCTTGCTGCTTCATGGCCCCCATGGTCTTCTTAGTTCTCCTTACCTTGCAGCCTCCTCAGCATTCCAGCCTTGCCCTGTGGTCTCCTCGACCTCCCTGCCTTACATAGAAACATAGAAATGACGGCAGAAAAGGACCAATGGTCCATCCAGTCTGCCTAGCAAGCTTATGGTACTTTCTGCACTTATCAGTTTCCCAGACTGTCAAGGTCAGGGCCCTTGTTGGTTTCTATTTGAGTCCAGTTCCCCGTTACCTCCTGCTGTTGAAGCAGAGATCAGTGTTGGAGCTGCATCAAGAATTTCATGCTTATTGGTTAAGGGTAGTAACAGCTGTATCAGCAAGTTACCCCATGCTTATTTACTTTCCCTGAGCTCAAAATTCAATGTCTTTGTTGTTTGCTGTGTGAATCTCATTTCCCTTTTCCTCTTTTCCCCCTGCTGTTGAAGTAGAGAGCAATGATGGAGCAGCATCAACAATAGGAAGACTTTTTGTTAAGAGTAGTAACCACCACACCAGCAAGATACCCCCATGCACTCATTTCTTCCTTTCAATTCTCTAGCCTTTAGGGATCCACTGTGATTATCCCATGTCTTGTTCTATGTATAACGCTTAGGCGTATATTAATATGTTCTCTGTACACCAACGTGATATCTTGATAAGCGGCGGCATATAAAAACCAATAAATAAATAAATGTCCCTTTGAATTCTTTCACTGTTTTTGTCTTCGCCACCTCCACCGGAAGGGCATTGCAGGCATCCACCACTCTCTCTGTGAAGAAATATTTCCTGATGTTGGGTCTGAGTCGTCCTCCTTGGAGTTTCATTTCATGACCCCTAGTTCTACTGATTTCTTTCCAACAGAAAATGTTTGTTGTTAATTGTGTGTATTTAAAATTTTTCAGGTATCTGAAGGTCTGTATCATATCTCCCCTGCACCTCGTCTCCTTCAGGATATACATCCTTTCCTCCTATGTCCTTCAGGGTCCTCCAACCTTTTCTCATAATTCATTTGATGGAGACCACCCACCAATTTGGTCACCATTCCCTGGACTGCCTCCATCCTGTCAATGTCCCTTTTGAGATACGGTCTCCAGAACTGAACACAGTACTCCAGGTGAGGCCTCACCAAGGACCTCTACAAGGAGATGATCACTTCCTTTTTCTTACTAGTTAGTCCTCTGTCTATGCAGCCAAGCATTCTTCTGACTTTAGCTATCACCTTGTCACACTGTTTCACCGTCTTCAGATTGATAGACACTATCACCCCAAGGTCTCTTTCTTGCTCTGTGAACAACAGTCCTTCACCTCCCATCACATATAGCTCTTTTGGATTACCGCATCCCAGTTATATGATTCTGTACTTCTTGGCATTGAATCCCAGCTGCCATATCTTTGACCACTGTTCAAGCTTCCTTAATTACGTCTCATTCTCTCTACTCCTTCCAGTGTGTCCACTCTGTTGCAGATCTTAGTATCATCCGCTAATAGACAAACTTTACCTTATGTCCCCTCCGCAATGTCATTCACAAAGATATTGAACAGAACCGGTCCCAACTCCGATCCCTGTGGCACTCCGCTTGACACTGCTCTCTCTTCAGAGTAGGTTCCATTTATCATCACACTCTGTCTTCTATCCATCAGCTAGTTTGTAATCCATGCCACACCTTGGTGCTCATTCCCAAGGTTCTCATTTTATTCACAAGTCTCCTATGCGAGACTGTATCAAAAGCTTTTCTGAAACCCAAGTAGATCACATCGAGTGCTCTTCCTTGATCCAATTATTTAGTCACCCAATCAAAAATATCAATCAGATTTGTCTGACAGGAACTTCCCCTAGTGAAACCATGTTGTCTCGGGTCCAGCAATCCTCCTGACAGTAGATAGTTCACTTTCCTTTCCTTCAACAGAGTCGCCATTAATTTTTCCAGTACCAAGGTGAGGCTAGCCAGTCTGTAGTTTCCAGCCTCCTCTCTGCTACCACTCTTGTGTAGGGGGACCACCACCGCTCTTCTCCAATCTTTCAGTACCACTCCCGTTTCCAGGGATCTATTGAACAGGTCATGCAGTTCCCTCAGTACCCTGGGATGAACTTCATCCGACCCCATGGCCTTGTGCACTTTCAGTGTTCCTAGCTCTTCCCATACATTCTCTTCTGTAAATGGATTTTTATCTACCCCAACTCCACCTACTGTCTTGTCAACCAGCAAAGGTTCTTCTCCCAGGTCTTCGTGTGACTTCTCTGCATCTTATTTGTGATATCAAACCATACCATTTGATGATCTCTAGTGCTGAGATGATCTCCCACCTGGACATTAGAGACATTATCCTCATTAGTGAGCACCAGGTCAAGTATCACATCTTCCCTCATGGGTTCCATTACCATTTGTTTGAAGAGAGCCCCTTGCAGGGCATCCACTATCTCTCTACTTCTGGTAGATTTTGCAGAAGGGATTCTCCAGTCTACGTCGGGCAGATTAAAATCTCCCGTAATCAACACTTCTCTCTTCTTTCCCTCATTCTGGATGTCTTTGAACAAATCTCTGTCTAGCTCTTTTGTTTGAGTCAGAGGCCTGTAAACCACTCCAGTAAAAATGGATGCACCATCTTCTTTTTTTAGGATGGCCCATAATGCTTCTTCTCTACCCCACTTTTCTTGTAGTTCAGTTTCTTGGATATTGTTTTTGACATAAAGAGCTACTCCTCCCCCTTTTCTGACCTTTCTGTCCTTCATTATCAAGTTATAGCCCGATAATGTCATATCCCACTCATGAGAATCCGTGAACCATGTCTCCATGACTGCAACAATGTCCATGTCCGTCTCCACCATTAGGTCCTGCAGGTCAGAGATTTTATTGTCCAAACTGCAAGCATTTGTAGTCATCACTTTCCAATTTTTATCTCTTGTTTTGTTGCACTTCCTAGTCACATTTTCTGCTTTTGTTAGTTGATTGATTTTGTTATTTTCTTCTCCCACTTTCTGTATTGCTTGGGGATGTCATGTCAATTTTATTGGCCATATCCTGCCACTCCCATTCTTTAGTTTAAATGTCTGATAATATATGATCTGACTTTCCAACTTAGCATCCCCCTTCCTGCTAAAGACAAATGCAGGCCATCCTTTCCATAAAGCTTTTTATTGCTCTATACACGGCCCCAGCCTCCAATGTATCCAAAACCACTTTCTGTACACCAGGTTTTGAGCCAGGAATTGAAATTATCTATATGGCATAGCTTCTCCTCTTTTCCCTTTCCATGAATAGGGAAGGCAATAATCTTTGAGAGTGTTTTATCATCTTTCCTAGATTTTGGAAATCTTTTTGTACTTCATGGCAGCCATTTCTATCAAGGTCATTGACCCCCAGATGGATGATAACATTGATAACAAAGTTTTTACTTTCTTCTTCAATGATTTGGACTATCTGGTTTGCATTTCTACTAGCTGAGGATTCTGGAAGGCATTTAACTGTTGTGTTGCTATCAAAATGTGCTCCCAAATCGGTACCTCTGATGATCAAGTCTCTCAGCAGAAGTAGCATTCTTTTATGACATTTGAGTATGTGGAAGGGCTAATGGGTGTATTGGATAACTTCTCTTTTAAAAATCACTTCAAAATCTAATGCTGAGTTTTCTTCATTCTCCAATGCAGAAAAAGCATTTTGTAAGGGTAACAGTGGGAAGAGAGTGGGTGTCTCTTCATCACAGGCCTTATTCTGCCAGAGCCCGCTGTTATCCAGTTGCTCCTGGGTTTTTGAATCCTGGATGTCCGACATTTCTGGGGGTGTGGGGGTTGATGCACAGGATGCTGTAAAGTTGGGGAAGGTGGGTGTCCATTTGTCACATGCCTTGTTCTACCAGAGCCCACTGTAAACCATTTTTTGTCCTGGGTTTCTGTAAGCTCTGTGGGAGATGGGCGATGGATGCTGGATGGTTCAAGGAAGGGGAGGGTAATTGAATCCTGGACAATTCCTCCCTTAGATGAATCAGCTCCATTTTAATTGCAGACAGCTAAAGGCAAAAGGGACAGCCTTTGATTCTCCAAATGGTAGGCATCCTTGCCTTGTGGCCTGCTTAGGCCTCCTTATCTGTTTCTTCCTTGTCTTGTCTTATTTGTACCTTGCTGTGGTTTAGTTCCCTGTTCCTGTCCAGTCTTGTCTTGTCCTGGCCAGTTCTTATCTTCAGTCCAGACCTTGCCTTTAGTTCAGCTTGTGCCTGACACCAATTCCAGTCCTTATCTCCAGTCCAGGCCTTGCCTCCATTTCCTGCCTCTTGCCAGCTCCTGCCTATCTCCAGTTCCTGCCCTGCCTTCCATTCCTGCCTTGTCTCCAGTTCCCGCTTTGCTCATTCACTATGATGTACCATGCCAGGAAAGCCCTGCTGACCCCCAGAATCTGTGCGCTCAAACCAAGGGAGAGGGGGCTGGTCAGGCAGAAGACCTGCTCAAGTCCTGTACTGCTCCTCTAGGGGGAATCTCTGAATCCAGCCTGCCTGACCATGACAGAATGAAGAGGCCATACCAACCCCACAGGAGTGAGCCCAAGATTCTCTGCAAGCCTGGTGTGTCAGGAGAAAATGTTTCTCTTGATTTAAACTCAAGAAAATGTTCCCTAGCTATAGATGAGACTTGCCACATGTTCGAGGAAACCCATCCCTTCTTCTTTCACGGGTAATGCAGTCGGTGCCAAAACACAAACCCACCAGAGCAACCAGTGTGTGTTTTCTGCAATCTCTCCAAATGCGCTGCAGCACCTTGGAAATGTGGTCAGTGCCCTGTGTACAATAGCCAGCTTTCACTAACCTGCTTTTTCTGTGTCGAGACAAGAGCTGCTTATGTAACAGCGGCATCCCTGCCGGATCAGCAGAAGCCTGAGAGAGAAGAAACCAGCACTTCACAAGCTAATGTGCAGCCTGTGTAAAAACCCTCAAGCTCATCCAGCAAATATTCCCATTACAAGAAAAGCTAAGCAAAATAATTTAAAACTAATACCTGCACCATGTAACCCTGCAGGAAAAAAGAAACAGTCCTGCAGTGGGCTTTAGTGTCCTCTTTCCAGTTTGTAAGCCCAGCACGGCTTTGGAGCTCTCCAAGCAGTCAGCTGTTCCTAGCCTGGTCCTTAGGCATTTAGAGAGTTTCAGTTCAATAACGGTGAATGCTCCTGGCAACATGCTACCTACTATTTAGAAAGTTCCCAGACCAGCTCTCCTTAATCTATGGCTAATTTAAATACTGTTAAAACTAGCCAAAGCAGTCAAAAATCCATACCTGAAGAGGTAACTACTGGTCCAGTGCTCCGGTTGCCCAGGTACCTCTTTGTCAGACTGCAGTCGTCCTAAAGCAGATCGCAGATCACAGCCATTGATTCAGCCTCTGTGACCCTGGCTCATCCAGCTCTTTGCAGCCTAGCCTTAATGAGATATGCACTAACTCCCAGGAAGGTAGCATGTGCAGTTTTCATGGCTATACTGTCAGGTTCCCTTTCAATTAAACCAGGCTCTGAAGCTAATTCCAGTCTTGCTCCTCAGAATCTGGTTTGAATTGCCCCTGCAAGTTTTCCTAATATCTTGGTTCAAATTATGCCTGCAGCTCATATTGTGATCTCAACTCAGACAATGTCCATTGCTACTCTGGTAACAGCATCAAGGACCTTGCAGCAGGCAGTGCTCACTTCTCCAATGCTCTATTCCCAGTGATCTCAGCTACGTCTGTCCAGCTACTGGTGAAATTTGCAACACTCTGGTCTACAACTCTTTCTGCCCTGATTCCCCAGCCAGATGGATCAATCCTGACTACTCCTCTACAGCAAGTAGAGCTGGCCCCTCCAGCAGTTCTGCTCAAAATGAAATCCAGTCCAGCAATTCAGCTCTGTATGGACTTTGATCTCGCAATTCCAATTTGGATGGACTCTGATCCAATATTCCTGATCCAAATGTTCTCTGGTCCAGCAAATCTGCTCCAGAGGGACTCCAGTCCAACAAGTCCACCCCAGAGGGGCTCTGGTCCAAGAAATCCACTCCAGAGGAACTCAGGTCCTAGAAGTTCACTCCAGAAGGACCCTGGTCAAACAGATCTGCTCTGATCCAGCAGTTCCACTCCAGAGGGACTCTGGTCCAACAAATCCACTCCAGGAGAGCTTTGATCCAACAAGTCCATTCCAGAGCAACTCCATTCCAGGAAGTCCACCCCAGAGGGGCTCCACAAATTCGCTTCAGAGGGACTCCAGTCCAACAAGTTATAAGAACATAAGAAATTGCCATACTGGGTCAGACCAAGGGACATCAAGCCCAGAATCCTGTGGCCATTCCAAGTCACAAGTACCTGGCACCTACCCATATATTAAATAGATCTCATGCTACAAATGCCGGCAACATGTAGTGGCTATTCCTTACTGATTAATAGCAGTTTATGGACGTCTCCTCCAGGAATGTATCCAAGCCTTTTTTAAACTCATCTGCACTAATTGCCTTAACCACATTCTCTGGCAATGAATTCCAGAGCTTAATTGTGCATTGAGTGATGAATAATTTTCTCCAACTTAAGAACATAAGAAAATGCCATACTGGGTCAGACCAAGGGTCCATCAAGCCCAGCATCCTGTTTCCAACAGTGGCCAATCCAGGCCATAAGAACCTGGCAACTACCCAAAAACTAAGTCAACTCCATGTTACCATTGCTAATGGCAGTGGCTATTCTCTAAGTGAACTTAATAGCAGGTAATGGACTTCTCCTCCAAGAACTTATCCAATCCTTTTCTAAACACAGCTATACTAACTGCACTAACCACATCCTCTGGCAACAAACTCCATCAACAAACAAACAAAATAAAATCAGGCATACATGTGCGTGCACCAGGTAGCGCATGCACATGTACGCCCGTGCACAACCTTTCAAAATCTACCCCTAAGGGTTTAGCTACTAAACATGGAGAAGGCGGAAAGGAAGGAAGAAACAGATAAGGAGACCTAAGCAGGCCACAAGGTAAGGCAGAGTGAGACCCAGGAGGCCCAAAGACCACTAACCTGGCCAAGAATGCTGAGGAGGCCACAAGACAAGGCAGCGAGACTGAGCAGGCCACAGGGCAAGGCTGAAAGACAAGGAGGCCGCAAGGCAAGGCAGGAAGGCCGAGGAGGCTGCAAGGCAAAGAGAACTGAGAAGGCTACAAGGGCCACAAACGGCCCATCAAGTCTGCTGGGCAGACTTGATGGGCCGTTTGGTCTTCTTCTGCCGTCATTTCTATGTTTCTATGTTTCTATGTTATGGTAGGCCAATACAAGGAGCCAAGGTGACTCAATGAAGAGGCACCAAGTGCAGGGAGAGACTGGGCTAAACAAGGCTGGTCTTGTTGAGTCGTAGTATCATCAAAGAGGTGGCTAGAGCATGTGAGAGTGTGGCTCTGTGAGCATCTATGGTGGCGGGGTGGCTGCCTAACAGTCTAGAAAGTTACAGTAACCCCTCTTCTAACACCCCCTTATCCTGGGTCCCATTTGCTAAGGGAGCTGTAAACAGTTGACTGGATAGCTATGGATGCCATCTGGAGCTAGGTACCACCCAGTTTAAAAGAATTTAACATGAAGTTAGCATGGGGCACATTTGAAGGTAGTTGGAGAGGGTTCTTTTTTACTCAACGCATAAAATCCTGGGTCGGAACGCTCAAGGGGGTGCACAATTGTGCACCTTGCATGCACCGTGCTGCGCTGCCTTCCCACGTTCCCTTCTCCCTAGCCTGAGCTTCCCACCCCTTCCCCTAATCTTTCCCCCCCTAGCCCTACTCTAACCCCCCCCCCTGACATTTATTTTACCTTTTGCGCCTGCCGGCCAACTGCTGGCACACAATCCCCGGCACAGCAGCAAATATGGCCGCTGTGCCGGGAGCCTGACCCTGCCCCGCCCCGGACCACCCCACCCACACCCCGCCCCTTTAGTAAAGCCCCAGGACTTACACGTGTCCCGGGGCTTTACATGCGTCGCTGGGCCTTTTGAAAATAGGCCCTGCGCGCGTAAGGCCGGTTACGCGCGTAACCTTTTTAAAATCCGGCCTTTATCCTATGCCACCTTCAATTCCGTTACTGTTTTAGCCATCACCTTCCACACCAGAAGGGCATTCTGCTCTTCCATCACCTTTCACGTGGTAAAAATCTGTCATGACATTTCTCCTTCGTCTTCCCTCTTGGAGCTTCATATCGTGACCCCCCTTATTCTAGAACTTCCTTTCCCTTGTAGCAGATTTGCTTCTTATGTGTTATTAATACATTCAGTGTAAAAGTGGGTAGACAGGGTAATTTAAAGAAATATTTTTTTACAGGAAAGGTGGTCAGTGCATGAACAGTCTCTGAGAAGAGAGAGAGAAAAAGACAGTATCAGAATTCATGAAAGCAAGGGACCAAGTACAGAAAGTCTCTGCGGGAGAGGAATGGATTGTGCAGCTAAGCAGAAGGTGTACATGGGCAGACTGGATGGGCCAAATGGTCTTTTATCTGTCATGCTCCATGTTTCTGTGGTTCTATTTGAATGTCTCCTAAAATCTCCCTGTCTTGCTTCTCATGTTTACATGTCTGGGTCTCGACTCACGGGGCTTCTGATGCAGACCCTCACCACTTTGAGCTGCCCCTTATATCCTTCCAGAGGCAAGGCCTTCAGAACTGGACACAATACTCCAGTGACGTAATCACCTCCACTTTTCTACGACTCTACTTCTCTTTGTGTGCACCCCAGCACACGTCCGGCTCTGACCGCCACTTTCTCCTATTGTGCCTCTACCTTGAGGTCTTTTTCCTGCTTCAAGGACATCAGTGCCTTACCTCTAGGCTCCTTCATTTTGGGTTTTTATTGTTTGTTATTTTTCTTGGGAATCGATCAGGGTTTACTGTGTTAAGAATAAAAACAGGAGAAAATCAATTGAAAAAAAATAACTCCTTATTTTTCTAGGTAAATATCGGAATTTATTATGGTGGATAGAAGCCAGGACAATAAAACAATATTAAGCCGATTCTCCCACTCAACAGCATATCACTCTTTACCCCACCCCCTGCCTACCGTGGCCCATTCACTGCCCCCCCCATCCCATCACCACCGAGAATCTCCCTCCCCCACTCCCCACCCCTCCCTGCACTGCAGCAACCTTTGTCCTTACTGGTGGTGGCTCCAGCCTTCTTCTCTCTCCTTCGGCAGCTCGCCTACTGAGAGTCCCTCGCTCTGCAGCACCGCACCTCTGCTTCTGTGCAGGGCCGGGGAGCCTGCCAGAATGTGCTCGTAGTGCACAGGGCCTGCTTCATTCACGGCACCGGACCACAGGCACTCTGGCTGCTTAGGGGGGTGAGGCGGCAGCACTTGAAACGTGGCATGGGTTTTGGCCCACACTGGCTTCCACCAGTGGCTGGAGGCCTTAAAACATTGCATCTGCAGCTCTGTAACAGCTTTTTTTTTTCATTATTTTATTTATAGAGCTTGCAAATACAAACCAAGAAAACTCTTGAAAAGAAATACAGCCAAAAATGTAGATGACAATGTTTAAAGAAAAGAATTACCATTAGCCCACAACATCAGGGAGCTACATATAAGAAAGACTATAAAGGGACAGCTTTTTAATCAGCCTAAAATTAGGGTGAAAATCGGTTTAAACTGATTGCCACCTTTGGGAAAAATCCAAGAAATTTGAGTGAAAATCATTTTAAACTGAAAACAAAGGACCCTACTTATCTCTTATCATGTAATGCTCTCTTGGATTTCTGCACCCAAAAGGCATATCTTTGTATTTTTTTATGTTACATCTTGGCTACCAAGCAGCTGACTATTCCTCCAAGTTTTCTTAATAATCTTACTATTCCATCAACTCTGCTGGGTCCATTTATTTCAGACAAGCCGTAAAGCCCGTTAAAACGGGCTACATCCCTCTGTCTCTCACCTCCCCCTCATTCTCTCTCCCCTCACTCTTCACCACCCCCCTCCCCCACCCACTCCTCTCCACCCTCCCTCTCCTCTCACTCAGTCCCCCCTCTCACTCAGTCCCCCCTCTCCCTCCCTCCCACTCACTCAGTCCCCCTCTCCCTCCCTCCCTCCCACTCACTCAGTCCCCCTCTCCCTCCCTTCACCCACCTCCATTTCCTCCCGGCGCCGTAAGCGCGACTTCCCGCAACCCTCACCCGGCTCCATTAACTCCTCCCGCTCCTGCCGGCAGATCTCGGTGGGGGGGGCGCGGGAGTGACACCCCCCCCCCCGAGATCTGCCGGCAGATCTCGGTGGGGGGGGGGCGCGGGAGTGACACCCCCCCCCCGAGATCTGCCGGCAGATCTCGGTGGGGGGGGCGCGGGAGTGACAACCCCCCCCCCCCCCCCGAGATCTGCCGGCAGATCTCGGGGGGGGGGGTGTCACTCCCGCGCCCCCCCGAGATCTGCCGGCAGATCTCGGTGGGGGGGGCGCGGGAGGGACACCCCCCCCCCCCGAGATCTGCCGGCAGATCTCGGGGGGGGGTGTCACTCCCGCGCCCCCCCCACCGAGATCTGCCGGCAGATCTCGGTGGGGGGGGCGCGGGAGTGACACCCCCCCCCCCCCCGAGATCTGCCGGCAGATCTCGGGGGGGGGGGGGGGCGCGGGAGTGACACCCTCCCCCCCCCGAGATCTGCCGGCAGATCTCGGGGGGGGGGGCGCGGGAGGGACACCCCCCCCCCCCCCCGAGATCTGCCGGCAGATCTCGGGGGGGGGGCGCGGGAGTGACACCCCCCCCCCCGAGATCTGCCGGCAGATCTCGATGGGGGGGGCGCGGGAGTGACACCCCCCCCCCCCCCCGAGATCTGCCGGCAGATCTCGGTGGGGGGGGCGCGGGAGTGACACCCCCCCCCCCCCCGAGATCTGCCGGCAGATCTGGGGAGGAGAAGCAGCGGCACCGCGCGCGCGCGGTGCCGCTACTTCTCCTCCCGCTCCTGCGGCCCCACCGCCATTTTTTTTTTCTGATCGACATCCTTGCCCGCACATGCGCAGTAGAGCTGCGCTCTACTGCGCATTTGCGGGCCGTCGGTCACAGGCCATTTATTTATTTATTTCAGATTTTAGCAGACAAATTTTTCCTCACAAAATATTGAACAGGACTGGCCATAGGACCCATCCCTGGTGGCACGCCACAAATCTTCTTTCCTCAGAGTGACTGTTTCTAATCCAGTCCTACCACCTCAGGGCCCACCCCCAGGCTGCTCCCTTCATTTCTGAGCCCGCTGTGCCGGACAATTATCAAAAGCTTTGCTAAAACTCAAGCAAACCACGTTCAGCACACGCCTGTGATCGAACTTCAAAGAAAATTATCAGAATAGTGTGACGACATGATCTCCCTCTGATGAACGCACCAGATTCAGGATGCTTCAAGTTCACATTACTTTCCTTTAGAAAAGCCTCCCATTCATTTTCCCACCACGAACGTAAGGCTAACAGGCTTGCAATTGGCAATCTCTTCCCTATTTGCGGCTTAGATAAAGAAGGATAGATGACCTCCACCCTTTTCCAGTCCCTGTCTCCAAAGATCCAGTGAAAAGGGCTCTCAGTGGACCTCTCTGAACTCCCTGAAGATCTAAGAGGATGGCCCATCAGTTTCTCTACTTCCACACGTTCTCTTTCATGAAGGGAGAGGCCACTATCCCACTCCCATACGTACCCTTTCCAACAATGAGCAATCCTTCTCCAAACTGTTCTTCAGTGAATACTGAACAGAAGTATTTGCTTAGCCCTTCTGCTTTCTCCTTGTCCTCCTGCACACATTTCTCCTTCTCGTACGGTTCGGCTTTGCTTTTCACTGATGTACCTGAAAAACATTTTGCCATTTCGCTTTACCTCTTTAGCTATTGTTTTCTTCCTGACTGCTTTTCCCTACCTTTTCCAGCTTGACTTTTGATTCTTCCTTTTGCTCCCCTTTCTAAGATCCTTTGTACATTTTGAATACCAATCTTTTTACCCTCAGTTTCTTCGTCAGCTCTTTTGAAACAGCAATCTTTTCTTCTTCCTTTTATTTATTTTGGTAATTTGTTTCTTTTTCATAGTTCCTCATTCCATCACTCTTATATACTCCCACCCTGCCAGTACCTCCTTACGGCATTTTCCTATTTTTCTGTCTGTATTTTTGAAATCCAGGACTTTGACTTTTGAATGATTTCGTGTCACCTTGGCTGCTATATCATACCATACCATCTGATGACCACTGGTGCTCAGGTAGGCACCTGTCTGGATATTAGAAAACACTTTCGCCATTTCTTAGAATCAGGGCCAGTACCGCTCCCTTCCCTCATGGGATTCATGACCATTTCTGTGAGGAGAGCCCCTTGACGGGATCCTAGGATTTCTCTATTTATGACCTATTCTGCAAATGAGATAGTCCAGTCCATGTTCAATAGATTAAAATCTCCCACCAGAACCTCCCCCTTCATTCCTATCTTTTGGATGTCCATGACCAGATCTCTGTGCATTTCTTCTACCTGGGATGGAAGCATGTAGACCACACCAATCTAGATGGCAATGCCATCACCCCTTTCTAAAAGAATCCATAATCCCCATGTTAGTAGCTTGGACATTATTTTTTACATAAAAAATTACTACTGCCCCTTCACCGCCTTCTGTATTCTACTTGAAGAGGTTATTTCCCAGTATGCTGTATGTTACCATGATAGTATCAATAACTAGGGCTGCTTCTGCCATAAGGGTTTGCAGACCAGGGTTGCATTTGTGCTCATAGGTTTTCAGCTGGTTTTCCTCTCCTTGTCTGCATAATATGTGAAATGCTTAAGGTGATTAACTGGTCTTGACCATATTGCCCCTTAGTGTACAAGAGTAATACTTTCCTATAGTTTGTGCAGACAGACCATGTATCTTTTCTCACCTTGGTGGTAAGACATGGGAGGGGAGTAACCCAGCTGTTGGATTAAGTACTAGTGTAAGGGCCCAGAAGAAGGTATTTCCCCTGCGCCTCTCCCCAGGAACGCTGCTTTTCTCAGCCTGCGGATAGAAAGCGTGTGCACTTTTCACAGCAGGTAACATTACATGTGCTGTTAGACAGTGTTCAGAAGCATGTTTTGCATACTGGCCTACAGCCAGCCAAGTAACGCCCATGGTAAGTGTATGGATCCCTTGAATGACACAGCCAGCTGGCTGGGGACCCTCTCTGATACTGTGGCTGCATAGTTGCTTGCTCTGGAGAGTGTCCTGCTGCCATAGCTGGTGCAGGGAGCACTGGCGGCCCACCCTCTAATGAGACACATTGGTGCTCCCAGGCCTGGTGCCCTGGGTAGTTGACCACTTCGCTCACCCCTCCCGATGGTCTTCTTTGCATGTGTAAACATATGTAGCCCCCCCACCCTATACTAAGCCAATTGGTTGATCCAGTTAGCCCCAGGCAGCAGATGACAGTGGGCTAGCTGTGCATACGAGACAAGCTCTTGTAAACCGAAGTGATTAGTAACTCTGTTACCTGAACCTCGGTATAGAAAAGTTATAAATTATGTCGCGGGCCCCTCTGGAGTTCTCACCAGCGAGATGTGGTTCCTTCACTCACAGGGCTGTCATCCCTCTAGGCATCGCTGCAAGGCTGAAACGGCTGGGCTCTGCTGCAAATTCAGACGTTCTGGCAATTCTTTAAAACAGTTTAGGAGTCAACCTGTTGAATGAGGTTTCCCATTCTGTCTCTGACTGGCCCTCCTCCAGTCAGGTATTTTTCCTGTGCTCTCACCGAGATGCAATTCTCAGTTCTTCCCCCTCCTCCACTGAGGAAGGATTCACAAACAAACATATAATAGTTTATCAAAAATCCATGTCTTTTTGTTTCGTTCCTAAGATTGTGCAGAAATTGCAATTCACTATTGCCTCTGCACTGAAACCGAAATGTCTGTAGTCAGGCTTCTAACCTTGCACTGACTACCCAGCGTGGGGATCCAGCATCAACTCACCCCTTCTCCCCTATAGTTGTGCTCCCCGTCCTGTCTCACCTCTATCTCTTGCGGTAATCAACCTTGTCCTCCTTGTAAGTGTGTAGTGAAACCAGGTAACACCAATGCTGCAGGACACACTCACTCCGTCTCCATGTCAGACGCAGAGGAATCCTCGGAAGGCAGCTCCCAGTCCATCTCCTCCTCACTCTCCATGCTACTGCTCTCTGAGCTTTCTTCCTCACTCCTGGACACACCCTCTGCTTCCCACAGCATGCTCTCAGCTGCCTCTAATTCCTCCAGATTACCCTCGGCCTTCACCTCAGCCTCCTTCTGGTTAGGAGCCTTCCCCTGCCGCTCTGGGATTCTGGGAACTGTAGTCCACACAGGGTGTCTCCACACCCCCTGCTGTTTCCCCTTGGTATCTTTGGACCACTGCTGAACGGGGACCTGTAGAATATCCTGCCGTGCTAGGAGTTTGTCACTCTTCTCCTGACAATAAATAAATAAATGTATGTATGTTTTTGGAGATCTGCAGAACAAGATGTACCTATGAAATGGCAGCTATTTACATCAACCCAGCTTTCTGACAGAGCCTTTTAACTGCTTACAGGGGGCACCATGCAAAAAAATGATGTGTAATTCCAGATATGGAGAGATGGTTATTGAAGAGAGCACCGTGTGAGTTCAGAGAGAGTTAATATTGGAGCACTGTGCAGATTCAATATATGTGACATATCAAACTGGGATATTAACACCTATTATCATCTTGGGAAAGCAGCTTAGTGTATCAGCTCTCTTCAGTATTGGGAATCCCATGTACCAATAGTATTATAATATCATGCCATACTGTTAAGTGAATTCAGTGGGTTGCAAATGAGCCAACTGCTGTGGACGTTGGCTTTATTGAAGTATACTAGTACACTTAAATTGTAACGCCCAATAGTCATTGCGTAGCTGAAAGAAGAGTAATACTGTACTGCGGCAGTATTGGGGTAACTGCACTCACTCTCAAGCAGAGCATAGAAAATTGTTGTTTTTATGCATCCCATGGGAAATACATTTTAATTGCTTTTTGTGTTTAATTTAGTCTGCCAAGGGACAATTTTTTGATGGGATTCCAAAAGTAGGCCCTAAGGAAACAAAATCAATCACTCAGTTTCTTAAAAGTGGTAGCTCAAATAGGGGCTTTGGAGCAGGACCCTTAGAGTGAACAATGCACAAAACAAGTAAATTGTGGAGGCAGACAGGCAGGACATTATGTGGACATGAACGCACATGCTGGGATTGCATTTTTTAATCTCAGCAGGTACTTTCATGCGAATGCCTTGCAAAGGCACACAGGTACAAAGCACCTGTGTTCACCTCCAAAGAGAAACGGTGGGTAGTTTACCTTTGAAAATACCCACAAAAATGCAAGCACCTTGGGTACTTTAAAAGCACACTCTTACACAGAGAGGATTGGGACTTGTAATAACCAAGAGGGAAGATGACAAGGCCCTGAGGTAACAATTTAAGCATCATTGCCTCAGATACAGTGGGCTGGATACAAAACATGGTGGGGAAGAGCTGAAATTGATGTAAGAGTATAAATGTATATGCTCATGTAACTAAAGCAGCTGAGGACCAGAGAAGAAGACAATTAAGCAGACTGGATTAGATCCTTATCTGCTCTTATCTGCTATGAGGTCGATTTTCAAAACTGCTCATGTGTACCCATATACGCATGTATATGAGTTCACGCCAATTTACTCTGTATTTATATAACCTGCACACAAATGATATGCACAGGTTATAAAACAGAGCACATATGCACACACACACATATGCACGCATATGTAAAAACCACTGACCCACACAAGTTCAAACTTATCTGGAAACTTAGCAGCATTATCTAGATACGTCTGAAAAATGCTACTTGCCCATCTAATTAGCATTTTTCCAATTTAACTGGGTATATAAAATAGCCAGATAAGTCTAAAACAAAAGTGCTATTTATCCGGATAAGTTCAAATTTGTTCAAGTAGCAGCAAAGGCACTATTTAGCCGGTTAAGTCAAAATTTAAACAGATAACTGTGCGCAAGTGATATGCCACATATTTGTACTTTGAATTTTAAGGATATATGCGAATAGATTTTACTCGCATAACTTAGATGCATTTACACATACTCCCCTGGTAACTCAGCTTTTACACGTGTAAATCAGGGGATTTTAGATTAAGCACATGGCAATTAAATTACTAGTTTTACCAATTAGTTTCCCAGTTTGCCCAGTCCATCTGCAGCTTGTAAAGACTCTCCTGACTCTTCAGCTTGAAGTCCCCCATTTCACCCATACCCTGTACCCAGTCATTTTTTCACTTTTATGATGTTTATGATCACTTACACCAGATATTGAGTAGTAGTAAATATACGCAAGTAAAAGACTTACGCGTGTCACTTTGGCAGGTTGTAAAACAGCAACTTATGCGTGTAAATGTTGGCCCTTCCCCGGAATGCTGCTGGTCTGCCCCCCTTTTTTACATGTGCAAGGTTACTTGTGGCCACCGATATACGCGCACATGCTGCGGCTTTTAAAGTAGCCTATACATGCTTACACGCTATTTTGTGCATGCATATGCTATTTTTAATACATTTATCATTTGAAAATTCACCTCAAAGGATTCAGAATTCCAACGTTAGGAGTTAGGTACCTAAACTGGAGACTTTGAAAAGTGACCAGGACTGAGTACTTACAGTTAGGAGCCTAAAACATGGATGGCTACAGAAGCAGATTTAGGGCACATATTTTCAGCACTAATCCTATAACTTAGGGCCCTATGTCTAGGTAAATGAATTGCAGTCCTAAATCTAGACCCCTGTGATTTAGCATTATAAAATTAGGTGGATTTTCAGCTGCAAATTTAAGACCCTAAGTTTGATAAAAAATCGCCCTAAATTTAGGAGGTCAGTTTTCAAAAAGTACCGCATGCCTGTTTTTCTATGAGTAACTTTCTGCTAGAGCTGGCAGCCTGGCTTAAGACATTAACTTAAAACTCTTCTGTTATAGTTTCCTATGATAGTTTGAAATACGGCGCGTGCATATATATTGGGCTTCTCTGATTTATGGTCTACACACCTGTAACTCCCTTATCAATTGTAAGAAAATGTATGAACTAGGCTGCCCAGTTCTATAATGGGGAGGGGGGTTCCCCGAAAGATAAATCAGATATGAGCTGTGCAGTTGTATAGATTTCTCTGGTTATGGCCCCTGGGCCTCTGCCGAGCTGGTGTGAGGTGTAACTGATTGTCATTCACTGCTCGGGAAATCTTTAGGTGGACATTAGTCACTGCTCTGGACACGTTAGCTGGAAGTGGACGCAGTCAATTATAGACGGGAGGCTTTATGGCTACATTATTACCATCATCCTATTAGGTTTTCGGCAGCGGCATTCTGTTTGATCGATCCGTGGCCAGGCACTGATGGATAGCTTTGTTCTTCAAATGTCAAATATGTGGGACTTCTGTGTTTTATGCATTCACTGACACAGTACTCCATGGTGTGCAAAGCGCTTTCCTCTGCAGTCTTCTGCCTCGGCAGCTGATTATATCCTCTTAAAATCCTCTTATGCTAGTTTTAATAATATTCCTGCTCTCAGTTTCTGTTCACTTTTCTCAAATGTCAGACAGAGCTGTTTTATTAGATTTGGACAGGATTTTCTGATGATTATTATTATTATTATCTCTTCCCCTACGCCTTCATCCCACGCTCTTTGATTTATTCATTTAAGACATATTTCCCAGTTCCATCTTGTCTCAGCGAGAGGTTAAGAGCAGAGAAGTTAACTGGTTGGCCTCGGGGAGGGGGGGTGAATCTGAGAGTGGAGATGCAGTTTGAACCTGGAAGCTTCAAGTGTCTCGGAGGGCACAGCCTGCAACCTCAGCACCGGGCCGCACCATCAAGGCTAAGCAGGTTGATATCTGGTGGACAGGTAGCCCTTTACTGAGCTTGCTGTAAAGGGAATAACATCTGTATCTGAGGATGGGCCTAAAGGTGGGATTCCAGTACATTGACCCTCAGCACTGCTATATTCTGCTGTGTTTCCAGAGCTTCTTGAAAGTTCTGGGATAATATTTGTTCCAAGATCATAATGCAGCAATCCTACCCTTAGTTTGAACACTGTCTAGCACGTCAACACAAGGGAAGTATCCAGAACTTTACTCCTTCCTCCAAATCACTGTAGTGATTTGGAGGAAGGAGTAAAGCATTTGTTTTGCAGATGACAACAAGCTGTTGCACACTGTAGATGCACTGCAGAGGACACTGATTTCCCAGATGGACAGAGGTGCGGCAGATGAGATGTAATGTGGGCAAGCATTGGGTAATGCACCATACAAACGGGCAGCTGCAAGGTGGCAGCTTTGCAGGATAGGCAGAGCCTGCCCTGGTAAAACCCCTCACTTGAAACAACAAAGATAAATTATTCCTCCTTCCTATACCCTCCCCACCCAATGGGCTGATTAAAAAAGAAGGTGTCTCATTCATTTTACTGAAAATCTTCAAGCTCCCTGCTCTCGGATGAAGCTGACCAACTGCTCAAAGGACCTGTATTTGGAGAGCTGTGCCACATAGCCACGCAAAAAGGTGGATTTTAAAAGCCCAGCGTGCGCCCAAACCGGGAGCTGTGCGAGTATTATGGGCTGGCACGCGCCGAGCGGATTTTAAAAGCCGCCTGAGTACGTGTGTATCTGCTGCTATGCGCACAAATGAAAAAGTCCAAAAAAGGGGCAGGGCGGGGTCGTGCCGGGGAGGCCAAGCGATGTGCGTGTAAAAACTTACATGGACAAGCGCGTGCCGGGGTCCCCTGCCGCAGAAGTTTACTTCTGCTACGGACAGCATGCAAGTCCTGAAACAAAAAAATATGCACATGTCAGCAGGGTTTTAAGGGTCAGGGTTAAGAGGGGAAGAGGAAGGCTATCTAAAGAGGGGGGTTGGAAAGTCCTATCCCTTACCTGGGCGAACTGGGAACAAAGCGGTTTAACTGGTAATTGCATCGGCACACTTACGTGGTAGAGGCATTTGCATGCACATGTGGGCATCCAGGGACGGACTGGCTTTTCAGGGCTTCGGGCATGCCTAGGTGGGCCGGACCACCCAATCACGTGGTTGGTGAGGGTCTCAGCGGCTTCGTGCCTGCGGAGCCGCTGCAACCAACACCAGATCCCCAGTGCTTCTCAGACAATAGGAGCCCCCATATTTGGTCTGTTCTGGCCTCCTGTAGGCAGCGAAAAATGTGATTATAGCAGGGTGAGCGGCACTTAAGTCCCCTTCTGCTGTCTGCGCATTTTTTGGGCAGTTCCCTATCCTCTCGCGGCTCTCTTGGATCCTCTCCCCCACCTTCAGCCGTATCTCCGGAGAGGATCCAAGAGAGCTGCGAGAGAAATAGGGAGCTGCGCCTCATGTCTTCTCTGTCCTGAAAAAAACTAAACACTAAACTAGAGTAGTGAGGCTTCCAGCCTGTGATTCCCACAGCAAGAGGCACAATTTCCCATATCAATAGGCAACCTTATTGGTTTTAATTATTGGGTGTTTGATGTGTCTGCTATTTTGAAATATTTTATTGTGGTTTTGAAAATTTTTTAAAATTGTTTTTAATTATTGGATATTTTATTCAGTTGTATGAAATAAATATTATTTTTAATAACTTGATTTTACTATTATGATTGATTTATATTTCTTGATTTTATTGTTTGATGATGTATGAGAAATGGTGGCTGTTCTGTTTTTCTACTGTTGCACTGCAGACAGGGATCTCTCAGCGGCATTTGTGAAACTTATGCCCCAAGGTCAGCAGGGCTATCTGAAAACTGCGTATACTCCAATGTGCCTATGGAGCAGCATGCAAATCTGTTCATCAGTAAATAAGTCAGATCAATATTGGAACCGCAGCTTTTGGGGTTGTTTGCAATCCTTTTAGGTCCTGGCTAACAGATCCCAGGACTGCCACAAAGAGGATTTGATCACCCTTAACTATGAGAACCCTCCACTCTTGGTCCACTACTCGAAGAAACCTATTACGGTTTATGACATTTTATCTTAGTACTGGTTACAGAAACTTGAAACATTAGGGGAGATAACCATAAGGCCCATGCACTCTACCCATTTTCCCATCCTGTTGTTATATCGCAAGCTTTATTTGATCGCCAGCTTTCCCCTAACTTCCCTCTCACCGAGGATCCTCTGTGCCCATGCCCATGCCCATTCTTGAATTTGGTTACTGCTTTGGACACTGGCCACCTCCATTGGGAGGCTGGTCCATGCTGCCGCCAGCCTATCTCTAGAGAAATACGACTGCACATTGCTCTTCTGTACACTGCCCGCTGCCGTCATCCCCCTCCACAGTGCCATGAAACCATCTCCGGTGTCTCGATCACTCTTTTGCCATTGAGCGTGTTGTATACAAACTCCCACAGGAGAGAGGGCAAACCACATGGTGTTTTTTTTTAATCCCTCTTTTTCTTTTTGTGTAGTAGAACAGATAAGAATTTGATGGTCTTACCTGTATGCTGAGGGGTATTTACAGGGCTGGATTTGCCTTCCATCTGCACAACCTTAACCTGATGCTATCTCACATCAGCGTTAGCCTTTCCTGTGATTTATGGCTTAATTTGTTGAAGCTGGAACAGATCATACACATTTTCCTGTCACCTGCCCTTCCCTATCATCTGAGATATGACAGCAAGACAAATACTTAATGATGAGATTTATAATATTTATTTATTTAGCACTGTCAGCTCGGATGGCAGCAAAAGATAAGTGGCATAGCACAAAGCCTCACAATATATGAACATTTCATGAGATATCTGGCTGTTGTCGCTGTGCCTTGAAGGGGGACCATTTGAAAGAGTATTGTGTCCGACGTGGTGAAGGAAACAGATTCATAAAATAAATAACAGTTCTTTGCTTTTGTGCTGTTTTCTGTTTATTCACTTCTCTACCATAAGAACATACGAATATAAGAACATAAGAAGTTGCCATGCTGGGTCAGACCAAGGGTCCATCAAGCCCAGCATCCTGTTTCCAACAGAGGCCAAACCAGGCCACAAGAACCTGGCAATTACCCAAACACCAAGAAGATCCCATGCTACTGATGCAATTAATAGCAGTGGCTATTCCCTAAGTAAACTTGATTAATAGCCGTTAATGGACTTCTCCTGCAAGAACTTATCCAATCCCTTTTTGAAACCAGCTACACTAACTGCACTAACTACCTTCTCTGGCAACAAATTCCAGAGTTTAATTGTGCGTTGAGTAAAAAAGAACTTTCTCCGATTAGTTTTAAATGTGCCCCATGCTAACTTCATGGAGTGCCCCCTAGTCTTTCTACTATCCGAAAGAGTAAATAACCGATTCACATCTACCCGTTCTAGACCTCTCATGATTTTAAACACCTCTATCATATCCCCCCTCAGTCGTCTCTTCTCCAAGCTGAAAAGTCCTAACCTCTTTAGTCTTTCCTCATAGGGGAGTTGTTCCATTCCCCTTATCATTTTGGTAGCCCTTCTCTGTACCTTCTCCATCGCAACTATATCTTTTTTGAGATGCGGCGACCAGAATTGTACACAGTATTCAAGGTGCGATCTCACCATGGAGCGATACAAAGGCATTATAACATTTTCCGTTTTATTAACATAGAAACATAGAAATGACGGCAGAAGAAGACCGAACGGCCCATCCAGTCTGCCCAGCAAGCTACACACTTTATCCTTTTTTCTCCCACCTGTTACTATTGGCTTCCGGTAGCCTCCAGCCCCAATTCCCCTCCACCCCACCACCAATGTAGAGAGCATTGCCGTATCTGCATCCAAGTGAACATCCAGCTCAATTAGGGGTAGCAACCGCCACACCCCTGTTTTTTTTTTTGACTGCTGCAACACACTGAGCCGACGATTTCAATTATCTACTATGATGCCTAGATCTTTTTCCTGGGTGGTAGCTCCTAATATGGAACCTAACATCGTGTAACTACCATAACACTGCCATGCATGTAGTTCCCTCCATATCCCATTAGAATATGATTGAGGCATGCATATATTGTACAACATCAGGCACCTCTCATGCCTTAAGTGTTGCTCACTGTAAGAGAGTGCTGGTAACATTAGCTGCAAAATGAGGCCTTTTCAGCTTCCCATCAAGTCATATTTTCACTATAAAAATGCTTTTTGCTTGTGTGGGTCCCTGAAATTGAACCTTTCAAAATCATTCATTGTCTTCTCCTGAGGCAGATGTTTTAAGGAGCCATAGGTTCTGAAATGTCCAGTCATTGCACCCGTTGACACCTTTGACCCCAGCGTCAGTGTGGAAAGTTAGCTCGGCCCTTTCAAGTGCAGTCAGCTGAGCATATAGCTCCTTATTCAAGGACACAGGACCCTTCTGGTTTGTGTTCCGGATCAATGTAAGTCTTGATCTCGAGCCTTCAGTCTATAGCTCTTCAATAGTGAAACATGGAAGCCAGCAATGGCTGCCTGCAGGTTTTGGTACCAGTTTCCCAAATGAAAACCATTCTTATCTTTTGACCTATTTTGACTTTGTTTTCTTGTGTAGGCGTAGCCATCTCTTACTAAACTTTCTGACACAGCTATTTGAGATACTGGTTTTGGATGCAGGTTGCCATACTGGGTCAGACCGAGGGTCCATCAAGCCAAGCATCCACTGTAGGAAACAGGATGCTGGGCTGGATGGACCCTTAGTCTGACCCAGTAGGACAACTTCTTATGTTCTTATGATGAGTTCTTGTGATAGTGGGTCAAACAGGTGGTGTAGTGGACCTTGGGAATAACCTGAATCCAAATTCTGTGATTGTACTCCAGTAAGGCAAATCATGCAGTAATGGTGTTCCCAAGTTGGCTGCTTATATTTCCAAAGTTCATCACAGGATTCGTCTACACAGTACTTTCTATTTTTATTCCAAATGGTGGCAATTGTAATTATTGTACCCTATTCACAAAAACCATCCTCCTCCAATTTTTGCAGAAGTATTTTCTTTCATCTAGCCAAACTTCACTGTTGCACCCCATAACACTGTTGTTCAGGGAGAGTTTCCATGGACCACTGAGGGGTTGACTTGCCATCTCACTTGGACGATCTCTTTTGCCCACATTGGACTCCTTGCTAAAATCTGGACCCTTGCCAGATTTCCCCATTTCGGAATTTACAGAATTCAAACTCTCTTTTCCTCACAAACACATAGTAAATGGCCTAGTGACATTTTTCACTACTACCTGAGCTTCTTTATCTGAAGGTCATTCTTTTCTCCTTGGGCATTGGCAGCCCTCCAAGAGAGTCAGTTAATTCTAACTCTTCCCAAGTCAACTTTTCCTCTCTGCCCTGCAGGCTACCTTCAGACTTCTCTCTCTCTTTTTCCCTTTCTCTGAATCTTTCAGGTTAACCGCTCAGTTACACCCTGGACCCATCTACATGGGTGTCTTATTTTGAGGTGTTCCTGCATCATACATTATTTAGCAAGAGGGCTACAGAGTAAAATTTCCATGCCAGTAAGTGAAATCTAATCAGATGAACATGATTTCTGAGAGACCAGGAGAATTCCTCTTTTCTGCTATCGTCAGACAATCACTCTAAGTTTATCTTTGGTTGTTTGAGTTTTGCCGTATTGTATTTCTGTAAAGCACCATTAAACTCTACAACCAGTGCTTTGGTAATCCTTTGACCAATATTGGGGATGGAGGTGGTTTTCCCCTTTTATCTCATCGAATGCAAGCTTTCATTCTCTACGCTAATGATATACAACAATTATGGATTTTTGTTAAGCAGGCCCTGGATCTGAATCTGGCTGTTATTTGTTGGGTATGTTTTATGGGGTTCTGCTGCCCTAGGTCAGTCATTGGAGCCACCAGTCTTTTGGAGTACAATTTTCAAAGCCATTTTTGTAATAAAAAGCGTTTTACCTGCGTAAATCGGCTGTTGGAAAATGTCCTTCCTTTTGTGTGGTTACACTTGCATGCATTGCTCCATGCATTGTGAGGACTTCTTGGGAGCATGTTTTGCTTGGAGGAGTAAAATGATGCATGCAGATTGCATTATTTTCCATGGGAAAAGTTCCTGCAGAATGTGCTGGTACAAATGTCTGCAGGTTCTTTGTACCCTCAGCATATTACAATGCAAAAGACGGCAAGTACTTTTGCTTTGAAACTTTGGGCAAAGTACAAAGGTAAAAAGTACCCACAGACTTTGACCGAAAACACATACAGGCCAATACTGTAAAGTGTACAGGAAAATGGATGCTCGGTGTTCAGCATCCGCTTTCCAAATGGGCGCCCAGCCAGCTCTCCTGGGCATGCGATACTGTATTTAAATGAGGGGGTCGCACTAAAAAAGAGGCGCTAGGGACAATAGCATGTCCCTAGCGTTTCCTTAGCAGCGGAAACCCAGGACAGGTGGCTGTCAGCGGGTTCAGAAAACGGATGCTCAATTTTACGAGTGTCCGTTTTCCGAACCCACTAGGATAGTAAGTCGGAGGATGTATAGAAAAGCAGTATTTCTGCTTTTTTGTACACTTTTTCAGGCTCTTCAGAAATTAATGCCTGCCCTTGGGCAAGCGCTAATTTCTGAGCGTAAAATGTGCTGATTGGGCGCACATTTTTTTACAGTATCTTGGCTTCACCAACTTGGATTTCCATGTGATGAGTGCTATTAGTTTCAGGGGGGTATGGACGTGCTAAACCCCTTATTGTATAAGGGATTGTGGAAGCACATCCAAAATGCATGTCCAACAGCGTGTTGAACAGTGCGCTCAGCTGAGTGCTCTTTATGGTATCAGCCTAAGAGTTTGAAAATTGCTCCTTTGATACTTGGCAGAAATCTTGTGTAGGGACACCTAGGTCTCCACTAACTAAATTGTCCCTAGCGTACTCCCTAGTTGGGATTTAGAGAGCGAAAGAGAGAGAGTTTGCAGACCATCCCTGCAGGTACCTCCTCAGAGGCTTGTCTGGATTGGTTTAAAAGGCAGCTCTGCATGTGGGCTGGTGTGGCAGATTTTAGTTGGAGTTCCAGGAAGCTCGATTCTTTTTTTATATCCCCATCTTTTGGCTCTACAGCTCGATACAGGGAAGTGGCTAGAAGGATTTGGTTTCCAGTCTTTCTGAGTTGCAGGAGCATTTTTGGAGTGCTCCCCATTATTGGGCCCCCAGCCTGATACCAGGGGAAGTAGTATTTGAGTTTGGGCTCTTTGAGTTGAAGCGGGAAGAAGCAGAGAGAGTGAGGGAGTTATTCCCAGTTCTGGGTACCCAGCCTGATTCCAGGAAAGAGGCGTTTTTCCTTGTCCAGTGCCCCACAGTCTGGAAGGAGGTATCTGGGCAGAGTGGAAGAGAAGAAGTGACAAGGAGAGTTTGAGAAGAGCTGGTTTGCATTTTCCTAAGAGTTTTCTTTTTTGGGATCCTGCTCCTGCCCAAGGAGGTCTGTTATCCCTGCCTTGGGAGGTCAGAAGGTGCTGTGACTCCTTTCGCCTGCTTAAGAAGGACAGCAGTGACCTGACAGAGAAAAGCAGAGAGAAGTCATTTTGCAGAGTTTTGTTCCCCATGAAGAGAGAGAGATTTGTGGTTTTGAACATAAGAGAAACAGCTAAGGACTAGATCCCGGCCTTACCAGGAGCCCACTCTCTAACACCCAGGAGTGTGGGGTCTTTTGCTAATGCTTGCTATCCAAAGGGACACTGACTCAGTGTCCCTTTGCACAACTTCTTTGTTCTCTGGATCCTGATCTCGGTGCTTTTCTGATTCAGTGATGTTACAGTGTTTTCACAACTTCCAGTGGATGAGCCGTGCCACCTTATTAAGCCTTTCTGTATTCAAGCCTTCTGACATCAGCACTTGACATCTGGCAACGAGATGTGTAATCATTTGTAATTCTATTTTTACAGAATCTGCATTTATTTGGTTTACTGCTTTTTTTTTTTCTATCCTGGTTGTAAACCGTCTTGTTCGTAATCTACTATCCTGTGCTGCAGTTATCAATTTCTCATCTGTAGATTTAAATTTACCTCTCCTTAGCCATTCCTAAATCAGGTTTTGAGCCACACGGGGTTTCTGAAGCAAATCTCTATTTCCCACTATATTTGTGCTTTTGCCACCTGGTTTTCCTTCTTTGATGGTCAGATTCTTTCAGGTTTTTCTCTTGTTTTGCAAATTCTGTTGCTTTTCCCTCCCCCCCTTATTTGCTGGAAGGTTCTCACTCATTCCGTCCACTCGCCAAAACAATCATCTGAGCTATTTTAGCCATTCCCTTTCGAATGTCAGCACTTTTTGAGTATTTAGCTCTGTGAATGCAGTAGCAGTTCTTTATTTATAATCTGTTTTATAAGACCCACACTGCTTTCCGCTCTTGGAATGTACAATCTCGGCATGGGCTGAATCTTATAGATTTCCTGATGGGCAAGGAGAAGTTTTTCTTGTTCTTACATCCAACTGTTTAAGATTCCTATTGGGCCAGGCTTCTATTCCAAAACTATAGGAGAGGTCGAGAATTGCAAGTTGATTGATAGCTTGTATTTTATATTGTGGTGTTAAAGCACTTTTCAAAATCAATTTCAATCTCGTCTAGTATTCTTTACTGGAGTTTTTTTTTTCTCAGTAGCTTGTGCTGAATTGTTGCACCTTCATCCAGCCCAAGATATTTATATATCCTCGGTCAGAGAGATGTTTTCAGTTTCACTTAACTTTCCCTTAAGGAAGGTTGCCTTAGCACATTTTTCCAAGCCAAGCGTTGCCCTGGTCTCATTTGAAAAGCTTCTTCACTACTCTGACTTCTTCCACTAAATGATGATCACCGGAACCGTAATGCTTCAAGTCATCTTCAAACAGTAGGCGTGGGGTTGTCTGTGGATCACTAGTGTCTCGAATTAGTGCAAAATAGCCCAGAGAGGTAATAAAAGTTCAGTGGTAGAGGGCAGTTTGTCTGAAATATTCCTTGGTGGATTTTGCTGTCCAGCTTGCTAATTCAGAGGGAGTGTAATCTGCGACATTTTCATGGTAAACGTGATAGACTCAATCAATCCAGAATTCAGTCTATACATTTCAAGGTAATGTATTATCCAAGAGTATGGGATACTATCAAAAGCTTGTTTATAGTCTGCGCATGTGCTATTGAGGTTTAGACCTGTCTTGCAGCTGGTCATGATGACTTTATTCAGCTTCCATAGACCTCTCTTTTTTTTTTGCCTTTCTGTTTTACTGCCATGATTTTATTAAACTGCATATTATCAGATATTCTATCTGCCTCTATTGCAGTAAAAAGCTTGTAAATTGTAGGTAGGCCCATTAGTTATTCGATTTTTGGGGATGTTGCATTAGGAACAAGAAGTGTTCTTACCAGGGTGGTGTTAATTCTGTTTTTTGCAGTTTACCGGATCTTGGTGGAGAGAAGTTCACTGCTTCAGTCAAAATCTGGGCCCCCATCAGAAATGGGGCTTCCAACTCTCTTGTGATGCTTATTCTCCTGTAAGCTGGGCAGCCATTCTGCCTCTTTCTTATACTTTACAAGGTCTTCTTATAAATGTACTTTTCTGTTTCAGCTTTAGTCAGTGGTGATCTATCCCGTTACACCCTTTCAGCATCTGGAAGTCATGGTTTAGGAAAATAGTTGAAGCAGGATGACACCTCTGACTGTTATGTTAAAGAGCCTGTGAGGCTAATATTCAGCCACTGTCTGGCTGAGCTGGATGGCTAACTCGGCCGAGATGTTCAGCAGCATGAATGCATTGCTGAATATACTCAGCTGTCTTATAGTTAGCCAGATAACTATAGGACAGCCAGATAGCTGTGCTGAAAATCGGCACTTTTCTGGCTCCTCCCAGGAGAGCGCCCATTCTGCACCTCCGGTTATGCAGCTAAGTGGCGGCCGGTCAACAATACATGGGACGGTGTTCAAACAGCCCCCATAGGCTAAAGTCTGCTACCTCAGCCAGAAGTTTCAAAGCAGATTTACGTGCATAACCGGCACCAATTACACGCGCAAGGTTACGCCTGCTCAGGGGCAAGGGTCACTCCGTGTGTGTGTGTGCATATTTATGTGCTGACTTTCAAAACTCAAAAGGATGGGTGTAGGTTCTATCCCAACCCCACCTCTGCCCCATGTGTATTCATTTATGTGTGCAATGGCTTTTGTGCAGATTTGTATGCACACAGCCCCCACCCCCCGGATGATTTTCAAAGGCCATTTGCATGCCTAAAGCCAGCAGTTATGTGCAGAAATTCTTGGGAAAATGACCCCCCCACAACATTCAGAAAGGCTGTTAAGCCCACCATTTCTCTCATGTAGCACATTTTCCATTAGGTTCACTTAAACATGGTCGATGGCTCTCATTCAGGAGCAGGCACTAAGACGAGCATTAAATGAGAGTGAGACAGTGCCTGGCTGCTTTTCAGACTGCTCGCAAAGAGTGCAGAGCCTTCCTCAGATGGCAAATTAGTGCAATAATGCAGCATCGAATCCTCCAATGTTTTATCCCATGGATTTAAAAACCACAAGAAAATGATCAGATGAGTTAAATGTCTGCAACTCAGCCGGCACACTCGGAGCCGCAGAGTGAATGACAGAGCTGCTGATTTTCAAAACGGGCAGGGGAATCTTCAGAAGCCATTCACCCAGGCGAATGGGCTTTTTAAAAATTGCCACCCTGCGTGCAGCGAAACATACGTGCACCGTGGAATAACGCATGTGCCTTTGTCTCCATTGTGTAGAGCCATTCCTGGGGTGGAGTTAGTGTTGGGGGGGGGAGGCAAATATGCATAGGGCCGGATTTTAAGAGGTATGCGCAGGCATAGATTTGTGCACGCAACCTGTTGCGCACAAATCTACGCCCAATTTTATTACATGCTGGGGTCGGAGCGGCCTCGAAGGGAACGTTCCTTCCTTCCGCCCCCCACCTTCCCCTACCTAACCCGCCCCCCAGCCCTACCTAAACCTCCCCCTTGACCTTTGTTTTTAAAGTTGCAGGTGTAGGTTGTGTGCGCTGGCCGAGTGCCAGCTGGATTTACACGTGCAGGGCTTTTAAAATCTGCCCTATAGAGTTTTGCATTTTCAAAATGACACACATTGTTATGTAGGGAAAACTGACCCGCAGAAAAAGGAGGAGAAATTCTCTGCATGTCCTTTCTCCCTCAGCAGTTTTCCAAAGGGAACATATGTTTGTACTCTCCCTTGGAAAGCTGGCGCAAAGCCTGTGAGTAAAAGGACCCACAGACAGAAGGATTGTTTTAATCTCCTGGGCATACAGGGGAAATCACGTAGCCTAGTACCTTTTGAGGCATTTACTGATTTTGTCAAAGAGCACAGGTTAACTTTGAACAAAATCGTAGAAGTGACGACAGAGGGACGCCCCTCTTTGACAGGAAAGTGCAGTGGATTAGTGGCGTTGTTGAAAGTGGGTGTGCAAGGCATAATAAGACAACTAGAAGTGCTCTGTGCTAAACCTGACAAGCGAGACAGACTGAAAGCTGTAATGGGCCAAGTGGCACGGTTTCTTTGCTTTACACGCGTGCGGCCCCCGGCATCCCCGTCAGCTTGTGGAGTTTTTGGACCAAATGGGAAGAGAATATGGAGACTAAGCCCTGGTAAACTGCTGGACTGCTTCCAGGCACTTCTTGCTCTGACATCTGAAAGCTAGAGCGTGGATGTGTCTTCTCTCACTGACTTCACTGCTCAGCTGAATACGTTGAATGAGTCATTGCAGGGGAAAAATCACCTCCTGCCCACCCTCATTTTTTTTTTTATATTCTGCCTTTTGTGGCACTCAAAGCAGCTTCCATTCAGGTACTGTGGGTATTTCCCTATCCCTGGAGGACTCACGAGGTGTCAGAGAATTCATGCTTCAGCTTAAGTTGACGTCAGCTCATTTCCCATCACAATGCTTCACTCATTTCCCAAATTTGAATGCTTTGATCAAGGAAATGAAAATTGTGATTCATCAGTTTTGAGAAGCGCTTCTCTCCTGCGCGTGATCCCAAGCGTTTCCTCTGGTTGCTCTGAGATCCACTTGAATTTGATTTGAGCCAGGCCGTCATAGTGTGTCAAAGGCTTGGGGCTGATAAAAGAAAGGCTAAGAAGGAATCATATTTGTGGCTCTGGATGATGGCAACGCTAACCAGCTGACTAGGGAAGGTGTAGGGGAATTTTGCAAGAATATCCCTGGGCAAGCAAAGCTGATGTCAATCTTTGGCTCAATGTATACTTTGGAGCTGACATTTTCTCTTATGGGATACGTCAAATGCAAGAATCACATCTGTCACTAACCGATGAAAATCTGAGTGATGAATTGTGATGTGACTACACATCCCTGACTCCTAATCTGAGAAAGTGTGTCAGGGACAGATCCAGCCAGACATGGATTGAGTATGATTATAGTATTACATAGAGATGGGAAGGGGGGAACAATTTTTGGTTTTCATTTTGTTTTTGGAGGGAATTTTTTCCCACAAATTGAGAAACCTCCAGGCCTAGTGCGACTGGGTGTACATATCGTGCATTTGTATTAGGCAGCACACCTGGGGGGGGGTTGCCGGCCAGTGGCAGCAGGAGAGCCTGCAAGGGCCACCTACAGAGCTTAATCCATCGGTGGCTGAAGAAGAAGAGAGGCTGTAGGCCGCTGGCGGAGATCAACCCACCAGTGGCTGAAGAAGGAGAGGCCCGTGACTTTATTTGTGTGTGAGCACAACTTCCGCCCCACCCTCCCCAGCAGGAAGGCCGGTGGGCTGTGGTGGAGATCATCCCACATGGCCCAATGACAACAGGAGGCCCTGTATGTATGTGTGTGTGAGTGAGAGCATGTGTGTTTCTGTCTGTGTGAGAGCCTATGTGTGTGTGTGTGTGTGTGTCTGAGTGACAGTCTATGTTTGTGTGTATGAGAGCCTATGTGTGTGTTTCTGTGTGTGTGTGTGTGTGTGTGTGTGTGTGTGAGAGAGAGAGCCTATGTATGTTTGTATGTGTCTGAGTGAAAGTCTGTTTGTGTGTGTCTGTATAAGAGCCTATGTGTGTGTTTGTGTTTGTGTTTGTGTGAGAGCCTATATGCCTATGAATGTGTCTGTGAGAGCCTATGTTCTTGTGTGTGTGTTTGTGAATGTTTGTGTGACTGTGAGAGCCTATGTGTCACATATAGGCTCTCACAGGCACACACACATAATGTATCTGTGAGAGAAAAGGAGCCTGTGATTGTGAGATTGAGAGTTTGTGAGAGAATGAATGTGTTATTGTGCATGTGTGTGAGAGGGAAGATAACATTTGTAATGGTCCTACCTCCCCCAATCCATAATGATCTCAGGATGGCTGGAAATTAAAAGATCCCAGGTATGGAGAGCAGGTGATTTTTAAATCCTTATTAGTTTTAATTATTAGGTTGATGTTTCTACTCTTTTGAATTATTTAAAGTTTGGTAATGTTCCTGTTTTTCCATTGTTGCTCTGCATACAGAGGCTGGCTTGTTGTGGTTTCAGTTCAGTTCTTCTCAGCACGTTTCTGTTGATCCTTTCTGATCTCTTTATTCTGTATTTGGTCAGAGTCTGTCTGTGCTCTGTCTAAGTGACCGAGATGGGGTGGGGGCGTGTCAGTTTCTAAAAATATAGATCGCAGAGGGAGCTGGGATAGAGATTTAATGAATTGGGGGGGGGGGGGGTAGCACAGTAATTGTTCGCACAGGGCAGCATAAAATTTAACACCGGCCCTGGAAATCCCCCCCCCCCCCAAAAAAAAACCCCCAGAAAAAACAAGAAACGGGACCTCCCAGAAAAATGCCAGGGTCAGGATCCTCCCCGGCCCCCACTTACCTGCTCCTGTAGGGGTCTGCAGGCGAGTATTAGGCTCTGGCCCAAGCTGGTGCCTTGCGTAGGGCCTAGGCCGAGGATGCAGCAACCTACCATGGCCTAAGCCAACCCAAAGCCAAGGCTTTGGCCTGGTCCTAGGCGTCAGGGCCAGATGGCTCTAAAGGCTCGAACTTGCATAGGCCTAGACCTGGCCTTGGAGTTCCTCTTTGGCATCTTTTTTCTTCGGCTCTTCTTTGCCAACTGCCGCCGTCTAGTGGGGTCATTGTACCGGAGTTGATTAATTGCCAGAGAAATTTTGTCAGAATTTAACTGATTCCATTTTGAAAACAATCCAAAATGAAATAGGAAATTTCGTCTCATTTCCTATTTCGTTTCTTCCGAATGCCCATCCCTGTATTGTATTGTTAGAAAAGCATGAATAAATCTGTCTTTTTTCTTTATTGTAAGGAAACTATAAATAAACCTCTTTTTTTTCACTATTTGAAGTTGATAATATTCTATTACTTTAAAAATAAGCATTTTCTATAACTAGTTAAGAAATATTTGGCCTGTGTTAAATCTATCTGATCTTGTTTATGATGATGTGGTTTGCACACAAGCCCACGAGTCTTCAAGGGCAGCTTTTCCTCAGATGCGGTTGAATCATCTACAGAGGAGGTGTTTAAGAATAAGAAGGATAACTTTATAATAGCCCACATAGCCGTAAAGTCTGCAAGTATTTACAAAGCAAACCTACGCGCATATATTCACTTTGAAAATCCTTGGATAATTGGCCAAACATGCACACAAATTACCTTGCACAAAGTAACACCTGCTCCAAGGAAGGTGCAACATCTGCAGCATAAAATATGCACATAAAGGGGGTAATTTTCAAAAGGAGTTACATGCGTAAATGTAGCTACTATTGTAGCAATTTTCAAAAGCCATTTACTCAAGTAAAGTGCACTTATGTGAGTAAATCCTATAGACAAGTCAATGGCATATATTGTAGCAATTTTCAAAAACCCACTTACTCAAGTAAAGTGAATTTACTCCAGTAAACCTGGTTTTTACTCGAGTAAATGCTTTTTAAAATCAGGCCCATAGGGTCATTTTAAAAGGAGTTAGAAATGTAAATGTAACATACTATTGTAGAAATTTTCAAAAGCCATTTATGTGTGTAAAGTGTGCTAACAAGTGAATAAGTGGGCTTTTGAAAATTGCTATAATAAATGCCATTGAATTGTCCATAGGATACATGGGTAAAGTGCATTTACATGTGTAAACCCTTTTTAAAATTAACCACTAAGGGCCTGATTTTTTAAAAGCATTTACACGCTTAAAAGTGGGTTTTACAAATGTAAATGTTAAGTGGCTTTTGAAAATTGCTGCAGTATATGCTATTCAATTGTCAATAGATTTTTCCCACATTAAGTGCATGTAACATGGGTAAATGACTTTTGAAAATGTCTATGATAATATTTTATATTTACATGCATAACTCCTTTGAAAATTCACTTGTAAGCACATAAATTCTTTTGAAAATTAGCCCCATATTTTTTAAAATAAAGTATAATTTGAATTTTCAGAACTTTGCAAATGTAAGAAATAGTCTATACCCGTGTAAGTAGCCTCAACTTGCATAATTCCGTATGTTGTAAAAGCTGAAAATATGCGTTGCATGTTCACTTTCCTGTGCACATATATGTGTGTAAAAAAAGGAGTGGTCTAGGTGCGTTCCAGGGCAGGGCCAGCATTTACACGCATAAGTTGCTGTTGAAAAAGACACGTATATTTTCCAACTTAGCTTGCATATGTTTGCACCTGCTAACTATCTGATGTGATATTACAGGGGTTTATTGTATAGTACTGGCAGGGTGGGAGGTCTGGGGAGGGGTCAGGCTGAAGAACCAGGAGAAGGACTGGGCGAACTAGTTGATAAACTGGCTAATTCCCTCGACGTGCGCATGTTTTAAAATGGACTGACTTATGGATGTAAATTGAGACTTATGAGAGTAAGTCCTAGTTTATTTTCATGCATAAAATATACGCACAAGTATATTTAAAATAGATGGGTAAAGTCTGTGCATTCAATCCATTTATATGCATGGTTTCACTGCATTGAATAGATTCACACATATGCCTACCTATGCACGTATGTTGCTTGGTAGAATGACTCATATTTTATAAAACACGTATATATCATATGCACATATAAAATACTTATAGCAAATAAGCGCATGGCCACATACACGCGTACATGCTGTTGCACGCAGTTATCTTCTCTGTGCGGAAGTTACAGTTTCACCCCAGCTCCTTTCCTCGGTGAGTGGAAAAGTAGACACAAAACTTAGGGTTCTTTTATGTGCACTGAGCCCAGGTGAATTTCAAGACAGCCATTTATGTGCATAAGAATGGGTCTTGTGCATCTACATGGCTTTGGAAATGACCCCTAAAATAAACACTTTCTTGACTGCTAAAAAGCATGAATGGACTTGGACATATGTGAGCAGCAGAGTGGCCAAGCACACTCACATTTTCCTACTGATTAGCACATGTATGACTACGTATGCATGATTTTTTCAATCTTTCTTCCGTAAAAAATACAAAATGGTCTGTCTGTGTTAGGAATATATTGCAGCAATTCATGTAGATCACGCTACAGAATACATGGCATTTAAATATGTTGATCATTAACTGACAAGCTACTTAAGAAATCTATATTGCTTTTAGTAATTGGTGATAATATATCTAGAAAAATCCATGCACACATCATACATATTGCGGTTTACACTTGCTGCACTCAGAGATTTTTGCTAGGGCTAAATAATTTTAGATATGTAGGCTAAAGAAGACAAGGTCAGGGTGGACCTAATAGCTGTGTTCAGATATACCACGGAGGGAGAATCTACAACCAGCAGATTCAATGCAGATTGTAGAAAGTACTTTTCCACTCAGCGCACTGTCAAGCGGCGGAATCTGTTGCCAGAGGATGTGGTCAAGGCAATTAACAGAGCAGCATTTAAAAGAGGTTTGGACAAGTTCCTGGAGTAAAACTCCAGGAACTGGGAGTAACAGAAATTAGGGCTATTTTATGGGATCTGCCAGGTACCTGTGACCTGGATTGGCCTCTGTTGGAGACAGGATGCTGGGCTTGATGGACCTTGGTCTGACCCAGCAGGGCAATTCTTACGTTCTTGTATACATCATTAGGGGATTTTACGATCAGATGTGACTGGGATAATATGGGTAAAGTGGATCATGGCTGAAGATGGAGCTGGGGAGGATCAGCTAGAGTCCAGGGGTTCTCAACCCAGTGCTTGGGAAGTCAGGATTTCAAGATATCCACAATAAATATGCATGAGATAGATTTGCATACAGTGTACGTAATGCACGCAGATCTATCTCACGTGTATTCATTGTGGATTTCCTGAAAACCTGACTGGCTTTGTGAGTCCTGAACACGGGGTTGAGAACCACTTTGAGGTTCTTTCTAGCTGGCCTTTTTCTATGACTTTTATAAACCTGTGGAGGGTTTATTGGTACAGAGAGAGGCATAACGAGGAGCGTCTTGTGCTTCTGCCATCTGGATTCAAAGACCAAGTTAAGTGAAACAAGATTTTTCTAATTGACCAATGGAAGATTTATACCAAGAAATTATAATGAGCTGGAGAACAAGTTTTAAAAAAGGCAGTTTGCTAGTAGCTGAAGGCATTAAATAGTAGTGGAATGACAAAACAAAAATGAGGTGTCTGCCTATTCCATATGTCTGATTTACTTTTCCATCAATGTTCTCCCTATCACTACACTATTGTACCTTCAGGTCTAGGGCAGAAGCCTTTAATTTAGGATCACGGCAAAAGATTACTTTCCGTGTGATTCTTTCCAGCTTGCTTAATAGAATAAACCAGATCTGCTGCCCTGAACAATGTGTTGTCTAAGAACTGGAAGAAACAAAGGTGGGGAAGGTTGAAGAGGTTAATTAAAACTGTAACGATCCTCTATGCTGAGACAGCACAGTTCATCATTTCCCAGCACTTACAAACTCTCCTTTACAATGGACCTCTTATTTTAAAGCCTCTGCCATGCTCGTTAATTGTATTTAGCTCCAGCGAGGATGCTGGGGCCTTTTCTGATTACTTGGAGGACTTGTATATGAAATATTAGGAAGAAGCTGCCTATTTCTAGCCTTACCCAATGTATTCCCCGGGGAGCCTTGCTTACAACTTAATGCTTGGTGTGGTGCTAGCTCTGAAAAGAATAGGCAGTAGAAACTCATCATTATGTAATGCAATAGCTTCAAAACCATGTGTATTATCAACAAATGCAATCCTCCAGAGCCAGCAACTGCACAGAAAAATTCATTTTTGCCATGTCAACTGGAAAAGGGAAAAAGAAGCTTCGGGGATCAGTTTACAAGAGTCATGACCTTGGGATATCTGGAAGGGAGGGGTTGCTATTCCCAGTTTTTTTGGGGGGGGAGGGGATTAAGTAAAAAAGAACATGGACTGCAGTGCTAGAGCAGCATCTGGCAGTGCCTTTTCCCCATCGTTGTGTATTTCTATTTTGGCTTAGCAGCACTTCTGAGAGAGGCCAGGCCTTTCTAAGGAAGACAGTGGTTATGTTAACATCGTCATTAATCAAGTGTGTGCAGGAGAGGAAATAAGTTGTGACTTGAATTCTACGGTAATAAAATAAATGCTCACATGTACACTGCAAATTGGCAAGGTTTCAGAAACAACAGGATCTTCTTATATCTTTTTTTTTTTTCTTGCTCATCCTCTGCAAGGCCTCTTTCCTCGCTTCCCATCTGGCTCTTCTCAACCAGCCTTCATTTTTAGGCTGCAGCCTCTTCATCTGTTTTCCCACTTCGTTTCCCTCACCAGGGCACGTACTGAAGAGACCTTGAGGTTGTAGAACGTTGCTGTTCTTTGAATGACCTCTAGGAGGCGCAGTATAAACAACACCTTCCTGGCTCGGGTATGCTGCGTCAGACATAGCCTGTGCCCCCTTGCTGATGTCTGTGCCTGCGATGGCGGGGCTAGATGACAAGATGGTTAAACATGGAGAGGAGAAGTGATAGTTGCACATGAAGGCTGATACTACCATTGTCCGAGTAGGAAGTGGTTCTGATTGAGATGGAAGCCCAAAGCAGCAGAGGAAGCTGCCCATCTTTGAGGCCTTGGTAAGAGTGCAGCAGTGGCTGGTCATGAAGCATGGTATATTGGTCAGTTGGAAGTAGCGTATAGACTGTTGACTCTCTGCCAGTCAAATTCCTGAACCTAGGGACTGGAGCAGACAATAGAACAGCCAGCAGCAATATCTAAATATGATCATCTAAACCCAGATAGTGCTTATGTGAGATGGGTATATCAGGATTAAAAGTTGGTGGAACATGGCAGCTACCAGTGGAGCAGAGGCCCTCCATTTCCCCTGAAGATACAATCACAGAAGGGAAAGACATCCACTGGCCCCATATTTTCAGATTTCAAAAGCTGAGAAACACAGTTACAGTAAATGTGATGAAAAGGGACTGTAGGGAGTCTCCTAGATAGAGTTTTTTATTATAGAAAATAACAGTATAAATTCTGACGGGAATGCTGATATTGGTTTAGTTAGGATAAACAAATTATGCAATTCATTATTACAAAACAGTAAATAAATATAGAAAATATATAGCAAATGTGGATAGCATAGATGAAAATGTAAGATGGGGGCCGAAGCGAGATGGCGGGAGCAGTAAACCATAATGTTCGGGCCCTGCATCCATGAAGTTCCCTGGCCTTAGAGGGAAGATAAGGAAGAAGACCTACCCTGCTGACCCAGCTATTTTCCAGGGCACAGGCCTGATCAATTCCTTCCTCCTGCAATCGGCACAACGTGACTGTGTTGGGAGTGCATGCTTGCAGTGGCAAGAAGAATAAGTGGAGCATGGGGTCCAGCAAACCAATGTCTCTGAGTCTGGAGGGGAGATTTATCCCACTGCCGCCCAACAGCGCAGGTTCTTTGCAGCTCTGCAGGCCTCAACACAGGATGATGACATCAGGCACTGACAGTCTGACGTGCAGGAAACATGAGCTCGTGTTACAACATCCAGATCTCCACTGCAGTCAGTTGGAGGGGGCTGGAGTGGTTGCAGCTTTGCTGGATCTCTGTGACCCTGTGGACTTTCACAAGTACTGCCTTTAGTCTCCATTCTGGTTCCAGTCAGGTTTACCGCGGTTCCTAGCCCAGGAGCCCTCGGTTCAGTCTCACTCCAGGAGATCTGGTCTATAGTTGCCAGAATGGAAGCTTCGTTGACCAGGTGTATTAATAAACTGTGATACTTTTTGAGTGATACTCTTATGAAATTGCAATTTCAAGATTCTGAATTGTCTCCATGTGATAGACGTCTGCAGGGGGGTGAGAAGAAGCTGACAGCCCCTGAGTCTGTTGATATGACTCTAATTAAGGACAACCAGAACTTGCGACATAAAATAGAACTGTTAGAAAAGTCTATTACAAAATTTCATTTTCAGTTTGTTAGTTTTCCTGAGTCTTCTAGGAGTTCACCTATTGACATGCTAATTCATATTTGGTTGAGGTTTTGAAATTTTCTGTGGAGGTGCTGCCTCTTACTGTGGGAGTCCAGTGCCTGCTATCGCCCTTCAAGATGTTGGAGCTGGAGGTGACCCAGAGCAAGAAATGAGCATCAGCCTCAGGGGGAGATGGCGGCAAGGGCTGCATTTAATGCTTTTTGTGCTTTGAAGCCAGACAGGAGCTGGATTTGAATTTTGAAACTTCTTTTCCCATCATAAAGATGCTTTGTTCTAGAGTTAGAAGATCTGGGTTTCCCCTGATGTTTGTCAGAGTATTTGAGCTAAGAGACGAGTGTTCCTGGCCTTTTGCTGCAGGGCTGTTCTGTGGAGAGCGGACTTCTCTTTCAAGTTTCCTTTGAAATGTATAATTAAGTATCAAGGGGCACAGTTTGTTTCTCATGACCCTTCTCAGTTGGGCAAGTTCTTGGAAGACCATGAAAGCTCAGCCCTGGAAGCGTGAACTCTTAGCAGCAGTTGGGTCTCATCTGTAGATAATATTGTTCTGCTGTCATACACCGGCTAATTTGGCCGGGTTTATTATTATTTCTTAATATACCTGTTTGCTTGTTCTCTCCCCCGTCCTTTTTCTTTATTGTTCGGTACCTAATGTATTATATGCCTGATAGATTTCCTTTTCCATTTCCCATTGTTTCCTTCTTCTGGATGGCTGTGGTAGAGAGGAAGCGTTTCTCTTTGTTTACAATGAATATGCTGTTAGGCTTGGTATTTCTTTGCAAGATGTTGCACTCTTGATGGTATGTTTAAAATCAAACTTGAAAAGAAAAGAAAAACAATGCAAGGTGTAAATCTGAAAACCTTCAGGAGGGTCTGAGGCTGCCCCTGGTCCAGTGAGTTTAAAGATGTGGGCAGGCAGCACTTTGTCACACCCCATGGCAGATTGAAGGGTTAAAATTAATCTGTAAAACCGCAATATTCAAAGCCATTTACGCTGGTAAATAGCAATTCACACATGTAAATTAACCATCTGAAAATTGCCAAATTTCAAGGAGGCATTCCTGGGGCCTTGTTTAGGGGAAGAAACTAACGTGCAGAGATCACATTTACAATTCTGCATGCGTACTTTTCCCCGCACAAAAAGCAAATGCAGATATACCACAGCAAGTATGCATGGACTTGCGCTTCGAAAATTGGTGCAAAGTCCACAGATTAAGAGTGCCTGCAGACTTTGACCCAATGTGGACAGTTTGAAAATTGTCCCTTAAATGTTAAGCTGAGCAAGATAAATAATACACTATTGTCATTTTGAAGGTTTGGAATTAAATAATTTGAGCAGCTCCTCGATAGAGACAGCCTGTTGTACAACCAGAGCCTAATTATCTGTGATTGAATACAGAGCAAGAACTGCATTAGAGTAATGCAGGACAATATGAACAATGACTGTAACGTCGCTCAATACATGTCTAAATACTTGAAAGATCAATATGTTGATCATTCAGACAATAGGCCTGACTTACTAAGGGTACTTTTCCCGGTCTTTGTCCAATATCTTTGCATGAGATAATATGACAGAAATACAAGAGGCCATGATTTGAATCTACAAGAAAGGAGATTTAATTAGTTTTAAGACACAACTGTTTTATTGTTAAGGCAATTATATGATGGAACACTAGGGTTGTGTAGGTGGCGCATTTGAATCTCCCTGTGATTTAGTTGATGTAGGAAGAGTTAAAGAACATGGTGATCCTTTACAGAATTGGGAAGGTAAGTTTACTGAAGGTGGCTGGCTGGTAAATCTTTATTCTGTGTACAAACAGTAGAGCCACTGACTTTGGTGCAGTGGATGTCCAGCGGTGCAACATTCACACAACACATTGAAGCATACCAAGGCATCCAAAGTGTCCAATCACTCTACTGCATAAATGTCATCAACACATCCACCTCAGACTTGGATTTATCAAGCTGCTTTACCAACACATCTGTACACAGCCCATCCTAGATCTGCGAGAGAAGGCGTCAGATTTCTCCTGCTGCCGCCAATAATCAGGGCATTCACCCTGCCTCAACAAGTTGCGGAAAGACTTCACCTGGAGGCTGCAGAACCAGTGACCTATATAGTACTGCTCACTTCTAACAGGTGCCTATCCTGGTTTTGGAAGAGGATATCCCACCACCTACACCAAGTCAGAGTACACATCAGTTGCTGAGGACTTTCTTTACCTCTCTGATCTAGGAGATGGAAGGAAAATTCCAGGCCCTCCTTTCTACTACCACTATGACAATACCACAGACTGGAGTCCCAGTATCACCTATAGAGATGAACTCAACAGAACTGTTGCTCAGAGGTTTTTCATCATCCATTGATGTGGATTCCAGCAGATCAGAAGTGTTAGAACAGGCCTCTCCTCCTCCAAGTCAGAAGCCCCTCCCAGTTCCCTTTCCTTACTAGAGTCCTGGGAAAGCGACCCAATACCTTTAGGCTTGGATGAAGACTTTACCAGCATAACCTCCAGCCCTCTTCCAGATCCTCTGGACCACACCTCACCACAAGAAGATATTTTCTAGTCTAAGTTTGTGGAAAAGATGGGTACTGTGAGCTCCTTGGGCTTCTTCAAATACTGGACACTCCAGCCGAACCAGTAGCCCTTCCAGTTCACAACATATTTAATGTTTTGCAGATGTGAATGTGGGAAACTCCCATTCTGTCACATCTACAGCTAGAAATTGAACTTCAGGATTTGATGTCATCGAACTGACTCACCAGTCTATAAGTAGTTGAATATGCTATGAAGAAAGTGAAAAAATATAAACTAAAACTAAAAGAAGACACTGATTCACTCAAATTCTCCCCTTGGAAAATGCCATAAACTTCTAAATAACTTTGGCAAAAACATTTTTCAGAGTGTAATGCTATCTCTTCATATTACCATCCACCAATACTACATGGTGCAGTGCATACATTCAAAAGTTGAAGGCTATCCTACCTGCCATGGAGCAAGTAATTACTATCCACCACCTACTCTGATCAATATATGAATCCTTTGATTCTATTTCACATACTTCAGCCGCCTTTATTGGGGCTAGTCAGGCAAGTTGCATCCATGAGGACTTCTTTAAAAAACTGGCAGACCTCCCCTGCTTAGGAGACAGTAATTTTGTTGATAAGCTCCATGAGATGGTCGCTTAGATTAAGGACCAGAATGTGGTGATACTGTCGCTTTCAATGGCTTCTGAACAGCCCACCACAGCTCAAAGCTCTACTAGCTTGGAGAGATGACTGCGTTTGGTGCCACCAGATGATGTCACCCACATGTAATGGTTAATTCATCCTGCTATTTATGGAAAACAAATTTATGATAAGCAAACTTGCTCTCAGTTTTGATGTCATTGCATAGTCTTAAATGTGCTATTTGCTAACTTCATGTCATGCCCCCATGTCCTTCTATTATTTGAAAGGGTAAATAACCGATTCATATCTACTCGTTCAAGACCTCTCATGATCTTAAAGACCTCTATCATATCCCCCCTCAGCCATCTCTTCTCCAAGCTGAAGCGTCCTAACCTCTTCAGTCTTTCCTCATAGGGGAGCTGTTCCATCCCCTTTATCATTTTGGTTGCCCTTCTCTGTACCTTCTCCAGTGCAACTATATCTTTTTTGAGATACAGTGACCAGAATTGTACCTAGTACTCAAGGTGTGGTCTCACCATGGAGCGATACAGAGACATTATGACAATTTCTGTTTTATTCACCATTCCCTTCCTAATAATTCCTAACATTCTATTTGCTTTTTGAACTGCCGCAGCACTCTGGACCGACAATTTCAATGTATTATCCATTATGATGCCTGGAACTTTTTCCTGGGTGGTAGCACCTAATATGAAATGTAACATTGTGTAACTTCAGCATGGGTTATTTTTCCCTATATGCAACACCTTGCACTGGTCCACATTAAATTTTATCTGCCATTTGGATGCCCAATCTTTCAGTCTTCCAAGGTCCTCCTGTAATGTATCACAATCCGCTTGTGATTTAACTAATCTGAAAAATTTTGTATCATCCGCAAATTTGATAACCTCACTCGTCGTATTCTTTTCCAGATCATTTATATATATATTGAAAAGCATCGGTCCAAGTACAGATCCCTGAGGCACTCCACTGTTTACCCTTTTCCACTGAGAAAATTGACCATTTAATCCTACTCTCTGTTTCCTGTCTTTTAACCAGTTTGTAATCCACGAAAGGACATCGCTTCCTATCCCATGACTTTTTAGGTTTCTTAGAAGCCTCTCATGAGGGACTTTGTCAAACGCCTTCTGAAAATCCAAATACACTACATCTACCAGTTCACCTTTATCCACATGTTTATTAACCCCTTCAAAAAATGAAGCAGATTTGTAAGGCAAGACCTACCTTGAGTAAATCCATACTGACTGTGTTCCATTAAACCATGTCTTTCTATATGCTCTGTGATTTTGATCTTTAGAATATTTTCCACTATTCTTCCCGGCACTGAAGTCAGGCTCACTAGTCTATAGTTTCCAGAATCGCCCCTGGAGTCCTTTTTAAATATTGGGGTTACATTAGCCACCCTCTAGTCTTCAGGTACAATGGATGATTTTAATGATAGGTTGCAAATTTTAACTAATAGATCTGAAATTTCATTTTTTAGTTCATTCAGAACCCTGGATGCATGCCATCCAGTCCAGGTGATTTGCTACTCTTTAGTTTGTCAATCTGGCCTACTACATCTTCCAGGTTCACGGTGATTTTGTTCAATTCGTCTGACTCATCATCCCTGAAAACCATCTCCGGAACTGGTATCTCCTCAATATCCTCATATTGGAAGCAAAGAATTCATTTAGTCTGTTTCCAGTGGCCTTATCTTCCCTAAGAGCCCCTTTAACCCCTCGGTCATCAAATGGTCCAACCAACTCCCTCACAGGTTTCTTGCTTCGGATATATTTTTAAAAGTTTTTATTATGAGTTTTTGCCTCTATGGCCAACTACATTTCAAATTCTCTCTTCGCCTGTCTTATCAATGTTGTACACTTAACTTGTCAATGCTTATGTTTTATCCTATTTTCTTCAGATGGATCCTTCTTCCAATTTTTGAAGGATGTTTTTTTGGCTAAAATAGCCTCTTTCACCTCACCTTTTAACCATGATGGTAATTGTTTTGCCTTCCTTCCGCCTTTCTTAATGTGTGGAATACATATGGACTGCACCTCTAGGATTGTATTTTTAAACAATGTCCATGCCTGTTGAACACTTTTAACCTTTGTATCTGCACCTTTCAGTTTTTTTCTGTTTTCCTCATTTTATCAAAGTTTCCCTTTTGAAAGTTTAGTGTTAGAGCTGCAGATTTACTTATTGTCCCCCTTCCAGTTATTAGTTTAAATTTGATCATGTTATGATCACTGTTATGATCACTGTTGCCATGTGATCTTATTTTGGAACGACAGTATATAAAACGCCTAAATAAATAAATAAATTTCTGCTTACTCTATAAATGCTCGTGTTACTTCTGTTTTGATCACCTTAAACTGACGTATTAAATGTAAGGTTCGCACACTAGTTTTCATATCTGTTCATGTCTTATTGCTGCATTGTTTTCCTGAGTTGCCTAGTTATTGCCCCTTTTGTAACTTATGATACTCCTCTAGACATCTCCTTATCATTCCCTCTCACAAGACGGATGTTGGGGCAATGATGACAACATTGAGATAAGTGTGGAGTTTGTTTTATGCTCTCTTGGTCGAGACGGTTGCTTACTAAGACTGTTCTGGTGGTGACCTCTGATACAGAAAAATTAAATGAAAAAGAATTTGGAGTTCCCGAGGTTCGGGTATAGTTTTTAAGAGGAATTAGCATAATAAAATAAAATAAAGTTGGACTTATGAGTAAAAGCAGTGTGTGATTTATATACACAATCCAAATATGCTCTGGTTCACAGACACGCTGCATATCCGTCCCACTATAATGCCATACGTAGCAACTATACACACTCCCTCTCCAAAACTTTTTCAACTCACAGCCACCAAACAACGCTCCCTCTCATTAGCTGGACCTTCCTTGTGGAACTCAATGCCTACCCAGCTACGCCTTGAGACCTGCACCAAGAAATTCAGACAGAAACTTAAGACTTGGCTATTCACACTCGCCTCTGCTTAACACCTGCACCGCTCCCCTTCTCTGCCCCACACACTCGCCCTCCCCCCCCCCCTCCTAGTCCTCTCCCACATATTTGCATTGAATGCACCGCTTATCCCCCTCCCCGCTTTATCCCCCCCTTCTCCTTTTCACCCCTCACCCCTCTGCTGTATATCTACTCCCATCCTCCTAATGCTGCCGCTCTTTGCCCCCTCTCCTCGCTCCCCCTTGTACATTGATTGTATACAATTTTGTTGTCATGTATATAATCTTGTTTTTTGTTGCATTTATTATCTGTTCAAAAATTCCTTTGTCTACCCCTATCCCTTCCCTCCTCCTCCCCCTAGTTCTCATATCAGTTACATTGTAAAGCCACTTTGGCTGAATTCTCGTTGTATGGAAACCGTCGTGATGTTTTTCTTAACGAATGTCGGTTTATAAAAAACTATAAATAAATAAATACACTGTGTACTTGGAGGTCCCACAAATAATAAATAGTAAAAAAGAGTAAGACTGGTGCATACAATCAATGGATTTAAATATTACTGGGTGACTTGTGGTTGTTTGAATTGTGATTATCTATATAAGCCCCCAGATTACTTTAAGGATTGGGCGGAGTTGGTGCACATAGAGTATACATGGTCCCAAACATGTGTGACCAAGATTTATATATGGATGAGTATCATGTGTGCTGCAACTGTGTACCCACGGAAAAGCTGAGATTGCTCACGGCTCTATTACATCATGCAGATAAGGCACACTACTTCACATAGGCCATGACAAGCACTAACCAGGGTCAAAGGCTGCTAGCATGACCAAGAGCGAAGGGCTATGCTAGCATGGAGAATAGATAACACCGTGGAGGGACCTTTCGCACAACAGATCTCCTCCCCACTTCAGGTTTTATTCTCTATCAGGGTAAACTGTGTATGGGAGGTAGTAACCATAGGCTGGATCAAGGCTGTTTTGGAAATGAGCTTCCACTTTCACAGCAAATTTCTCTCTGATTGATTTAGAGGACTTGAGAAAATTAGTATCATAAAGCAGCAGAGATTTTTTTTAACGCTTTGGAAATCTTATAAAACAGCATGCTAGAGTATTCCTGTAAATAGCCTTTTTCGGCAAGAACATAAAACCTAATGAATATCTTTTTAGCACCTACTGTAAAATAGCCACTGTGACTTTGAGTATATGTATTTATGTCTGAATGACACAGATCTGGAATTTTTCCTCTTCTCTCAAGACCTAACAGCTTCCCTCAAGATGTTGGGGACTGTTTCTTCTTTGACCAGATATTGAAATGGAGTCCCCACACTGCTGAACACTGATCCTATGATAGGGACAGGATAAACCTGTAGGTCCCTAAAAAATAACTCAGTCCATACCAAGTGCTGAGTTCTTAAACAAAACAGTTTACTTAAGGCAAAAATATAAGTCCAGCAGAATACAGAAGCAAAAATACATAAATAGCAGATCCATCCATTCCCCAAACTGCAGAAATCAGAAAAGCCTCTTAGATGGTCTACGAATCTTCCAATGCCTTGAACTGACCCACAGCAAGAAAGTGGATCCTCCCTTTCTCCCCAGATCCACTCTCAGAATTTTAGGAATGATTGTCCCACAGTAACAAACTAGGGAGGGGGTGTGTGTTGGAGAACGGGTTTGTGCTTACACACCTTGAGGTCGGTATTAGGCACAACTTAGCTAAATAAGTTCGAAGTCATTTGGCTAAGGAGCAGCATCTGAATATCTGGCTGCATTCAACTGCTGATACTTAGCTGGTTAATTATTTATTCATCAAAATAGTTATCCCTCTAAGTGGTGGGTGGAATGGGGCATTCTGGGGTGTGGTTACTTCTCCTGCTAATTTAGCTGGATAAGTGATGTTCTTCATATTTATCCAGCTAAGTTAGCCGGATAAGTTAGACCTGCTATTGAGCAAGGTCTAAAGTTAGCCAGATAAACGTATCCAGCTAACTCGGAGTTATCCGGGTATATTCACCCGGGCAGCAGTACCATTGAATGTTTTGGCTAAGTTAGACGGATATGTCTAGCTGGCTAATTTTCTTAACTGGATAATTTTTGAATGTCTACTGCATCCTCTTGCATTTTCAAAGGCATTCACAGATTTTTCTAGAAAAAGCTATGTGCACACATAAGCAGGTACAAATATTCATATTTTCCCTTGGAAAATTGGTGTAAAGTCCACAGTTAATTGACTTTGAATCAATGTGGGCAATTATAAAATCGGCCCCATGTTGTCTCAGAGAAATCTTTATTGAGATACTCCCCAGTAATTTATTGAGATACTCCCCTATGGATTGCAAGAATCAGAGCCCTTGACCTGTACAGGTCAAGCGTAATGGAGCTTCTGCCCATCTTGGGTGGTCACATGGCTTTCTCAACCAGTTTAGCATTAAGAGCTCAGATGCAATATTGTAGCAGTTGTTGGCCAACAACATTTCTAGTCTAATTTAGAGTTTAGGTACAAAGTATTGTGCTTCTGCAGATAAAAGTAAGCATGTAATCATTAAGACAGTAATTAGTGAGTATGTACATTGCAATGAAGGCAGAACTGCATGCCCTGCAGAATACATTGTAATTATCTGATTTGCCATTTCTGGCATTTACAGAAGCTAAAATCTTTCCTCATCCCCTCTCCTTACCAGATGATTTCTGAACTTCCTTCATTTCAATTTGCTCTGTGTTCATTTACTTACCATAAGCACTGCTGTCACACTCATCCTTCTGGTTCTTTCCTCCCCACCTTCATTCAAGCCTTTTTTCAACTTTATCTTCTTAACAAACCCCCTCCCCCTCTTCCTGTCACCTCTCTCTCCCCCCCCCCCTCCAGTTTCTACCCTGTTTCTCTGCTGTTTCCAGTTGATATTCTGCCATTAACCTGAAAACAGCACAAGGCGGATTACAAAGAAAGATGCGACTTGCAGTATATATACAGAATAACCTGGGGCGGAGGGAGGGCACAAAGCATAAAACTGGGAATTCAGCGATTGAAAACTGGATAGATTTCATGGTACAGGGAGGATACTTAACAATAAGATAAACAGAAACGGCACATAAAGGCAGAGGATACCCAGTGGTAAGATGGGTGGGAATGCAGAGCTCGGGAAAAGGCTTGGCTGAATATCCAGGTTTTGACTTTTTTAGAAAGGAAAAGCAACGGAGATGTGTGCAATATTGATCTCAGCACATTATTATGCCCATACCCGGCTTCAGTAATAAGTCGCAAGGTGCACTGAAGGCATCCCCATAGAATAGAAGCCAGTGGCTAACCTTTCCTTTCCCTTCCATGCCCATACACCCTCAGCTTGGGATGGTAAATCGTTTATTCTTGTATTTGGGGGATATTCTTACATTCTGCAGTCTCCTTTTATTGTCCTGTGTGGAGATGAGGCCTATCTCACTGGGTTTCTTCTTTCCATGCTTTCCAATCAGAACTCCGTACAATATCCTGACTCACAATGCTGCTATCGAATCAGTAGCAGCAGGAGAGGGGGTGATCGTGTGGTTCAAGTTTCTGATTCAGGCATTGCTTAGAAATCTAGTCCTGACTCTGTTACTGATGCTTTACCTGGCGGCTTAAGGAAGTCACTTTGGTCTTCTGTGCCTCCATTTTCCCAAGTCTAACGCAACATAAATAATAACTGCTTAGACTAAAAGCAGATGAAAGGACTAGTGAACGAAATATTGTACCTTATTAGCAGCTTCCTATTATCATCATTGAGTTGTGACTATGAAGGTTGCCTTTCATGGCTTCCTGAGGACAGCATAAGCTGAGGTGGCCATTCTTGGCTTACCATCAATATTTTCTGTTTCTGTTGGTAGCCACCATCATTACCCGTGAAAATCAGTACCCAGGCAGATCACGCCAGCATGAAGATGGTCATTGGGTGGAGGGAAGAGAAAAATGTTTTGCACTGAAGAACAGAAACACTTTGGGCATATTTGTGACCTAAAGAAGCAGGAGCCTCCCTCCTACAGAGGGGGCAATGCTGCCTATCACGGGCTCTCTTCTCTTCTACCTGGCATGCGCTCCAGTTGTCCTCTCATGTTGCTGCTGCCAGCTGTCCATTCCCTTTAGTGTTGGCCTTTTCGCTAGGATCAAGTGTAGAGTCGAACGCATGCTTTGAGCCTTGAGCCCAGGAAGGTCCCTTCATGGCCTTTTGGCTGAGATTGAAAAACTCGAATATAGGGCGGGGGTTAATACCGTCCCACCTGACCCCTCTGGGGACATGATGACCATTTGCAAAGCTTGAGGATTATTCCATGAACAACAATAAAAGGAAGTAGGCTATCAGGCTAATTTTCTTGTCCCCATGGTCTCTTGAGGGCAAATAATATTCTAGTGACTGCATGAAGAGGCGTAAAAGTGCTTAACAGCATCCCTGGTCACCTGAATGGCAAGGTCTGAGGAGCTCCTGACTCTCCCGTTCTAACTGGCCATGGAGTGTGCAGGACAACAAACAGTTACCACGCCGGTTTCAGGGACTCTGCTTTCTCTGGACGTAATTTATTAGGGCAGTATAAAGCTGACATGTAAGGTTAAGGGGGAAAAAATCCTTAGTTACAGGCACAGGGTATTCATGATCCTTTTTTTTTTCTCCTTCCTTGTCTTACAGTGGAGCCAGCGGTCTCAAAGGGAAACAGTTGCTTGGACGCAGCAAAGGCCTGCAACCTGAATGACACCTGCAAGAAGTTCAGGTCAGGCTACATAACGCCCTGCACCAGCAGCATGACCAATGAGGTCTGCAACAAAAGGAAGTGCCACAAGGCTCTTCGCCAGTTCTTTGACAAGGTGCCCCCGAAGCACAGCTACGGGATGCTCTTCTGCTCCTGCCAGGACGTGGCTTGCTCCGAGAGGAGGCGGCAGACCATAGTTCCTGTCTGCTCCTACGACGACAGGGAGAAGCCGAACTGCTTGTTTCTGCAGGCTTCCTGCAAGACGAATTACATCTGCAGGTAAGAGGGCCCGGCGAGGTGATTCCTGGAGGGAGGGCAGCGGAGCCTTGCAGAGTAGGGGGGGGGGCCGCAATTGCCAGGATCCCCTTTCAGAACAGAAAAGGCGGTCGGGATAAATCCGACACCTTGAAACTGGCTAACGGAGCCCCAGTATCCGCTCCTGCATTTCTCATAAAGCGCAGAGAAGTCCTAGTGCCAGGGAAATAAAACCTGAAATCCTTGAGTCCCAAGCGTAACCAGAAGTTTGTTTCCTATTAAAGTCTGTCTGAGTCTGTTCCTGTCATGGCCTTGACAATGCAAGTTATGTTCCACAGTAATTCACACTTATTTCTGTGTCTGACATAGTATGAGATTAAAAAAGGAGGGCAAACGCATAAATGAAATAGTTGATGGTAGCGGTCCGACCTCTAAATGGCTCAAGATCTTGAGGGTGTCCGTATTATGAGCCAGCTTGTTTATTTTATTGTTGGCCCCGCAGTTTTCTTTTCCAGTCTAAACTGCCCTGTACTGGGGTTATTGGTGCCATGAGCTCCCTGGGGTCCCCCTCCCCCTGCTACATTTAACTCTCTCTCCCTCTCCAGCCATTGCCTGTGGCTCCTTCTGGAACCCAGCATATGTGCATCTCAAGCCCGTCCGCCAGGTACCACCACTGTGGGAGGGCAGAAACGTCAGCACCCAGAGGGTTGTGAGCGCTGCCTCCGCAGCCATGGGCCGGATTTATGTTTTGCGGAAAAAGTGCAAAAGCAGTTTGGTGGATCACATTAAATGCACGACTGTGAAATAGCACATGTTCGAGGATCTGATTTCCCACAACTTCGGAGCAAGCAAAGACTAGTGCAGAGAGCGCTGCAGGAGGTTTGGTAGATTGGTCCGAGGTGCTCCATTTTAAGGACGGTGCAAAGGTCTTAGACCTTTGCACCGTCGCACAAGCTTTTGCTTCCCTAATTTGCATGGAATCTTCCTGAAGTTTCAGAAAATTAAATACACGGGTAAGATTCCCTATTTCAAAAGCATACGTGCAAGCCCAGCTGACTTGTAAGCTTTTCTATGCTTCCGATTTTGGCCTATTTTTTGCCCAGAGCATAACCTTTAGGTTCTCTGTTTCAGGTTTGACGGTTTCTGTACAGGAACTCATTTGCTGAAGCGCTGTGTGCTGATTGTAGCTTTCCTATAAACTCCAGCCTGGATAACCTCCGTAAACAGGCCACATGTTCCTTTCCAGCATTTTTCACGGACTGTGAACTCAGTTTAATAGCTTTGCTTTGTGTTATTCTTCTACTGCCTTCAGAGTAACCGTTTCCGTATGCACAGTTTACCTCTAATAGCTCTTTTCAGGGGCGGCTGCAAGCAATCTGCTGTCTGAGGCAAGGAATGAGATCCGCACAGGTCAAATCAGTGAGAAGGCGGAAAGGTGGGGGAAGGGGGGGGGGGCATTTTGGTGATTTGAAATGCTGGGGAAGGGGGAGGCAGGGGTCAGGGGTCAGGGTCCCCAAAGGACTGGAAAACAGAGTGCCAGTGATAATATTTCTAGGAAGCTGGCAACCCTGCTGTGACCCTCCCAGGAATCCTCCCACCCTTCCCAGCATCTGCGCTCTGGGGAAGTGGGAGATGTGGCACACACTCTCAGGGCCAGGGGTAAGGTGGTATTGGGTGCCCTAAGCAAACCTTACAGCCGTGCGCCCATTCCTCCCTCACCAGAATCAATTAACAATTATGCATTTATAATAACAGATGTTACATGGAAAAGGACATAAAATGTACCGTCTTCTGAGGTGAAAATATCACAGCAGTTTTATTATATTTACATGCACTGCCATGGTACCAACCAGAAAACCCTGCAAAAAAAAAAGCAAGCATGACACTTGGAATCCATATGGCATTATGTCTATTGTAAAGCCTACTGGGTGTAAACTATGAGTAAACTGAATTACAATTACAATATAGTAAAGCTCTCATCCCAAAACAAGCCTAATTACCAGCACGCCAACAATAACAACCCTACCTATGAGAAGACAACAACTGCAAGTATTACACCAGGCCCTAAAACACCAGTCCACCTCTTCTTAGGAAAACAGAGCAAATCAGGCTGCCATAGATGCCTACACAGAAACTGCCTGCTAGCAGAATACCTCGCCTCGATCACACATGCAGAACACGGATGGACCCTCACCAAACACAAAACAAAGAGAACAATAAAACATTGATAGAAATGTGCAGACAAAAACTGAACTGGAAACCTTAAAAAGCCACATTTTGTATGCAGTGTAACAATGAAAAAAACAGAAATATCACCATTCCTCATAAAACATCAAACAAGAAAATCAGAAAATGCAAAACATCACTCCTAACAGTAAAACCATACTAATAAAGAGTATTTCAAAACAGCCGGCAAATAGAATAACAATCAATATTTACATTCATATAAACATTTAAACCCAATAAATATTTCAGAATAGAAAGGTATTGCAGCGAAGCACACAGGTTTGTAAGATAATCTCTAAGTTATATATATTGCTCTGGGGCACCTTGGAGGGGAAACACACACTTATTAGCATGGGAAAAGGGCTTGGGAGTAGTACTAAAGGATGATTTGGGGGATTTATGCTTTCTGACTATTGAAAAAAAGTTTGATTTCTCCTCTGTTTGTGAAAAATGGATATAAATCGCTGTTTAGATGGCATCTTATTCCAGAGCACCTGCACAAACTCTGTCCTTAAGTTCTCAATGAACGTTGGCGCTTATACAAGGGTGAAGGCACTCTGTATCCCATTTGATGGGGATGTCCCTTGGTCCAGAAATACTGGGATAGGATTCTTGAATGGATTCAAGATGTTGCTAATGTTACCATCCCCAAGGACTCCAGGGTTTTTTGTTTGGGCCTTCCAATTGAAAATATTACTAGAATTCTTCCATTATTTATTATTCAAATAATAATCGCAGCTAGGTTTGTGCTCGCTGTATGTTGGAAGCTACCTTTGGCTCCAGGAATGCTGGTGGTTAATAAACGATCAAGGTTTGTATATTACTTACAGACGTTGACCGTGACCAAGAATGAATAAGGTGCCTATATTTGAAGATATTGGTTGCCGTATATGCAGAGGCGAGAGTTGCATGATTAATATGTTATGCTAAGCATATCACCCTCATTTTCTTTTTATCTTATTTCATGTGGTCCTGGAGGATGAGGGGTGGAAGGGCAGGAAAGAGTTGGGTGGGATAATATGGTTACTGCAATGTTGTTGTGATCTTTTGTTGGTTGTTTGCAGATACTTTAATAAATATTCAGTTTAAAAAAATGTCAAAATAGACACATTAAATAACACCCAGTAATTAAAAATAAATCCCTTCTCTCCATATATGTGAATTTTAGATTTCCAGATCCTGAGATTGTTGTGGATTAGTTGGGTGGAGGGAGGCTGCAGACAGACTCTCTAACACACATATATTCATTCACACACACACACACACACGCTCACTTACTCACTCCCTCACACAATCTCTCACTCACAAACACATACTCTCTTCTCCCCCTCTGGAACGCACAAGCAACAGTAGCCTCCACCTTCAGCCCATGCAGCTGATGGGACTACGCCTCTTTCTTCTCAGGACTTAGGCCAACACTGCCCTTGCTCCTTTTATCTGGCCATGCGGGCCAACCCTGCTGCTGCTTTTTTTGGTCACAGCGATTGCGCCTCCTTCTTCCCAGTCATGCAGGCCCATGCAGCTGGGAAGAAAAAGGAGTAACAGTCCTGCCACTGTTGAGCCACCCCGAAAAGTGTGGTACTCTAGTGGCTGCTAGTCTTCCTAGTGCTTCTACTGGCCCCTACACTCTCTCCCCGCTCACATCCCATATACAGGCCGATTCAGTAAGAAACGTGGGAGAGCGGCCACTCTCCCAACACGCACCCAGCCGCCTCTCCTGGGCATGCGATCCTATATTTAAATGAGGGGGTCACACTAAAAGGAGGCGCTGGGGACGATTACATGTCCCTAGTGCCTCCTTGGCCCAGGAGAGATGGCTCTGTCAGCAGGTTCAGGAAACCGACGCTCAGTTTTACGAGCGTCGGTTTTCGAACCTGCTGACAGCCATCAATTAGAAAAATGGATGCCGTTAAAATTGAGTGTCCGTTCTCCTGACCGGACCAGCCAGCACATTTATTTATTTTTTAAATGTTTGGTTCCTCCGACTTTATATTGAAGGTGTACAGAAAAGCAGGATTTTCTGCTTTTTTGTACACTTTTTCGGGCTGCTCATAAATTGGACACACATTTTACTTTTGGTATCCTAAGCGACTAACTACTAATAGCCTCATCAACATGAATTTGCATGTGGTGAGCGCTATTAGTTTCCAGGGGGTTTGGCTGCGCGTTTTCAACTCGCTAAACCCCTCACAGTATAAGGGGTAATAGACGCACTTCGGAAACACGCAGCCAACCGCGTGTTAAGAAGTGCACCCAGCCAAGTGCCCTTTATGGAATCGGCCCGATAGTCTTGTCCCTCTCTGCTTTCTACCCTTTCCCTTCATGTGCCTCTTCCTCCTCCTTCACACCCCTTTCCCTTTCTTTCCCTTTCACTCAGTTATGGCCTTCTTTCTCACTCACTCCTTCCCTCTTGCTCACACGCTCTTCCCTCTCCTTTCACTCACTTACCCCTCTTCCCTTTTCTCTCCTCCCTTCTCACTCACTCCCTTTGTCTCTCCTCTCACTACATTCCACCCCCCCCCCCCCGCCACTGGGTCTACTTCCACACTCATTCACTTAACCTTTATCCAGTTTCCAGAGAAAAGCTATCCGGAATAGTATAAAAGCATCCATGGACTTTGCCATTTTGCAGTTGAGGTTCTGGGGGAAAAACTACCTGCGTATAATTTAAATTTATTCGGATGTCCTTTCCTCCCCACCCCAAACACATTCCCGAGAACACCCACTTTAACAGCAGCCAGTTATAGCCAAGGTACATTGGCTATAACTGGCTGCTTAATTTATTATTCTGAACTCTTAATGTGACATGGGATAAAATAAATAGATATGCATAACTGAAGATGTCAATAGCAGGGCAGAAGTTCAAACATCCCACTATTTAATGCAGATGTCACATCGTGTTGTTGTTGGTAAGCTATGAGATTCCTCAGATCTGTCCCTTAAAACATGGTAAGCACAGAACTCAGGAAATCACTAAAACACAATGCCAGACTACCGGAAGAGCAAAGCAATTAATATAATTCCAGTCTGATTCATGCCAAAATATAAATAAGCCATTAGTCAACCAAATACACAAACATCAGTGAATCCAAGTCAGAAATGGTCTTACATTTTATGGACTGTTTCTTTGGAGACAATTTTGCATGACTGAAATAAGCCTGTCACCTCATTGACCAGCTTCTCTCCACGTATTCAGGGCTCGAATTTAGATTTTGCAATATCTGTTGAGTGTTGCCCTTCCAACAGTGCTAGACACCTGGGATTGATACAGTTGATTCATATTTATGTAAAAGGAAAAAAGAAGGGAGTTGGTCTCCGAATTCAGCTAGGCTTGCCCCATGTTTCACTACCAAAGTTATTAAAACAATCTTCACCTTGTCCAATTCAGAATTCCACCAAGCGAATCTGCCTAGTACTGTGGGTACATATGATTTTAATATAGGGCTATGTTTCATTAAGATATTTTCTGGGATTTAGGTTTGGTGCACCCCAAGAGAAAGCTTGTATTGCCTTGATGGCTTTTATCCAGCACCCAAAGGAGCTTATCAGGGCTCCTGGCGGGGTCCTCTGGTGCTGCTGCAGCTCTCTGGTAGGGCCAGTGAGAAATAGAGAGCAATTGCCTGCTGCATGCTTAGAAAGAAGCAAATGTGATGTGACCCCCATTTCTCAGGGCACTCCCTGTTAAGGGCCAGGGGCAACCTTTCCTGTCCCCCACAGTTCTCTAGCTGCAAGATCTAAGGGGAATACCACACAGTCCACACACAATGGATGCTGTTACAAAACAGAAATATCTTTTACTGAAGATCAACAATATTTTGAGACATGATTGCAGTACAAAAATAGGGAAAATGTCATAATGCCTCTGTATCGCTCCATGGTGAGACCCCACCTTGAATACTGTGTACAATTCTGGTCGCCGCATCTCAAAAAAGATATAATTGCGATGGAGAAGGTACAGAGAAGGGCAACCAAAATGATAAAGGGAATGGAACAGCTTCCCTATGAGGAAAGGCTGAAGAGGTTAGGACTTTTCAGCTTGGAGAAGAGACGACTGAGGGGGGATATGATAGAGGTGTTTAAAATCATGAGAGGTCTAGAACGGGTAGATGTGAATCGGTTATTTACTCTTTCGGATAATAGAAGGACTAGGGGGCACTCCATGAAGTTACCATGGGGCACATTTAAAACTAATCAGAGAAAGTTCTTTTTTACTCAACGCACAATTAAACTCTGGAATTTGTTGCCAGAGGATGTGGTTAGTGCAGTTAGTATAGCTGTGTTTAAAAAAGGATTGGATAAGTTCTTGGAGGAGAAGTCCATTACCTGCTATTAAGTTCACCTAGAGCAGAGCTTTCCAAACTTTTCATGTTGGTGACACAATTTTTAGGCAAACATAATTTCGGGACATGGTAATTCAGTCTAGTAGTAAACCAGAGGTTAAAGGTTAAACGAACGAAACATATTTCGACAATTTATGTATGTTTCCTTAAATATATACATAAATAAAATGTTTCACGACACAACCTATCTCATGAAAACCTTAAATTTATATTAAAAATATATATTCCAAGATTCATGTTATTGTTATAATTTATGAGAAACAATAATAAAACAAATTGTCTGTCCCCCACACACTCATCTCTCTCCTCCCCCCAGCACATGTCTGTACCCCACACACTCATATCTCTCCCCTCAAGCACATGTCTGACCCCCACACACTCATTTCTCTCCCCCCAGCACATGTCTGTCCCCCACACACTCATCTCTCTCCTCCCCCCAGCACATGTCTGGCCCCCACACACTCATATCTCTCCCCCTCAAGCACATGTCTGTCCCCCCAGCACGTTTGCCCCCCACTCACTCATCTCTCTCCCCCCAGCACATGTCTGGCCCCCACACTCATGTACCTCATCTTTTTGATTGTTGCCAGTTAAGTGCTTCACTCCCTTCCATGATCACCAGACACTGCTGCTTGCAGTCAGTATTCTTCATGGCCAGGCCTCATCGGCAGCAGCAGCCAATGCAAGGATGGCTGGGCTCGTTCCACCCACCAAGCCCCCCAAAAAAACGCGATTGACAGCAAAAATCACCCAATAATAAGCAACCCATAAACTGAAAAAAAAAAAGTGAATCTCTAGGAAAAAAAAAAGCCCAAACTCGCATCAGAGTTGACCGGGCTTGCGCGACACACCTGCACACTGCAGGCGACACACTAACGTGTCCCGACACACAGTTTGGAAAGCTCTGACCTAGAGAATAGCCACTGCCATTAGCAATGGTAACATGGAATAGGCTTAGTTTTTGGGGTACTTGCCAGGTACTTGTAGCCTGGATTGGCCTCTGTTGGAAACAGGATGCAGGGCTTGATGGACCCTTGGTCTGACCCAGTATGGCAATTTCTTATGTTCTTATGTTCAGTTAAAAAACTCACAAATAATTCCATAAAACCACTGAGAAACGTAGCAGGGATTTGGACTTTGTTGTTTGGAATTTGTTGTTTAGAAGTGGTAGTAGATTGGTTGTCACAACAAGGGCTAAAACTGAATGCAGAAAAATCTTCATCTTCATGGTTTTCCAGAGCTAACAATCCCCTTATTGCTTATCCCACATTGCAGGGATTGAATTTTCCCCATTACCAACAGTTATTAGTTTGGGAGTTGTGTTAGATGCTCAGCTGTGCATGGGTTTTCACATTTCACAGGTGATTCAATTTGGTTTCTTTCATCTCACCTTAATAAAAAGGCTGTTTTCCTATTTGGACCACCCTGATTTGACCATACTTTGGTAACTAACAAAACTGTTTACTGAAATTCTTGATACCAGAGGCTCCAGAAGCTTGAGATTCATCGATTGCTACTGTTGCAAGATATGGCTGCCAGATTACTGTCAGGCCAAAAGAAGTTTAATCATATCAGCCAAACTGTATCTCGTTTACTCTGACTCCCAGTAGAGGCCCACAAGAAATTTAAGATTGTATGTCCATATTCAGACACAGTCCAGATAGCATGGTTAGCTGGATAAACTTATCCAGCTAACTTTAGGACAGGTCTTTGGCTCGATCAGACTTAGCCGGCTAAGTAATCCAGTAAATTATGAATATCAGAGATAGCCAGTTAACATTGCTTCTTCCAGTTATACCCTTGGAATGCCCCTAACTTAGGGCCTTTAGTATGGCTTTTCTCCCATTCTGCCTCTATGGGAAAAATGCTTAGTAAAAGAGGCCCTTAGTCAGCTACATATTAGGAGTGTGCAGGAATAAAAAATGTGTTTCGTTTTTCAGCTCGTTTTTGGGAGGTTTTTTTCACATGAATTTCGGTTCAATTTGATTCGTTTCATTCATGTGAAAAAAATGAATTAAACGTTTTTAAAAAATCCACAAAAATGAAAGAAAAATACAAAAACAGGGCCTCCCAGCCCCGCCACCCATCTCTCCTACTCACCCGGAAAATAGCTGGTGCTAGGATCCTCCCTCACCCCCACTACCCTATCTGGTGGGGATCTGCTGGCGAGGCTTAGACCCAGGCCGAAGCCTCGGCCTTGCATAGTCCAAGGATGCAGTAGGTCGCTGTGACCTTGGCCTCGGCCTATGCAAGGACAAGGCTTTGGCTTAGGATGGAGCTCAGGCCCAGGTCAAAAACCCCGGCCAAGGCCTAGGTCCATGCTGAAGCCTTGGTCTGGCATAGGCTGAGGCCGTGGTAGGGTGCTGTGGTTTACACAAGCCAGGGACCAGGCCCAAGCTCAATGCCGTGGCACAGCCCAGAGGCTGGATCCCAATGCCAGGACCTCAACCAAGGGGTAAAATATACCTTAGATGTGTCTCAGTCAGTATATAATAATACAGTATATCTAGGGGCACAGTGTATGCAAAGTTTATCATAGTCTTATATTTTGCTGCAATCAGCTTTACTTACCCTGATGCAATGCTGACTTGGCCGACCCTGCCCTGCCAACAGCTCTTTGTGGCTCATTCGATGCTGGCTGTTGCTGATGCTGCAAGGGACGCCTCTACTCTGCCCGAATCATAGCTTCCTCTTTGTGCGTGCGGGCGCACAGCACTTAGGTTTAAAGGGCCTAGCGTGGGAGAATTCCCACAGCACCCGCTGATGATTCCAGCAGTCCTTTCCCATATAAGGGTCCTTCGGATGCCTTACCAGTGCTTCAGCAATAGGTCCCATGGCTAACTTCCTGCCTTCCCTCATCCAGCCTGCCTTCCAGTCTTTCCCTGTCTTTGTTTCCTTGTCTTGTCTGTCTGTCTTTCTTGTGTCTTCGGAGTCTTGTCATGCCTTGTCTTATCTGCCCTGTCCTGTCTGTCCCTCTATGTCTTGTCTGTCTTGGGCAATCTCTTCAGTTCTGACCTTTGCCTTGGAATTAGATCTATCCCTTGCTTGTAGCCTGGACCTGACCTATCCTTGAACTCAGACTGCGCCTTGTCTGCTGCCAGCCTCACCTCTTAGACTGCTTCTGGATTCTACATGGCGTTTGAATCTCCTAAGTCCTGCCGGCTGCCAGAACCTAAGGGCCCAACTTGCAGGGGAGGTGCCTGGTTCAGATGAAGCCTTAGCCTGGCTCATGTCAAAGCGCATTTTCCAGCTGTTGGAGCAGGCCTCTTGGACCCACCTGTGAGGCAGCGTCAACTGCACTGCAGCTCAAAGGGCTTGCACTCATTCCGTTACTTACACATAGTACACAAAGATACAGTGTACCCTGGGTGCATCGCAATCAGTATATAAGTATACGGTATATCTAGGGGTATGGTGGATGTAAGGTTTGTCATAGTATATAAAGATACAGTGTACCCTGGGTGCATCGCAATCAGTATATAAGTATACGGTATATCTAGGGGTACGATGGATGTAAGGTTTCTCATAGTATATAAAGATACAGTGTATCTGTGGCAGTGTCACAGTCAGTATATAAGGATACAGTATATCTAGGAATATAGTTTGTCACAATCAGTCTATAATTATATAGTGTAACTAGGCGTACAATGTATATAAAGTTTGTCATAGTAAATATATAAGGATAGCATATGCTTAAGGTCTGTCAGTAAATAAGGATACAGTACATTTAGAGGCACAATGCATATACGGTTTGTCACAGGCAGCATATAAAATAGAATGTATCTTGAGTGTGTCACAGTCCGTATATGATACAATATGCCTAGGTGTACACTGTATGAACCGTTTATCACAGTTAATATATAAAAATATAGCAATGTACAGAAGCAAAATTTTCATTCCAGTTTGTATATTCGTTTCATAGCTCACCTTCATTCATTTCATTAGTTTCAAACAAAATTTGTTTTGTTACTTCATTTCATGTGTTTTTATTTCCTATTAAAGTCAATGGTGGAAGCAGCAAAGCCTATTTTGGGTTTCAGAATTGGAGTTTTATAATCAATTTTAATGAAACTTGTGGGTAGACAACATTAGAAGGGGAAATAGAACTCCAAGGCACCAAGACTTGTGGCAAAGAGGCACAAAAGTGGTATGAATAGCTCAAGGCACCACAAAAAGCAAAAGGGTACCAGCAGTATCAGGAGTTAAGAACATAAGAAATTGCCATGCTGGGTCAGACCAAGGGTCCAAGCCCAGCATCCTGTTTTCAACAGAGGCTAATCCAGGCCACAAGAACCTGGCAATTTCCCAAACACTAAGAAGATCCCATGCCACTGATGCAATTAATAGCAGTGGCTATTCTCTAAGTAAACTTGATTAATAGCAGTTAATGGACTTCTCCTCCAAGAACTTATCCAAACCTTTTTTAAACCCAGCTACACTGACTGCACTGACCATATCCTCTGTCAACAAATTCCAGAGCTTTATTGTGCGTTGAGTGAAAAAGAATTTTCTCCGATTAGTCTTAAATGGGCTACTTGCTAACTTCATGGAATGCCCCCTGGTCCTTCTATTATTTGAAAGTTTAAATAACCGATTCACATCTACTCGTTCAAGATCTCTCATGATCTTAAAGACCTCTATCATATCCCCCCTCAGCCGTCTCTTCTCCAAGCTTAACAGCCCTAACCTCTTCAGCCTTTCCTCATAGGGGAGCTGTTCCATCCCCTTTATCATTTTGGTTGCCCTTCTCTGTACCTTCTCCATTGCAACTATATCTTTTTTGAGATGCGGCGACCAGAATTGTACACAGAATTCAAGGTGTGGTCTCACCATGGAGCAATATAGAGGCATTATGGCATTTTCCGTTTTATTAACCATTCCCTTCCTAATAATTCCTAACATTCTGTTTGCTTTTTTGACTGCTGCAGTACACTGAGCCAATGATTTTAAAGTCTTATTTACTATGATGCCTAGATCTTTTTCCTGGGTGGTAGCTCCCAATATGGAACCTAACATCGTGTATAACTACAGCAAGGGTTATTTTTCCCTATATTCAACATCTTGCACTTATATTAAATTTCATCTGCCATTTGGATGCCCAATCTTCCAGTCTTGCAAGGTCCTCCTGTAATGTATCACAATCCGCTTGTGATTTAACTAATCTGAATAATTTTATATCGTCTGCAAATTTTATAACCTCACTCATCGTATTCCTTTCCAGATCATTTATAAATATATTGAAAAGCACCGGTCCAAGTATAGATCCCTGAGGCACTCCACTGTTTACCCTTTTCCACTGAGAAAATTGACCATTTAATCCTTCTCTCTGTTTCCTGTCTTTTAACCAGTTTGTAATCCACGAAAGGACATCATCTCCTATCCTATGACTTTTTATTTTCTTAGAAGCCTCTCATTTATTTATTTATATGCTTTTATATACCGAAGTTTAGCTAGCTGCCTTCACTCCGTTTTACATTTAAAACAACTCGTTACATTTAAAACAACTCGTTACAATTGAGGGCACAGGTTGGGATAACCATATAACTGGATTAACACAGGGGGAAGAGAACAGTAAGGTATAACCATATAACTGGGTTGTCACAGGGGGGGAAAGGTTAAAACAGTGGAAGTAACGTGGCAATAAATCTCAGTTTATAATTCAACAGAGTAATATGGTTTAGCAGTTCATCATGGAATGCATGATTGATTGTGGTGTGTGTGCTTAGCCGATACCGTCTTTGAAGGCTTGTCTGAAGAGCCATGTTTGGAGTGCTTTTTTGAATATTTTGGGGTTGGTTTGTAGCCTTAGGTGATCTGGTAATGAGTTCCAGAGGTAGGGTCCTGCAATCGAGAAGGCCCTGTTTCTTACTGTGGTGAGTTTGGCATTTGCGACAGATGGAATGTCAAGTTGTGCTGTGTTTGCTCTTCTCGTGTTGCATTGAGGGATATGTTTCTGGATAATGTCGTTTAGGGACTTTGTGAAACACCTTCTGAAAATCCAAATACACTACATCTACTGGTTCACCTTTATCCACATATTTATTAACCCCTTCAAAAAAATGAAACAGATTTGTTAGGCAAGACTTCCCTTGGGTAAAACCATGTTGACTGTGGTCCATTAAACCATGTCTTTCTATATGTTCAACGATTTTGATCTTGAGAATAGTTTCCACTATTTTTCCTGGCACTGAAGTCAGGCTCACTGGTCTATAGTTACCCAGGTCGCCCCTGGAGCCTTTTTTGAATATTGGGCTTACATTGGCCACCCTCCAGTCTTCAGGTACAATGGATGATTTTAATGATAGGTTACAAATTTTAACTAATAGATCAGAAATTTCATTTTTTAGTTCCTTCAGTACCCTAGAATGCATACCATCTGGTCCAGGTGATTTGCTACTCTATCTGGCCTACTACATCTTCCAGGTTCACAGTGATTTCGTTCAGTTCGTCTGACTCATCACCCCTGAAAAACATCTCCGGAACTGGTATCTCCCCAACATCCTCATTAGTAATCATGGAAGCAAAGAATTCAATTAGTCTTTCTGCAATGGCCTTATCTTCCCTAAGAGCCCCTTTAACCCCTCGGTCATCTAATGGTCCAGCTGACTCCCTCACAGGTTTCTTGCTTCAGGTATATTTTTAAAAAGTTTTTATTATGAGTTTTTGCCTCTATGGCCAACTTCATTTCAAATTCTCTCCTCGCATATCTTATCAATGTTTTACACTTAACTTGTCAGTGCTTATGTTTTATCCTATTTTCTTCAGATGGATCCTTCTTCCAATTTTTGAAGGATGATTTTTTGGCTAAAATAGCCTCTTTCACCTCACCTTTTAACCATGATGGTAATCGTTTTGCCTTCCTTCCACCTTTCTTAATGTGTGGAATACATATGGACTGCACCTCTAGGATTGTATTTTTAAACAATGTCCATGCCTATTGAACACTTTTAACTTTTGCATTTCTTGAAGGCACAATCAGAGGAGCAAAGAGGCAGCAAGGGGGTCAAGAACATCCCACAGTTTCAACAGAGGGCACCAATAAAAGTGTCTTGAATACCCTAAGGCAGCACAAAAGGGGCAAAGAGGCACCAAGAGTGGCATGAATATCCTAAGGCACCATGAAGAGATAACAAATCAGCAGAGATGGCAGAAATAAAATTCAGGCATGGATAGAGGGACAAAGTAGTACTAAAAGTGGCATGAAAACTCCAAGACAGCATGAGAGGTGAAAATCAGCCACCCATAGTGACAAGAACACCCAAAGTGAAGAGTCTGTGGTATGGCAACAAGGCATAGTGGCAGCAAGACTCTCAATATGTAAACTCTGGATATGACAGTAAGGCTGAGTGGTAGAAAGACCCCAAGCTGTAGCATGATAGGTATAGCATCAAGGTAGATAGCACCAAGACCCACAAGTTATAGAATTTGGGGTATGGCAACAAAACAGAGTGGTAGTAAAACCCCTCAAAGGTGTTAAGTCTGGAGTGTGGCATAAAGACTTCCAAGGTGTAGAGTCTAGGATATGGCAACCAAGCTGATTGGCAGCAAGACCCCCAAGGTAGTTCATCAGGAGAATGTTAGCAAGGCAGAGTGGAAGAAAGACCCCCTAGGTGGTACATCAGGAGCATGGCAGCTAGGTAGCATGGCAGCAAGAACCCCAAAGTGATATACGAGGAGCATGGCAATTAGATATAGTGAGAGCAAGATTCCCAAGGTGTAAAGTATACAGTATGGGGAATTGCAAACAGCACAGAGACATCAAAACCCTCATGGTGTATAGTGCAGAGAATTGCAAACAGCACAGAAATATCAAAACCTTTATAGCATACAATGTAGATTAACACCAATAGCACAAAAATGTCTAAACCACCAAGGCATAAAATGTAGTCCATCACAAACAGCACATAGATTGTCTAAACACCAAAGGCATGGAATGCAGTTCATCACAAAGAACACAAAGATATCTAAACCGCCAAAGTGTGGAGTGCAGTGAAGCGTAATCAGCACAGAAGTGTCTAAACTATCAAGGCATGAAGTATGATCCATTACAAATAGCACAAAGGTGTTTAAATCCCCAAAGCATGGAGTGTAGTCCATTGCAAACACCACAAATAAGTTTAAACCGACAAGATGTGAAGTGCAGTGAATCACAATCAGGTGTCTAAACCACCATGGTGTACAATATTGAAAATTGCAAACAACAAAAAGGCTTACGCAGGTCTAGACAGCAAGAAAGAAAACCATAAAAGAAGTGGAGTGAGAGGAGAAACTTTTATTTTATCGCAAAACACTCTAGTATAATAAAAAATAAACAGGGTGGGAGAACTAGGATCGGATTGTAGAAAGGTTGAACAAAATAAAGACCATAAAAGAGGTGGGGTAGAGGAGACGCTTGTATTTTTTTCTTTTTACATGTTTTTTTGTTGGGGACAAAATACCCCAGTATAACCAACAAACAAGGTGGGAGAACTAGTTGTGATCCAAACAGCAAACAAAATGGAGGCACCAAACTCCTATGCTGGTACTTAATAGGCATGGCAGGTAGGCATATTAACAGCATAACCATTAATGTAGTATATCAGGAGCAAGGCAGGTAGGCAAAGGAGTCACAGCAAGACACCTAAGGTGGTACATCTAGGGCCTGGCAGGTAGCAAAAAAGGCAGTAAGGCCTTCAAGATCCTTTTATCATCTTGCTACTTGCATAGAAATTCTGGAAATCCAGAATTGATTGTCTAAAATACCAGCTTTTCATCAACTCTAGCACCAGCCTTGAACAATGAGGGCTTATGATGTCTTCTACCATTGAGAAGACACATTCACTGGGCAAGCTGTTTTATGAGCAGGAAAGCTATCACTGAGCCACCTTGTCTAGGTCTGGCCAGACTGTGGACTTGTGTGCCCAATATTCCAGTGCATCTTTATCTATCTCCTCGATGGGCTCTGCGAAATAGCTTTTCACAGACATTTCTGCTGTGGTGTCCTTTGCTAGGGTGGACTGATCAAGACCATCAAGAGAGATGATTCTTTGTGGGCAATGAGGCTTTTGTGTATTGAGGTGGGAGATGAGGTGGTCGTTGGCGGTGTTCCTGCTTGTCCCACTCTCTGAGGTGGCCACACTTTCCTAAGATACATCCCCACTGTGCCTCTGCCTCTGGCACTCCTGTTCTTACACACTAGCTACCAGCATCTCCTTCATGAATATGAGATGCCGGGATCGTTTTCTGTGAGAGGTTTCCATCTCTCTCTTGCATCTGCTGCTGCAAACTGAAACACCTCTGCTTCCATTCTCTCTTGCTCGCTGAAGCCCTCTAACGTTTCTTCCAGAATATTTTCTATAGGGATGACCCCTTCCAGGATGGTGCTTATAGTACTTAGAAACTCCTTGGCATCCTTGAAAGGCTTCGGGATTCGTACCAGCTGCCGCATCACTATCCAATCATGATGCCCCGGGGGGGGGGGGGGAGTTACAACTATCTCTGTTTCCAGAGACGGATCATGAAGGGGCAGCTGCTGCTCCATTTACCTCGGCAGCATCATATAGGTGGAATTCCAGCGAGTCCCAACATTTTGAATCCGATGCTTATGAGATATCCTGCAGTCTCTCTGCTTCTCACAGAGAAGCTGCCCCCCTTCACGCTTCAATGGAAATGCCTTGCTATTTTCCTGCACTTCTGTGTCAGGTCCTTCAGGAACAGATTCCCATGGTCCTTGGGCACCAGCCCAGGGCATCCCTTGCTGCCAGGTGCAGCAAGGGATGCCCTGAAAGCCCAAATCTATTACCTTTACTATATTTGCCCCACAGTCTGTCACAAAGAAATCTGCATGAAGACTTCTGCCTCTCCTATCTAGCTGCCAATCCTCTAGCATCTTTCTTATGGCAGATAAAATATTGCGCAAGTTATGGGGGCCATGCATCTGCTGGGTGTGCAGCAAAGCTTGCCTGCACCCTGATGCTCCAGCCCTGCTAGAACTACTGCTAGCCCTTGGCTCACCATGTGCCATCAAGGAGAAGTAAGCATGTATAGCATTCATGGTGGTGCAGATATCACTGGTGAAATGCACAATACTCCCCTCTGTCTTAACCAGCCGCACCTGCATGTGACTATTGCACTGGTTGTACAGGGTGGGGATGACCCTCCTACTTCATGTAATCCCGGAGGGGAATTTGTGATTGGGTGCTGACACACAAAGCCCACATTCTCCACTACCTGCAGGGGCTGGTCATCAAAAGCAGTCGCTTCTACGATGCTCCTCGTTACCATTTTAGATGCTGCCTTCCTCTAGCCCTAGGACAGTGCTACATGCTACTTTGGATGCATGGCTTGGGACTGCTGGTCTACCACCTGACCAATGGAAGGGGCCTTGGGATCAGCTTGGGGAAAAGTCTTCCCCTTTAATACTTTCCCTCTGGCTTTTACTTTGAATTGCAAAAGGGGTTCCTGAGTTACAACTGCCACCCTCCCCTGATGTCAATACTAGTGGGTGCTGCTTCTGCAGGTAATCCTGCATACCAGCATTTGACAGATATCCCACTTGCTTCCCTCAACTGATATCCTTTCTGCAGTGAATATAGGTGCAGGTCTTCCCTTACCTTAAAGTGCCTCCAAGGATGTCTTTTGCGATCTTTTCTTTACTTATTTGGGGGTTGATGCTGGCACTGGATTTGAGGATGAAGATGGATTCTGAAGAATAATGCCAGAGGCATTGCTCATATACTTTACTTGTACTTTCTACTCTTCCTGGGGGTTAATCCCAACATCGTAGTATCATCTCTCTCCCCATTTTTTCACTCAGTGCTAAGATACTGCTGACAAAACTTCTCAAATTCTCTTCAGCTACTAGCTCTTCAATATCTTCTGCCTCAAAACAGGGGGGAGAGGAACAGGCAGCAGTGGCACATGCCCTCCAAATTTCAATTTTTTCTGCTTTGAGCTACCTTCCACTTCTGCCACTCTGTGGCTAAAAAAATGTTCCTTTTAATTTTGGGGCAGCTGCCTTTTTTTCACTGCTATTATGGGTTGACTTTCCACCAGTTCCTCTTCCCCTGCCATTCCCTCCTCTCCCTTTTCCTGACATGATGGAATTTGTTGAAGTGCACTTCCTACCGGGTATTTATATATTAACAATGTATTTATTTATTGATCCTATAATTGTGCCCTCACTCACAGTACCACTAACTGTATAGAAAAATGTCTCACACATGCACAGACATGTGCATGTGTGAGACATGTGTGCTGTTCTTTGTGGAGTTAGTGCTGACTAACTCCATATATAAAAAAACTTTTACATAAAACCAAAAAAGACTGGAAGCCTGGTAAAACTCTTCAGTCTGTGAGTGAGCGCTGCTCACCTCATTAATGTCCAGAGACAAAAAAATCACTAGCAGTTCTGCAACTACAATCAACACACTATCTCTCACCCTGATCCTCCCCCAGTGAAGAGAAAAATCAAAATCAGTAGCAGTGCACTGCTTCTCTTTCTAGCATACTGAAAGAGACCACTGCAGGACAGAGAAAATCAGAAACAGCCCTTTACTATGTCAAATTCAAAAGTTTCTAAGCTTTTCTTTTTAATTCTATGAGATCATCTACTAACATGTCCTTCTTTGCCAAGTGTTAAAAAGGAAATACAGACTGCTTCTTGCACATGCCCAGACTTTGTAGTGGGAGTGGGTCAGCATCACTTGATCCAGATAACAACTGTAGGCTGTTTAGAAAGATGCTGCACTGTGATTTGTCCTCTCTGTGGTTTCCTTATCAACTTGTTCTGCCTAACCTTTGACAAGGCTGTGAGGTCGCGCAGGCAAGAGCTGGTCGCTATAGTTACCAGCTCAGCAGATATTTTTCATTTTATTCATGGGACACCCTCCATTCATTTTGGGGGTCCACGAATGAAACAAATATGGACTCATTTGTCATGTTTTACCCATTTATTTCAAAAGAATGCACATCCTTATAAACATACAGTATGCTTAGATTGTGTCACAGTCAGTATATAAAGATTCAGTATTTTGCTTCATATCTAAGCTGAGTGAAAAATATTTTTGCCTGTTTTGCAGAGAGTAATTGAGAAAATGAATTTATGGTCAGAAAAAAAATAAACTGTCCATGTTCTTCTATAGTATCCTAACATTTTAGGGGTGACTTGGCTGAATATGTGAACACATTTCGAAAATAGGTTCTTCACCTGAAGTGGTTAAAGGACAATGCGCATAGTTATCTTTCTTCCCCTGGCCTTCCACATCCGGTGTTACCTCTTTGGATATTCTGTCTACACGAATGTTTCACGCACTGTCTTTCGCCATTGGTGCAGTCTATGCTTGCTGGGTGTACAGAGTCCTCGTCCTGCCTGTTCCTGACATTCAGTTTGAGGAGCTTTGATGTCTGGGATGCTGAAGGGCTGCGGATGAGGTTATATAGTGTAGAACATGCTGACAGGCCACATAAGTAAGATGTATAATTGTAGTGACGCATGAGGAGGGAGTGGGTGCATCAAGACATTACCGTCCTACAAAGTATGAGCTAATATTCCTTTCTGTAGACAGTTCCCTAAATTTCCTCTGGCAGTATGATAGCTTTCTGGCTCTCTCCAAACAGGTATTCACATTCTAATCTACAGATATATCGTCTTTGAGTTGTAGAATTGTAGCCTTCTTGGAACAGAGCAGTCATCCGTTAGCTAGGAATGGGTGAAAGGGGCAGTCACCCAGTGCACGAAGCCAACAGCAGATGAAAAGGCAGGGAGAGTGCAGCTTTCCTCCTACCCTCAAGGGTGAGAAGAGTGAGGAGTGGGTTGGGCGAGAAGAGGGGAGAGAGTGGAAGAAGAGCTGGGGCAGGGTGAAGGGGGCAGGGAGGGTTCAGCTGCACCAGGGGGCCCCCTACAGGAGAAAGGAGCAGGCAGGAAGCTCCAGCCTCCCTCCCATGCTGCCTCCTCTCTTGTTCCCTGACTCACAGGGAGCGCAGAGTGAGATGGTGAGGAAGGTCTGCCGAGCTGCTGCCCTGCTTCCTGCAGCTGATTGGGCTTTTATGAGCCAATCAGCTGTGAGAGGTAGGAGAAGGAGCCTGGTGCTAGCCAGGGCTTCTTCCAGCCTCAGCCTGCAGGAGGTTTAGTTTTGGTAAGGGAAAGGGGAAAGCACCATGGCTGAAAGAGAGGGGATGACGTGGGGGTATGAGCACAGAAAGGAGGGCGTGCACTGGACAAGACGGGAGAAAGCAGGGAGAAAGGGCAAAAAGTGTGGGGAAAGGAAAAGGACAGCACCGAGTAGGGGGAAGAGAGGTGAAAGCAGGGGCACATGGAAGGAAAGACAGGAGAGCTCGGGGGGGGGGGGGGTGCTGAGAGTGGTGAAAGCACTGGGCAGAGGGAAAGAGAGGAGAGAGAACTGTGCAGAGGAAGGGGAAGCGTGAGAGCACTGGGCAGAGAGGGAGAAGGATGGAAACGTGACGGTGGTGTTTGAGTGGCGGTGGGATAGGTTGGGTGAGAGCACTGGGCAGAGAGGGAGAAGGATGGAAATGTGACGGTGGTGTTTGAGTGGCGGTGGGATAGGTTGGGTGAGAGCACAGGGCAGAGAGGGAGAAGGATGGAAATGTGACGGTGGTGTTTGAGTGGCGGTGGGATAGGTTGGGTGAGAGCACAGGGCAGAGAGGGAGAAGGATGGAAACGTGACGGTGGTGTTTGAGTGGCGGTGGGATAGGTTGGGTGAGAGCACTGGGCAGAGAGGGAGAAGGATGGAAATGTGACGGTGGTGTTTGAGTGGCAGTGGGATAGGTTGGGTGAGAGCACAGGGCAGAGAGGGAGAAGGATGGAAATGTGACGGTGGTGTTTGAGTGGCGGTGGGATAGGTTGGGTGAGAGCACAGGGCAGAGAGGGAGAAGGATGGAAATGTGACGGTGTTGTTTGAGTGGCGGTGGGATAGGTTGGGTGAGAGCACTGGGCAGAGAGGGAGAAGGATGGAAACGTGACGGTGGTGTTTGAGTGGCGGTGGGATAGGTTGGGTGAGAGCACTGGGCAGAGAGGGAGAAGGATGGAAACGTGACGGTGGTGTTTGAGTGGCGGTGGGATAGGTTGGGTGAGAGCACAGGGCAGAGAGGGAGAAGGATGGAAATGTGACGGTGGTGTTTGAGTGGCGGTGGGATAGGTTGGGTGAGAGCACAGGGCAGAGAGGGAGAAGGATGGAAACGTGACGGTGGTGTTTGAGTGGCGGTGGGATAGGTTGGGTGAGAGCACTGGGCAGAGAGGGAGAAGGATGGAAACGTGACGGTGGTGTTTGAGTGGCGGTGGGATAGGTTGGGTGAGAGCACTGGGCAGAGAGGGAGAAGGATGGAAACGTGACGGTGGTGTTTGAGTGGCGGTGGGATAGGTTGGGTGAGAGCACTGGGCAGAGAGGGAGAAGGATGGAAACGTGACGGTGGTGTTTGAGTGGCGGTGGGATAGGTTGGGTGAGAGCACTGGGCAGAGAGGGAGAAGGATGGAAACGTGACGGTGGTGTTTGAGTGGCGGTGGGATAGGTTGGGTGAGAGCACTGGGCAGAGAGGGAGAAGGATGGAAACGTGACGGTGGTGTTTGAGTGGCGGTGGGATAGGTTGGGTGAGAGCACTGGGCAGAGAGGGAGAAGGATGGAAACGTGACGGTGGTGTTTGAGTGGCGGTGGGATAGGTTGGGTGAGAGCACTGGGCAGAGAGGGAGAAGGATGGAAACGTGACGGTGGTGTTTGAGTGGCGGTGGGATAGGTTGGGTGAGAGCACTGGGCAGAGAGGGAGAAGGATGGAAATGTGACGATGGTGTTTGAGTGGCGGTGGGATAGGTTGGGTGAGAGCACTGGGCAGAGAGGGAGAAGGATGGAAACTTGACGGTGGTGTTTGAGTGGCGGTGGGATAGGTTGGGTGAGAGCACGGGGCAGAGGAGTGTGGTGTGGCAGCACTAGGCTGAAGGAGCCAATGTGGAGTGGGAGCACTGGGTGGGGGCAGGGAAAAACAGTGGTGAGAGCCCTGAGCAGGGTGGGGGGGGGGGGGAGTGTGGAGTGAGAGCACTGGGTGGGGAGAGTGTGGGACAGTGATGGCTAACCTATGACACGCGTGTCAGAGATGACACGCCGAGACGTGTTTGCTGACACGCGCAGCATTTCATGGACTATCGGGATTTTTTTTTTTTGGCTGTGCCGAGCCTTTTTTTTTTTTCCTGCTGTGCCGATCCTTTATTTATTTTTTTTTAGCGGCTGCGCCGACCCTTTAAAATTAGTTTAGTATCTTCCCCCCCCCCCCCCCATGCCCCCGGGTGCAGAGAGGCTCATGCGGCGCAACGACAGGCAGATAGGGATCGCATTTAAACGCGCTGATGCTCCTCCTCCTTCCTGCCTGTGCGGCCCGGAAGTAAACGTTGCCGGAGCCACGTGGGCAGGAAGGAGAGAAGCATCAGCACGCGCAGAAGAGGAGCAGCACTTGTGCTTATGGGCCGCCGCGAATCTCAAGTCGCAGCGGCCCGAGAAGAGGAAGAAGCCCGGTAGCAGGGCCGCTGCGGCCCGAGAAGATCAGGGCCGCTGCAGGGCCCATCCTGCAGCAACCCGCGAAGAGGAGGCCCAGAGGTGAGAGAGGCTGAGGGTCTGTAGAGGGTGTGTGCATGTATGAGACGAGTTGAGAGATTGTGTTTGAGAGTGAATGTTTGCAGAGACAGCATGAGACAGCATGTGCTTGAGCAAGAAGGCATATGGGAGTGAGAGAGAGCCTGTGTGTGTGAAAGTCAGACAGCATGTGCCAGTGAGAGACTGTGTGGGTGTGTGTGTGTGTGTGTGAGAGAGAGAGAAATGCATGTGAGAATGAGAACCTGACTGTGTGTTTGAGGGAAGAAGATGGAGAGAAAAGCAACAGAAAAAAAGACAATATAAAAGGAATTGGCAAAAAAAAATAAGAAAGGGAAGGTGGAAAAAAAAAGCCTGTGACCAACCAATTAGAAAACTAAGATCAGACAGCAAAGGTTAAAAAAAATATATATATTTAGTGATTGGCACATGTAATCTTTGGGAATGTGCAAGAATAGTAACATCCCCAGTAGTCATGTGGCAGCAGTGACAGTGGCAGCAGAGGAATGAGAGAGGCTCCGAGGTTGCTGGCAAAAGAGAGGGGGGTCTGCCTTCAGTGTGTGCATATGAATGAATGGGACTCTGCCTGGGGGTGTATGTGTGTGAAGGCATAGGTGCCTGCCTGGGGGTCTGTGTGTGTGAGAATGAATTGGTGCCTGCCTGGAGGATGGACCGGGAGTGGTGTGAAAATGACTGGGAGCCTGCCTGGGTGTGTGTGTATGTGAGGGAGCCAGTGAGTGTGAGAGCATGAGTGTGTATGAGAAAATCCAGGGGAGTAAGAGTTTGTGTGGGAGGGGGAGAGAGTGTTTTAATTGAAGATTTAGCTGATGAAATTCAGCAACAAAAAAGTCACTAAGCAGGCAAGGTAAAGAATTATTTGTTTTTGCTTTATTAATAAATACAGTACATATTAAAATTATAACTTGTTGTTAGAGCTTCAAATATCACAATTATGGATTTTTCTAGAAGTGAGACACCACCCGAGTTATGCTCGGTTTTTTTATGAATTTTGACACACTGAGCTCAAAAGGTTGGCCATCACTGGTGTGGGATCAGGCTGTTAGGCAGGGTGTAGAGCACTGGATGCCCGCAAGTGAGAGGAAGGTGGAGCCTGACTTGGGAGAAGTAGGCTTTGTGTTTGGGGAGGGGGCCCGAGTGATCGTGTTTCCCACCACTAGATGGGATCAGAGCGACGAGGTCAGAAGGAAAAAGCAGCAGGAATGGGAGGGGGAGGGGGGAGCCCCAAAATGCTTGCCTGCCCTAGGCTTGGTCACCCCTAATTACGGCTCTGTTAACAAGGCTGCAGACTGAGCGCAATGGGAATTGAGTGTTCTTGGCTTCTTTCTACAGAAGATTTCTCTGTCATCCAAGGCAGGTGCCAGGGGGCCCAACTGATAGGGTTCATCTTTAACCAGCGATGCAGGAGCCACTGGGTGTCCCTCCTGCCCCTTTCGCCCTCCCAGAACGCACAGAAAGCTGTTGGGGGGGGGGGGGGGGGTGGTGGCTGTGGGAGAGAGCGGGGAGGGCGTTTCGTTTTGCTTTGACGTTTTATTAATTTCATGTTTATTTCGCTTCAGCAAACAAACCGAACCGAAGTAAACTTTGGGACGGTAACTTTTAAACCGATGTAAGGGAGCACAGGTGTGCACATTTGCTAGCTTTGGCCTTTGGACGTGGCTATTTTATAACATACGCGCGTATATGCCCGCATGATATAAAATAGATTGACCGCGTGCAATTTTAAGTGGGCGCATGCCTAGGAGCACAAATGCCACTCCTACCACGTAAGTGGGGGGATTTTAATAGACACGCGTGCTGACATCATTGTCGCCCAGTTATGGGATAGGACTTCCAACCCCCCCCCCCCCCCCCCCCCCCCGGTAGTTTAATAGCCCTCCTTCCCCCCTGTTAGCCTTGACCCCGCTGATCTATTTTTTTTGTTTGTTTTATGATTTGCACGCCATCCATAGCAGAAGTAAAGTTACATGGCAGGGGACCCCAGTGTGCATTTATGAGCTCATTTCAATGTGAAACCCAGGAACGCCCATGCCCCACCCAGATCATGCCCACATCCCGCCCTTTTTTGGGAAAAATGTTTGTTCGCATAGCGGGAGATACGAACGCATCCGAGCAGCTTTTAAAATCCACTCAATGCATACCAGCCCGACAGATTCACGTATCTCCGACCTGATGTGCATGCCGGGCTTTTAAAATTCACCTGCAAGAGGGTAGTTTTGAAAGCTGTGTATGCTCAGAAAGCCTGTTTTTCTGCACACAATTTTACCATTGACGTGGTTTTGAGCATACTGACTGGGTGGAGGCATTCTGAGGGCAGAGTTGGGACAGAGTCAGCACTTATGCATGCACTTTCTGATTTTAGAAAGTCTATGTGTCCGTTGCGCCCTCCAAAGAGGAGCTGTAACTTTGCATGAGCAAATGTGTAGGTGTACTCGGCTAATTACCCAAGGAATTTCAAAGCAAGCCAAGGATTTATGCACACCAACTTTGACAATTATCCTCTAAATCAGTGGTTCCCAAACCTGTCCTGGAGGACCCCCAGCCACTTTGATTTTCAGGATATCCACGAGGAATATGCATGAGACAGAGTTGCATGCACTGCCTCCCTAGCATGCAATTTTTTGTAATGTATACTTTATTTTTATTTTATTTATTTATTTAAGGTTTTTATATACCGGCAATCATGAGAACATATCTTGCTGGTTTACATGAAACGGGAGTGCATTAAATACATCAAACTAGAACTGAGGTGACCGAAGGTACAGTTACAATTAACAAGGGTAGCAAAACTTGGTGAAGAGGAAGAAATAGGAAAGAATAAAATGGTTAAACGATATACAAGTCAAATTACAAGTTATGTGCAAATGGCATGATTAATGGCTGGATGTTTTAGAGGAGTCCTTGGATTGTGTCCTTGGATTGTGTCATTAAATTGTGTCTGGGAAAGCTTGCTTGAATAACCAAGTCTTAAGTCTTTTCCTAAAAGTTAGGAGGCAGGGTTCTAGTCTGAGATCTGTGGGTAAGGAATTCCACAGAAGGGGGCCAGCTGTGGAGGTGGCGCGATCTCTTAGGGTAATGTGTCTAGTCGATTTCGCAGGGGGAACTTGGAGTGTGCCTCTATAAACATCTCTGGTATTTTTGAGTTTGATAACATAACATAAGATGATACAAAACAGGAAAATCATCACCATCAACAAATTATCACAAAATATAATCCTGAGGAAATGTTCATGAACAAGCCCACATTATAAGGGGGACAGATAATAAAAGGCAAAAGAAATTTAAAGAATTCTAAACTTGGGACTACCCATTCCCCATCCTCAACTTAAATTTGAGTCTTATCGACTAAGAAAACTTCCAAGTGTTTGGATCTAGGAAAGCAAATAACACACTGACAGGGAAACTTTAGGTAAAATGATGCTCCTAAAGCCAGTACCCCGGAATTTCAATTGCAGAAATTGTTTCCTTCTTAACTGGGGTTCCTTAGAGACATCGGGGAAAATTTGAATCTTTTGTCCACAAAAAAAAACCACTCTCCTTATATTTACAATACTGACGAAAGAAGATATCTTTATCTCAGTCAAGTACAAATGTGACTGCAAAAGTAGCTCTTGTAGGTATATTATCTGATTCAAGAAAAGATGATACATTAGGGCTCGATATTGGTGCTAAGACATCAAAAGTCCCTTCTTCTAAGCTTACACCCTTCTTCTTAACAGGCAGCTAGTAAGAATTAGATAACAAAAAATTCATATCAGCAGAGAATTGAAGAACCTCGTTTACATATTTCTTAAATAACCCGGCCCCCCCGAAAGGAGACGAATTATAGGAAAATTCAATATTCGTAAATGTTTCAAATGCATTCTATTCTCCACAATCTCACATTTCTGGCAGATGATTAAATTATCCTTAATGCCTGCTACAGAAGTTGATTGCAGGTTAGCAATAACTCCAGCCTGCAATTTGGAAGTTTCCCTTTCCAATTCTGTAAACTTCAAGGATGCTCCTACAGAATAGACACAAAGTTGATTCACAGCATTTGACAAGTAATTATTACTCTCCAAATGTCTCTTAGAGATATCTCTGCTGGCGCATCCTGAGAACTCTGCATGGACCCCTCCTTAGGCAAATTTAGTTGTACAGGATCTGGAAATGGACAGCCCACACTGTCCATCGGCACTGTAGGCTCAGATCCTGGTATAGCCAGATCTCCAGCTCTCAAAGTTTGTGCAATCTCATCCTTAGGTCCCCCTGAACGTCCTGAGGGCCCAAACTGCTCTGAGGCCTAAAGGAAGAATTCAGAGAAATGCTGGAATCAGCCAGCAAGGTACCTGGTGGAGGAGAATGTGCTTCAGGAGATAAAGAGACCCCGGCTAATTCTGTACTCAAACCTTGCAGTGGGGAATTAGCTTTATGGACATGCAAATCCATTGGCCCGTGGATTAAAGTGGAGGTTGAAACAGTCGCCGATGTCTTCCCTTTCCTTTTTTTTCCCATAGTGTTGGTAGCTGGAAAAAAAAAAAGGAGCACATGGCTTAGGTGCGCTGGTGCCGGCGCACCACTGCACGTCACAATTTGAAGGTCCCAAGTCCTGTAGAAATCAGGCACAGGTGACCTCTAATATGCCTGAGGTACGGATCTCCTTGAAGCTTCCGGATCTCAGGTAGGGGTAGGAAAGCTGGTGTCCCCGCTTGCACTGTTGCATTCTGCAATTCAAAGGTCCCGGGTCCTGCAGAAATCAGGCACGGGTGTCCTCTGATATGCCCATGGCACTGATCCCCTTGAAGACTCTGGGTCCCAGGTAGGGGTAGGAAAGATGGTGTCCCCGTAGCATGCAGTTTAAGCTCATGCATATTCATTGTGGATATCCTGAAAACCTGACTTGCTTGGGGTCAGGTGGGGAACTTCTGCTCTAAGCAAACCAAATCTTGAAAAAAAAAACCCAAAATGAAAAAAGGCAAACTGAAAGGGGACACTGGATGGGGAGAGGTAGAGCGAGACGTATTGTGTGAGAAAAGACCTATGATGGGGAAGATGAAAAATGAAAGAAAAAGGACTGGAGAGGGAGAAGGTGAGAGCTGGGGATGAGAGGTGAGAGAGGAGAGGGCTCTAGATTTGGAAGGAGAGGCGTGTGCCGCAAAATAAAAAAAAAACAGTTATAAAGCCCTTGATTGTTGATGCAGTGATGAGCTTGGAGTGGAAACGGGGCATTAAGTGGATGCTTAGTTGTGGAGGTTGGCGAGCAAGGCCAAAAATATGCAACTAGGATGTCAATTAAATATATGAATTTATAACCATGTGGGTATGAATTGAGTGATGGGATGAAGAAAATGGAATTCAGATTGCCTTCATTTTTTTCATGTAGGGCATCTTTGATTAATTCTTATGCTAGTCCAATAACCAGTATTACGGCCTGCAGAGAATCCAGTCTGCTTGAGGACCTGCCTGTGGCATTTCCCTTTGAAAATCTGGGGCCAGTGGCTCTTTGTGCCTGCTTTAGAGTAGGATATAGTGCACATGTAAATTACCTAACTCACCTCGTTCTCTTATAGCAACAGCACATGCACATTTTACCATTGGGAGGAGGATAATTTGCAGCTCAGAGAACTTATATGGATAATTGATCAAGAGGATGAAAAGGAGTGCAAAGCAATGCAGATAGGGAAAATAATCCCAGCTACAGAAACACATAATGCTGGGCTCTGTATTAGGAGTCACTAGCCAGGAAAAGGACCTTGGAGTCCTTGTGAACAATACGTTGAAATCCTCGGCTCAGTGTAAGGCAGTGGTTTAAAAAGCAAATGGAATGTTAGGAATGATCCAAAAAGAATGGAGAATAAAACAAGAGAATATGATATTGCCTCTTTATCGAGCCATGGTGCGACTATACCTTAAGTATTGTGTGCAGTTCTGGTTGCTCCATCGAAAAAATATCATAGTAGAATTAGAAATGGTGCAGAGGAGACAAGATGGCTGCCACATAAGACGCATGGAAGGAGCTCTCTTTGGTGTCCTGAGATTCCTTTGAAATATTACCTTGGATTTTTTGGATTATCCTTACCATGCCGCATACAAAGCGTAAAGCAAAGTTTAAGAACAATATTGCTACTAAGGAGGAAGGAATCCAACAATCAAACATCGAGAGCTTCTTTGAACTTACCCCGAAAACGCCAGATGTGAGGGCTGCAGGGGGAGAGATCCATGAACTCAGTTTTCTCTCCAAGGCTGAGGAGATCTCGCTCAGCCCGGGAGCCCCCGAGACGCCAACTCCAGGCAGGGCTGGAAATGGAGGAAACATCGCGAGCTCTGTTGTCGAGGAGGAGAGAGCTGTTGATCCCTGAGCCTGACAGAGAAAGCAGGGAGCTGGCGAGAGAAGGAAGTGGAGGAACCCTGTTTGGAGGGGTCACCTCCACGCCTAGGTCCCCAATGGTAGAAACGGCACAGGACATTGTGGATAGCACAACACTTCAAGACCCGGTAATTTTACATCCTACAACAATTTTTTCCTTGCAAAAGCCCCCAGTTGTGATGCTAGACTCATTATGGAAGGCTTTGGTTTCCATAGAATCTGCTATTTCGACATTAACAAATGCATTTCTGGAAATGAATAAGAAAGGTTTAAATGCTGAAAAAATTTTAAATTCACACCAAGAAAAAAATGGCGAAATTGGAAGAAAAAGTAACAACAATGGAAAATATTCAGATTAATTTAATCAGATCAGAAGCTATTGCTGAGAGAAAGTTTGAGAATATAAAGAACTCTATTCGCTACTTAAACCTTCGGATTGTAAATTTTCCTTTGGTAAAAAAAATGTCTCCGGTTGAGATGTTTAAAGAATATATGATGGAATGCTTAAAGATTCCTAAGGAAATAATCCCAGTAGTCACCAAGGCGTTTTTTGTTTCGAAGAAGCCGATGATACCAACGGGCGCAGAGGAAGTGCAGGAACAACCGTTACTGAATATATCCGAAATGATTGAGATGTCTTTGCAGATGGAAATTAAAACAAGGGGTTGTCTAAATATTAGACTATAATAAGACGCTTGTCAGCACTTTTTCAAACAAAGATATGAATCAGAATTTCAGTTAGAACAAGTATAAATTTAATAGTCCATATCTTTGGAAGCACATATGCTGACCTTACAAGACAGGTAGAGCATCGATGTGTCTTGTAATATCTAGTACACACTGTTATTTTATACTTTCAACTATACATAGAAAATGCTTGTAAAAGGATCATTCACCAAGTTGAAAGTTTCACCAACTAAACCTGTCTATCCTGAAAACAACCTCCTCCCACCATAAAAGTTCCTTTATCAACATGGCTTTGATGCATCATGTTTCTTCTGATCATTACTTGTATCGTTTGCATTTGAACAGGACAGAAATCTTGTTTTAAAATTTTTCTTTAGGACATTGTGTAGAGCGGACATTGTCTGCTCTACACAAGAGCGAAGGAGAAAGTTCTTACTCATGAGAACTGAGGTGGTAAATCGAGGGGCCAGTATGGTATTAAGGTAACCTTGCAAATGTTTGTTAAAATTTCAAAAAGAAAAATACATATTTTCTGAACCTGATCATTTGAAGGGCTTTTTAGACGGGAAGGGCTGAAGTGTGATACTAATGTAAGTAGAGGGATATCTTATGAGACAGTTTACTCCTTTATATTGGATAATGAAGTAGTAGAGCTCTTTAATTTACCTGTATATACATCTTGGTCTCAATTTTTCCTGATTATAGAGATCTGTGTTAATGAAAATTGATATGAGTGATTGCCTTAAGAGAAATGTTATGTATGATCTCTTTTCTTTTGATATATGATTGTAATATATCTGAAATTGCAAAAAAAAAGAAAAAGAAATGGTGCAGAGAAGGGTGACCAAAACAATAAAGGGGATGGAACAGCTTCCCTATGACAGCTGAACTAACCCTTCCTCCTGGGCACAAGCCCTTGGAGACACATCCTCGGTGCGAGAGGATAATGCATGAAATACCCATAGTACCTGAATGTAATCCACCTTGAAGTGCTGAAAAGAAAAAGTGCAAAAAGTGAAATATAAAAAATATAAAATAAAATAAAAATAAAATAAATGACATTTTATCTAGCTACAGGATCACTTCCTGCTACACCAAGTTGATGCTCCAAGGCAGCACACGGGCTGCCAGACTACAGCTGGGACTTGGCTACTATGTCTGTGAAGGTCTCCTCTTGGTATATCTCTGTCTGCCTCAGCTCCTCCAGGTCTTCGACTCTGGCCTCCAGAGATCGACTCGTTCTCTGAGAGCCAGGAGCTCTTTGCATCAGGCACACATATGCAACCTCTCACCAGCTGGTAAATAATCAAACATGTGGCACTCGGTGTAAAAGATTGGAAGGTCCCCATCTTGCTGCTGGTCTGATGCCTGCATCTTAATATTTGGGGGTAATTAGTTAATTTAGGTTGCTAAGGCAGTAGGGATGCATAAATTAAAGTTCTTTAAATTTATGTGGTGTATTTAATGTTAATTTGGCAATGGCCTGCAAGGGGACAGTAATTCATCTATTCATAAAGGCAGAGTCACTCCCTTGTTTTAGATAAATCCCTGATTGATTTTAGGTGTGAAAAAGGTCTCTTGTCCTTTTAAACAGGAAAAGAGTCCATAAATCAAAGAATCTGCTTAGGTGTGGGTGGGAGGGAAAGAAGGACACTAAGAATTGCCTACCTTTCCTGGCTTTTTATCAGGCACACACACTTACAATTGCCAACCTTTCTTTTATAATGAAGCACACACATTAAAGATTAATTTACCCCACAATTTGACTCTCCCCCAAATTTTAAGTGCCAGAATTACCCAGTAAAGTAATACTCACCAATCCTCTTCAGCTACCAGCAAATGCTTCCTTTCAAATCATATTAGAACCAGGGGACACTCCTTGAAACTAACAGCCAGCAGATTTAAAACAATGTGCTTTTTCACTCGGTGCACTTTCAAGTTGTGGAATCTGTTGCCAGAGAACGTGATCCAGGCAATTAGCACAGCAAAGCTTAAAGGAGGTTTGCACAAACTCCTGGAGGAAATCTTTAAAATGTTGCTAGCCAGGTAGAGTAGAGAAAGCCATTGCTATCCCCGGGATCTGCCAGATACTTGTGGCCTGGACTGGCCATTGTCGGAGACAGGACGCTGAGCTGGATGGATCTTAGTCTGACCAAGCATTGCAGATTGAACAGGTTAGGGCTTTTCAACTTGGAGAAGAGGAGACTGAGAAAGTTAAATGGGGGGCAGGGGGGCAGTAGGGGACACTCCATGAAATTAACAGGTGGCAGATTTAAAACAAATTGGAGGCAGTCATTTTTTCACTCAACGCATAATCAAGCTGTGAAATTTGTTACCGAGGGATGTGGCCAAGGCATCTAGCATAGGCTTAAAAGTTCATTAATAGCCAGGTAGATTTGAGAAAGCCACAGCTTATTCCTGGGAGTGAGCAACAAGAAATAGATCAGCTCTTTTGGGGAAATCCTGGGTATCTTGTGACCCATATTGGCCACTGTCAAAGGCAGGATGCTCATGGAACCTTTGGCAATTGTTATCTTCTTACCTGACTAAAATCCTTGGAAAATTGTCTTCCCCACCACAGAACCTCTTATCATGCTTGAACTAACAGGTGTGCTTTGTCCATGAGTTCAGGATGAAGGGAAGGAATTGCTTATCCAGTCTTCTTGTAAACGGAATCCATCATAGCATCCCTTGAATTGCTGATGCCTTTCTGCAGTTCACTGTTTGTGGTCAGGGCCCTTAAAGGATTCAGAGAATCCCCCTAGAAACTTACAAAGTGCAAACCACCAACCAGAAAGGCCAAACTCTAGAAAAGACAATGAACCCTCAAGAAATAACTAGAATTCTGTCCCATGGCTTTGAGTATTGAAGGGTTGGGGATAGAATTCTAGTTTTTTCTCATAGGTGTTGTCACGCTGCAGCATGACCCACCGTCCGGTGCAGTTTCCTCTTTCTCATGGAGTTTGATGGCTGAGAGGGGTAAGTACTAGTATTTGCTGAAGCTCCTGAGTCTCGTTCTATGATTCTCACCACATGCCATGGATAATCGCACTGCCTCAAGTTCATGCTCTGGAATAAATTTAGGTATAAAAATATAAAAACTAACAAGCCGGGTGATTCATGACCTTGTCTAAGGCTCGTATTATTTAACTATAAATCACTTACCACTTTGGCACATCTTAACCTCATATTAAAACTTTACAATAAAACCATTATATTTAAAGACATAAAACCTGAAGCTGAGGAAGTGTCTCATTCTTTTTTCTGATGGTAATTGATTTCCCAGGATATCAAATTCATAATGCAATAAAACAAAAGGTGTTGCATGGTTCATAAACTGCATAGCTTGCAATATTCTTTGGAAGCACCCAGATTGCAGATCTTGCTGCGTTGACTTCATTTCAGATCATGCAGAGCTCTCATAGCCGATTGGTCCTAGAGAAATGGAATTCTCTGCTGGTTGTGGACATCTTTTACTGACCCAGCAGATGAAGTCATCTCAGTCTTCTGCATAAGTCTTCTAAACTATATTGTTACAGATGATACGAAGTTACAATGTGCTTTTCAATATATCTATAAATGATCTGGAAAGGAATACGACGAGTGAGTTTATCAAATTTGCGGATGATACAAAATTCTTCAGAGTAGTTAAATCACAAACAGACTGTGATACATTACAGGAGGACCTTGCAAGACTGGAAGATTGGGCATCCAAATGGCAGATGAAATTTAATGTGGACAAGTGCAAGGTGTTGCATATAGGGAAAAATAAACCTTGCTGTCGTTACACGATGTTAGGTTCCATATTAGGAGCTACCACCCAGGAAAAAGATCTAGGCATCATAGTGGATAATACTTTAAAATCGTCAGCTCAGTGTGCTGCAGCAGTCAAAAAAGCAAACAGAATGTTAGGAATTATTAGGAAGGGAATGGTTAATAGAACGGAAAATGTCATAATGCCTCTATATCGCTCCATGGTGAGACCGCACCTTGAATACTGTGTACAATTCTGGTCGCCGCATCTCAAAAAAGATATAGTTGCGATGGAGAAGGTATAGAGAAGAGCAACCAAAATGATAAAGGAGATGGAACAACTCCCCTGTGAGGAAAGGCTGAAGAGGTTAGGGCTGTTCAGCTTGGAGAAGAGACAGCTGAGGGGGGATATGATAGAGGTCTTTAAGATCATGAGAGGTCTTGAATGAGTAGATATAAATCGGTTATTTACACTTTTGGATAATATAAGGACCAGGGGGCATTCCATGAAGTTAGCAAGTAGCACATTTAAGACTAATCGGAGAAAGTTCTTTTTCACTCAACGCACAATAAAGCTCTGGAATTTGTTGCCAGAGGATGTGGTTAGTGCAGTTAGTGTAGCTGGGTTCAAAAATGGTTTGGATGGGTTCTTGGAGAAGAAGTCCATTAACGGCTATTAATCAAGTTTACTTAGGGAATAGCCACTGCTATTAATTGCATCAGTAGCATGGGATCTTCTTAGTGTTCGGGTAATTGCCAGGTTCGTGTGGCCTGGTTTGGCCTCTGTTGGAAACAGGATGCTGGTCTGACCCAGCATGGCAATTTCTTATGTTCTTATGTTCTTAAAATAAGAAGCCTAATTCTTCTTAGAAACCTGTTGCACTGTAAACCGTTGTGATATGCCAGATCGAACATTGGTATATAAAAACAAACAAATAAATAAATAAATATCATCTTTGGCTAATATTTTTGCTAGTCCAATGAAAAGGAATCAGAGTCCCTTTTATGAAGAGAGTTGCACAGACAAGTTTGCAGCATTGATTGCACACATAGCAGAATAGGGGGCAAGTTTCTGGAGGACAAGGTGAGACTCTTGTTTCTAAGGCAGAGAATTTAAATTTCAGTGTGATTTAGTATTTGGGATTGGAGAGAGAAAGCTAGCAGAGAAAGTTTGCTGTGTTCTGGGTGTGGAACATCGAAGGTGATAGGAATGGAGGGCGTGCAGAATGGACCCCTCCATGCATGTATTGTTCTTAATTCCCTTTGTATACATACCCGCCACTTTCTACTGGCCGACACTGGACCCCGGGCTAGATGGCCTTTGTCCAGACTTACTATTTCTGATTTTAAGATAGAATGGCAGAAAGCAGGTAAAAAAACGTAAACGTCTAAATCAATGCACTTTTCTGTATACATATTTATATTATTGTATACAGTGCTCTAATCAGTTTCCAACTCGACCTCCTTAGGGGTGGCTGACATTTCCTGTTCTTTTCTGTTAGCAGTTTCTCTCTCAAAGACTGCATTTCTCGACAGAGGGCTCATGTGAATTCTGCAGCAGATCGCCTCTGATCTTCAAAACAAACCATGGGTTGATGCACAGATACCTTCACTTGTGCTATCAAGCAGAAGGGCAGAGGTCTCCGTCACGCAAAGCGAAACACAAAAAGGAAAATCGCATTATATTGGGCTATTAAAAGTCTGCCCACCAAGATGCGATGAGAAGTTAAAGCTTCCATTCCCGGGCGACATCCTGGCTTTCTGAAAAGCAAGCTCTCAATTTATGCTAAGATCCTGGCAGGCTGGCACGGTTACTGATTTGAAAAATACACAGAAGTGTTCCTTTTACTACTTTAGGTTTTTATGTATAACCCCCTGTCCCTTCTTCTTGTGGTCTGCAGGGGCTCAGGGAGAGGCCATGGATCAGTCCGGCATCCATGCTTCTGGGTTCCTCCCATTCACGGAGGAAGTAAATAGTCTTCCAGGGGCCTTAGAGGTTTTCTGGAGCTCCTCGCAAATAGTCCATTAAAAAAAACAACCCCCCCCCCCACACACACACACACACACACAGTCACTGTAAGTATTGTTCAAAAATACAACTTGATTTTGGAGGTAAAATATCACAGTAGGTAAATTTCTGGTCAGCATATATTCAGTACAGAAAAATAATAAACTCACAGTCTGTCATCAGCAATTCTGCACATTCCTGGGAGTAGGTACTGCGGACAAGCTTCCCCCTGGGCGCTTCTCCTGGGTGCAGCGCTCTTAAATCTCATTGACAAAGGCAGGCAGCAAATATAGGGATCTCTTCTTTCTCTAAGGCACTTTTCCTTCTGAATCCTTGTTCAGCAACACTGAAGAAATCCCTCTTAGACAGAATAAAAAGTGCTGAAACTAGCTCACTTCTTCTTAGAGCCCTCTTTCTTGGATACTCTGAAATTGCACGAATAGCTCTCGGGCCCCAAGATCTCCCCAATCCTGAAGGCCTGGGAACCCAGACCTTGGACACCAGCCACCTTTCCAGGACAGGAGACTGGATAGGCCACCCTCCGGCACCTCTCTCTCTAAGAAAGAGACGCCCTGAAGATCAACCCCCCCCCCGTAGTGAGAGAACTGAAGAACCCTGAAGCGACGATGGCACAGGTGCTTTATTAAACTGTTGACACCTCATACTGAGGAGTGCCAACCACCTCTGCCACACTCAGGGTCTGTTGAGACTCTGAGGCCTGCTAGTAAGGGTCAGTTTTGTCACCTTCTTACATATGGATCTGTGATATTTATTTTGCAGTGCACTTGGAGGTCAAGTTTCAGAAGGATCTAGTTGACGGAAATAGGCATTCCAGGGGACAGGGAGGGCGGGGGGAATATGTGAGTATGTTTAGTTTTCAGATATGCATGTCTTTTCCAGCATGCAGCCAGCCTGCAGGGATAGTAGGTGCCCGCTATGCGGTACAAAGGAACCTAGGCAGGTTGGCGAGAATTAGTACCTTGATATAGGGAGTCTATTAGAATATTAAGTAGTGCGTTGTAGTCAGTCAGAAGCCAAGGAATGGATACAGCTCTTACTTCTCACCTGATTAGAGAGATACCAGGACAGAATTTTCATGGTCCAGAACTTAGAACGTTTTTCCAAATATGGCAACAATTGTCTAGCTGGCTTCCTATGGGAGAAATAGGCTTTGTTTCGACTAGTGCTCTACACTAAAATGTAAAGTTTCTTTGAAATGCTTCCACTCTCCTGATCTCTGAGCATCAAAATGGCAGATGAAATTTAATGTGGATAAGTGCAAGGTGATGCACATAGGGAAACATAACCCATGCCATAGTTACACAATGTTAGGTTCCATATTAGGAGCTACCACCCAAGAAAGAGATCTAGGCGTCATAGTGGATAACACATTGAAATCGTCGGCTCAGTGTGCTGTGGCAGTCAAAAAAGCAAACAGAATGTTGGGAATTATTAGAAAGGGAATGGTGAATAAAATGGAAAATGTCATAATGCCTCTGTATCGCTCCATGGTGAGACCGCACCTTGAATATTGTGTACAATTCTGGTCGCTGCATCTCAAAAAAGATATAATTGTGATGGAGAAGGTACAGAGAAGGGCTACCAAAATGATAAGGGGAATGGAACAGCTCCCCTATGAGGAAAGGCTGAAGAGGTTAGGACTTTTCAGGTTGGAGAAGAGACGGCTGAGGGGGGATATGATAGAGGTGTTTAAAATCATGAGAGGTATAGAACAGGTAGATGTGAATCGGGTATTTACGCTTTCGGATAATAGAAAGACTAGGGGGCACTCCATGAAGTTAGCATGTGCCACATTTAAAACTAATTGGAGAAAGTTCTTTTTCACTCAATGCACAATTAAACTCTGGAATTTGTTGCCAGAGGACGTGGTTAGTGCAGTTAGTATAGCTGTGTTTAAAAAAGGATTGGAGGGGGGATCACATGACACCTTGACGGGAGCAGACGTGTCTTCCCGTCCTGGAGCGTAGGCTCATCCCATCCATCCGCATCTAGAGGCTAAAATTGTTTTTTTGGCGGATTACCCGGTGAGGGGTTCTGTTTACCGTTTACCGACGATCCTTCGGAGAAGGGGCATGGCAGCGAGAGCCGGGAAGAAAGAGAAAGAGCGTGAGAAGGCCCGCACGCCGGACCCGATTCCGGAAATGGCTGCGGACGCGCCCGAGACGGGAGTCGGAGCTTCGGGCTCAACAGCAGAGCTGACTGCGGCGGTGTTAGCTGCTTTGAATCCGGAATTTAAGAAAATTTCGGCGCAATTACAGGAACTCACAGCGGGGATGGCGAGTATTGATCGGCGCTTCTCTGAAATGGAGGCCCGGATTTCCACAAACCAAGATGGCCTCCACGTGGTTCAAACGGAACTGGCAGCCCTGAAACGGACAGTGGACACTCAAGCACAGAAACTAGAGGATCTTGAGAACCGCTCTCGCAGAGCTAATTTAAGGTTGGTGGGGCTCCCGGAGGCACTCGCCGAATTTCAGCTGCCCAAGTTTCTTGAAGGTTGGCTCCCGACTGCCCTGGATCTCTCGGGGTTGTCGGGCACCCTCCGGGTCGAACGTGCACACAGGCTTGGCCCTAAACGTGATGATTCCGCCAGGCCTCGCGTGGTGATTGCGAAAATTCTCAACTACTCCCACAAGGCGGCTATTATCCGTGCAGTACAGCAGGGGAAGAAACCGGTGCATGAGAATACCCCTATATTGATTTTTCAGGACTTTTCGTTGGCGGTTTCTCAGCAGCGGAGGCTTTTGGCGCCATACTGTTCTCAGCTGTACAAGAGGGGTGTTCGGGCTGCGTTGCTCTACCCGGCCCGGCTTCGTGTGCCCACGCTGCAAGGAATAAAATGGTTCACCGAAGTAGAAGCGGTCCATCAGTATCTCCGGTCTTTACCTGAGCCCACCTCAGGGGACGCTTAAAAATCTGATTTTTTTTTTCTCTATGCATCTGGTGTTAAAGACTACAAGGGTTTGGGTTCCATACCTGAGTGGGCTTTGACTGGCAGAATACCTAAATTGTATTCAACTCAGCTTGGTACCTCGCCCCAGTGGACTTGGAGTTTATTTCCTTTTCAAAGTTTGAGGCTGTAGCAGTGCACCCCTTGGGGCTGTTGCGGTTGCTGCATACCTGTTCATGTTTTCTTGTTTGTTGATGTGTTTTGAGCTGTTTGGGTGCCCTAAGGGCTATAGGGCCCGCACACAGGGGGGGGTAGTACTTTGAAGGGGGTGGTTTAACTGCACATTGGTTTGGTTGGTGGTGGGGGACATTTTATTTTTGTGGGGTGGCTCGGAGAGAAGGAATATGGGGGTTGAGGTGATGTTTGAAGGCCTCCGCATCTCTGTTTTGGGGGGGTTTTTTTCCTTCTTTCTTGGTATCTGAGTGGGATGTTCGGATGTGGATGGATGGGAGAGACTAGGCTCCTTGTCAAGGGGATCTTCACCTACCAGTAAATGGTGGGACAGGGAGCGTGTGTTTGTCGGCGGGGTAGGGGGGGGGGGGGGGGGAGGGGTTTGGTAGGGGGAAGGGGTGGGCAGGGGAGGGGGGGGGGACAGCAGAATTCATGCCGTCTGGTGGGGGCTTGCAGGGTGGTTGCAGTTGGCGCTAGTACTCAAGCGAGCGCATTTCTCAAAGGGGTGGGTCCAGCTGGGAGACGCACTCCTTTTGCTTTGTTAGCCACTTTTTGTACACCGCTTTGGGTTTGGGATCCACCTTGAGTGCTCCTAATTTTCGTATCTACTCCTGGAATGTGGGGGGAATTAATTCACCTATTAAAAGGTCTAAAATTTTACAAGCCCTGAACAAAAAACGTGCGGACTTGGCCTTTATACAGGAGACACATTTAACTGATCTTGAGCATGTGAAATTAAAGCAAAGGTGGGTGGGGGAGGTGTACTACGCGTCTGGGACATCCCACTCAGCAGGCGTTGCTGTATTACTTCGGAGATCTTCTCCGGTGCAGATTCTCAAACAAATTAAGGACCCGGAGGGGCGCTATATAATATTGGAAGGGGTTTACAATCAAGCACCTCTGATTCTCTGCAACATTTACGCGCCTAACGTGTATAGCGCTTCCTTCTATCAAAAACTTCAGGCTCTTTTGTTGCCGTATATGGATGAGATGTTAATTGTGGGAGGGGATTTCAACGCGGTTAGAGACCCTTCCCTGGATAGAGATTCTGCGGCGCAGGGTCGTTGTGTGCCTAGTAAGGGGATTCAATTTTTAGAGACCTCCCTTCACCTTGTGGAGGTTTGGAGAATGTTACATCCCACTGAGAAAGAATTCACGCATATTTCCAGGGCGCACGGATCCCACTCGAGGCTGGATTATCTTTTCATTAGTTCTCATAGCTTTTTTCGGGTGGTGGAAGCGGGGATTGAGGATGTGGTTTTATCGGACCATGCCCCTGTTTGGTTGGCTCTTACGGCTGCTCGGCGTCCGTCTAGTACCCCACTGTGGAGATATCCGTATTACCTAGCAGAGGATGTACCTTTCCAGACACATCTGAGGAAATGCTGGGCTGCCTTTGAAGCCTCAAATGCTCAACATAGAGATGATCCCATCCTCTTTTGGAATACAGCAAAAGTGGTGTTAAGAGGTGAGATCATTTCTTATGTCGCCCACAGGAAAAAAACATTAGATAAGCAGCTCATCCATTTGACAGCACAAATGCAGAGGGCTAAACGAGAGTTGCTTGCCGGTCCTTCGAAGGTGCGTAGGGATCAGTACTTGGCCCTGCAGACTTCTATTAATACCCTTCTACATCAACGAGCAAAGAAAAGTTTGTTTTTCTATCAATACAAATTATTTCAGTTTGGCCAAAAGTCTGGTAAAATGTTGGCTAATCTGGTTAAGTCTGCTCGGGGGTCTCGACACATTCCTGCAATACGGAATGCGAGTCGGCAGTTGGTGACTGATGGGGATGATATTGGCCGGGTTTTTCAGCAGTATTATGCCAAACTCTACCAATCTGGGGGTTGGGCGGAATCCAAATGGGAGGATTTTGGGGATTGGAGTCACTTTCCCTCCCTGACAATCGGGCAGTGCAGGCAGCTTAATGTCCCCATTTCGGAAGAAGAGGTCTCAGGGGCGATAATGACAATGCATAAGTTAAAGGCTCCGGGACCCGATGGGTTTAGTGCAGAGTTTTTTAAGTGCTTAATTGGACCACTGACGAAGACCCTACCTACTGTCTATAATGCGCTGGTAGCGCAGGGGGCGTTTCCCCCTAACGGGAATCTTGCCTATGTCACCTTGATTCCTAAGGCGGGTAGGGATCCATTGCTTCCTGAATCGTATCGGCCCATCTCTTTATTAAACGTTGATCACAAGATTTTGGCAAAAATCCTCGCAGAGCGCCTGGCAAAGGTTTTACCAGGTTTGATCCAGCCGGGACAGGTGGGCTTCGTTAGGCAGCGCTATGCCATTCGGAACTTGAGACAAGTGGTTCTGGCAATGGCTCTTTGCAAGAGGGTGGGGCAGCCTTACTTGATCACGAGTCTGGACGCAGAAAAGGCGTTTGATAGGGTGGAGTGGGGCTTTATGTTCCACATTCTAAGAACCATGGGGTTTAGTGGCTTCTTCTATCAGGCGGTGGCGCTCCTTTATAGTGCCCCGGAGGCCTGTATTCAGGTAAACGGGAGATTGACAGACCCCTTTTCGGTTGGCCGCAGCACTAGACAGGGGTGTCCGCTCTCCCCTATGCTTTTTTTGATCACCTTGGAGCCCTTTTTACTGGCCATACAGGCGCACATGGGTATTAGAGGGATACAATTTCGGGAGGGGCAGGATAGGGAATTGTTTAAATATGCGGCCTTCGCTGACGATATCTTACTGTTCCTTACTACACCGCAGCGTTCTTTGCAAAACCTCCTTGGTCTGTATGGTCAGTATGCTGAACTCTCGGGAATGCAGGTCAATTGGGAGAAGTCTGAGGCGCTGGCTTTCCCTGATACACTTAAGGAGAGATGGGAGGGCCCCTTCCCTTTGAAATGGGCGCGTGGGTCCATTAAATATCTGGGTATACATATTACTACTGAGGTGCAGAATATATACTCCCTGAACATTGTCCCTCTATTGAAAGCGACACAAGAAAAACTGTTGGCGTGGCGTAATTTACCGCTCTCTTTGGGGGGGAGGGTAGCCTTATTCAAAATGGTAATACTACCCAAATGGCTGTATGTGTTACAGACATATCCCATGTTGCTGCTGCCCAAGGATCTTGCTCGTGTGGACCAACTATTACGTCATTTCATTTGGAAAGGGGGGAGAGCGAGAATTTCACTGCGCTGGTTAAAACGGCCCTGGTCGGAGGGAGGTGTGGGACTCCCGAATTTACAACATTATGGGTGGGCGGCGAATTTGCGTTTGATCAGAGGCTGGCTCCTGGGGAAGTCGTCCTTTATTAATTTAATGGCGGAAAACACCTTTGCCAGTCCACTGTCTTTAAGTTATGTCCTAATGGGCCGGGGGGATGCCTTATCTCCACTATTGACGCGTCACCCATTGGTTTTCCCTTTGAGGAAGACATGGGCACATCTTACTAAGATTTTAGGGATTAGTAATCAATGTACCTACTTAACCTCCTTGCGAGGCAATCCGGATTTCACTCCTGGTTCTACGACTACCTATTTTGTTGATTGGCGCGCCCGGGGAGTGGAATATGTGGGGCATGTCTTTGACTCCGATGGACGTCTTATGTCCTTTGAGACTCTGCAGGAGTTGTATGGAATTCCCCAAAAACACCTTTTTGGCTACATTCAATTGACTCACTATATCCGTACTTTGGGGGGATCAGAGCAGCATATGGCGGCTTTTAATGCCCTGAATGAAGTCCTGCATCTTGATGCTGCTAAAGAACCTTCCCTCTCCATGTATTATAAGGGGTACGCCAGGCGGGTTCACTTTGATACATATGCCCTGTCTGTTGAACGTTGGAACAAAGATGGGAGTTTTCAACTGACACCTCGTATTTTGGCAGGCAGTGTGAGGGGGGTCCTACCTGTCACAAGTAATATGTATTTCCGGGAAATGCATTATAAATTTCTGTGTCGGGCGTATGTCTCACCGTATATGGCATTTAAATTCGGTGTCAGTTCCACTGCTGGGTGTTTGAGGTGTGGAACTGAGAGGGGCACCTTGGCGCACATGTTCTGGGACTGTTCTCATACGCAACGATACTGGCATCGAATTTCCGCCTATTTGGAGGGCTTATTGGGGGTGCAATTGCCCTTATCACCGTATTTATGGTTGTTTCACTGTGTCACTAGACACCTGGTACCTAATGTTGGCCTTCGGGCATTGTTAAAGAAAGCGGGATTAGTGGGGAAAAAAATGATTCTTCTGTATTGGCGGGATGTTAAAGGACCTTCCTTTTGGACTTGGAGAGTGCATTTCCACCGGCTGATGGAGTTTGACAACATGTCATCTCGGACTTCCTTGAACAGTCGCCGGCTGTTTCTTCAGACGTGGGACTTGTACATTCAACATCTGCCCCACAGGGCTAGGAGTTTGATACTTAATAGTGGATGTTAATCCTGCTGGACTGCAACCTGAGAACTCTGGTGCTACGGCACTGACTTATGGGGGACGGCTTTGGGGGGAGAGGGGAGGGGTATTCGGCGGCTTAGCCATGGTGAAGGACACGCTACCGGGGCCCGGTTGTGAGACTGGGGTCCCGGAGTGACGGCGCAGTGTGTTCTTATGCCGCGGGGGGAGAAAATGATAGTGGTATCACTTACCTGTATAAGGGGGGACTTGTTATAAATTGTGGCTTCGTGGAGTTTGTTGTCGGGATGAGTTCCATACCTGTTGTATCTGGAGCTTTTTGTATCACTTAATAAAAATATATTTTACAAAAAAGGATTGGATAAGTTCTTGGAGGAGAAGTCCATTACCTACTATTAATTAAGTTGACTTAGAATTTAGCCACTGCTATTACTAGCAATGGTAACATGGAATACACTTAGTTTTTGGGTACCTGCCAGGTTCTTATGGCCTGGATTGGCCACTATTGGAAACAGGATGCTGGGCTTGATGGACCCTTGGTCTGACCCAATATGGCATGTTCTTATGTTCTTACGATATAATAAGCTTCCCATACTAAAACAGTACTAAATGCCAGCACTCTAACAGTAACAAGCCTACCTAAGAAAAGGCAACACTGCAAATATTACAACAGGCCCTAAAACACCAGTCCACCTCCTTTTAAGAAAATAGAACAAACCAGGCTACTATAGATCCCTACACAGAAACTCTGTACCAGGGGCGGCTCAAGACAATCTGCTCCCTGAGGCGAGGGATGAGATAGTGCCCCCCCTCTCTCCCCACACCCCCTCCCCCACCTGCCCCCCTTCGCTTTTCCACACACACCCATACATGCATGCACATCTATACACTCATTCACATCTCTCCCTCTTCCATACACACGTGCATTCTCATTGTCTCTTCTTACCTCAATCCTCACTAGCCACAGGAGCCTCCTCTTTCCACAGCCCCCGGGACATGCGCTCCACATCCTCCTCCTTCTCCTCCTCCTCCAGTAGCATCGGCCCACTCTGCCCTTGTTTTATTTTTGGCGTGCAGCCCAACACTGTTGCTTCTCCTCCTGGGTCTTCAGTTTCCCGTGGAGGAGGGTGATGCTCCTGCTCATCTTTCGTACCGCGCAGTATCGGGGTTCATGTTTTCTTCTGGGCGCACACTTGCTGATGCTCTTCCTGCTTCAAGCGCGTGCTGCTCCAGGCCCTTTATCTTCCAGCCTTCTGTAGGAGAACACCCGGAGTTTTCAGGTGTTGGCCTGGAGACCCAGCAATTCATTCAGAATTCCGGAGTCTCCCGGCCAAATCCAGAGAGTTACCAGGTATGAGTGTGAGGCAGCTGCGGCAGGGGCAAGCAGTGTGAGGTAGACACCACAATAGCATTCTGAGAGATGCATTTTTTGCCGCCTCAAAATGTTGCCACCTGAAGTGGCCACCTCACCCTGCCTTAGTATAGAACTGCCCCTATACTGTACATATTGGCAGAATACCTGATCTTGGCCACACATGCAGAACATAGCAGACTGTTGTCAACTAGAATAAACAGACTATGAAGTATAAATAGAAACTGGCAGACAAAAACTGAACTAGAAAACGCAACAAGCCAGATCCTGTATGCAGTGCAACAATGGAAAAATAGAAACATCACCATGCCTCATAAAGCATCAAACAATAAAATCAAGAAATATAAAACATCAACCATACAAATAAAATAATATTTTAAAACATCTTAACGAAGAGAATAACATCTAATAATTACTACTCATATGAAAATTTTTAAAAATGTGTCAAGTACCAATAAAATATTTCAAAACAGCAGACACATTAAATAACATCCAATAATTAATACTAATAAGGATAAAAAAAAATCCTCAGCTCTCCATACCTGGGAACCTTTTATTTCCAGCCACTCAAAGATTGTCCTGGATTTTTTTTTAAATTTTTTATTGTATCATCATTTAACAATATACAAAATAAACTTTTGCACTGGAAATACAGAGAATACAAAATCAAAGCAACAATCATCTTAACATATTTAACCCTCTTAACTCAAGGGGTTTATAATTAAATTTCTATTAAGTTTCTCTTGTTACATAGGAAAAAGTGGAGAGAAAAGAAATATTGCAGAGGAGTACATAAAGAAATAAAATTACAAACTTTGGCTCCTGTATTCCGTTCCCAAACTAATTCTCCTCCCTTATGGCGTCATTAGGTTGTCTCCTCCCATCCAAAAAGACCCATAGTTGGTCCGGTAAGAAGAATATGTAAGTATTTCTTACAGGACAAGCAGGATGGTAGTCCTCACATATGGGTGACATCATCAGGATGGAGCCCAATCACGGAAAATTTCTATCAAAGTTTCCAGAACTTTGACTGGCCCCTACTGGGCATGCCCAGCATGGCACTAACCCTGCAGCCAGCAGGGGTCCCCCTTCAGTCTTCTTTTTTCCGCGCTGCAGTAGCCTCACGGTTTAGGAGCTCTGTGGAGATTCCTGACAGGAATTTTCCTCACGGAATTAACTAACGTTAAATTGCCCCACAGGGGTCCCTCCTCTAACTTCTCTCTAGCCGCGGTACTCCGGTAAGTTTTTTGACAGTTTTCCATCGATTACCGTCGAGTTTGGCCCTTGCGGCCTGCTGGCTGTCGTCCATCCCGCGGCTCGATTTTTTCTATGGCCAATGCGTCGGGGTTCCGCCGGTGCCTGGACTATACTCGCACCATGTCTTTCACAGACCCTCATGGCGTCTGTGTAATGTGTTTAGGCCAGGAGCATGATGTCCTGACTTGCACCAAATGTGCCCTCATGACACCCAAAGGTCGCAAGGCAAGGATGGAGAAGATGGGACTCCTCTTCCGTGCTCACACCCCGACGCCGTCCATCGCATCGAAGTCATCGGAACCGACATCGTCGATGTCGCACCAGCATCGACCACTGTCCGGTGACCGTCCGCCATCGACATCTTCACGGCCATCGGTGCCCGTAACTCCCCCTCAGGATCGAGGGGATCATAGGGAGAAACATCGCCATCGGCATCGTAAGACTCGGACCGTCGAGGGAGCAAAATCATCGACCGAGCCACCGTCCGAGCCACTGTCGAAGAAGCCCTGTCCAGGAAAGGCACCGACCATTCCTGCGACCGGGTCATCGAGGCCACCCTCACCTGATCAGGGTTTGGGAGCCGTGATTCTGCCTGTAAAGGTGATCCCTCCAGCTATGCCTCTGCCTCCCTCTTCTGTTCCGGAGCCGGGGCTGCTTGCTCCAGGTCTCCGAGAAGAACTGGACCGGCTGGTCCAGGAGGCGATCGACAAGGCGATGCAACGACTCCAGGTCCCTTCGACACCGGCACCAATTTTGGAACCGGTCATTGACCCAATTCCAGCAGCGCTGGCACCGCTGCTATCCCGGATGGAGGCGCTCATAACTGCCCTTCCACCAGTGATTCCCGGGTCTCCGATGGCTCCGGTGCGCTCCCTGTTGACAGCTTCATCAAGAGGAGAAACACCGTTCCGCATCCCTCCTTCGGGAGTTTTGCCTCAGTCAAGTCGTCCCTCGCCACCGATTCATTCATTGGGGGCGATACGTACGTCGGCGCCATTGATGCCTTCGATACCGGCACCAATGCCCTCCAGGCCGTCCACGGTGCCCCCAGCGATTCCTTCGATTTTCTCGGAGCCTCGGCCGGAGCTTTCAGGTATCCAACCCCCTTCTCGTCCTACAGGTTAGTCTGCTGATCCTTATGACACCTGGGGTGATGATACTTCTTCAGACACCGATGACTTACCTTCACCTCCCTCTCCTACTGAAAATAGAAAACGTTCTCCTCCAAAGGACCTTTCTTTCATTAATTTTGTGAAGGAAATGTCTGAGTTGGTCCCTTTTCAGCTTCAGATGGAGCAGGATGATAGGCACCAGATGATGGAGTTGCTCCAGTTCCTGGATGCCCCTAAATTGATCACGTCTATTCCCATTCATCAAGTTCTCCTTGACCTCCTCAAAAGAACTGTGAAAACCCTGGATCCATTGCCCCAGTCCATAGAAAAGCTGACACTACCTATTTAGTGCAGTCAGCCCCCGGCTTTCAAAAATCTCAGCTCGACCACCACTCAGTTGTGGTAGAATCGGCTCAAAAGAAAGCAAAAAGGACGAAGCCTCTCTCATCTACCCCTCCTGTTAAGGAACACAAGTTCCTAGACAATATTGGTCGACGAGTGTTCCAAGGGGCCATGCTCATCTCCAGAATTGCTGCTTACCAGCTGTATATGACCCAATACAATAGGGTCATCTTCAAACAGATACAGGACTTCTCTGAAACCCTGCCTGAACAATTCTAAGACCAGCTTCAAATCCTTGTCAACAAGGGGTTTGAAGCAGGAAAGCATGAGATAAGAACAGCTTATGATATCTTCGACACCTCTACTAGAGTGTCTGCAGCTGCTATTTCGGGAAGACGATGGGCCTGGCTCAAATCTTCTGACCTTCGCCCAGAAGTACCAGACAGGCTTTCTGACCTACCATGTGTAGGAGACAATCTGTTCGGTGAGCAGATCCAGCAAATAGTTGCTGAATTAAAGGACCATCATGAGACCCTGAAACAGCTCTCATCGATACCTTCCGATTTCCCCTTAAGACAGCCCTTCAGGAAGGACTCTAAGAAGTCATTCTTCCATCCAAGGAAGTACTATCCTCCACCAGCAAGGTCCCGAACTACGAGACCTTATCAAAAGCCTCAGCCTCGCCAGGCCCGAAAGCAAAAGCCACAAGCAGCTCCCCAGCCGGGGCCTGCTTCCGGTTTTTGACTTTCACTTGGAGAGCAGCAGTCTAATTCCTCTGCCAAGCATACCAGTGGGAGGTTGATTGTGCCACTTTCACAACATGTGGCAATCAATCACAACCGACCAATGGGTGCTAGCAATCATTGCTCAGGGTTACCACCTAAACTTTCTTACTCTTCCACTGGACTCACCACCTCTGTAGGCTTGGAGAGTATCCGACCACTCTGTCCTTCTGGAGCAGGAGGTTTCCCTTCTTCTCCAGTTAAGAGCAATAGAACCCGTCCCACTCTGGCAGGAAGGCCTAGGGTTCTGTTCCCTGTACTTTTTGATCCCCAAAAAATCCTGGGGGCTTCGTCCAATTCTGGACCTACATGCTCTCAACAAGTACCTCCAGCAGGAAAAGTTCAAGATGGTAACCTTGGGCTCGCTTCTACGTCTTCTACAAAGAGGACACTGGCTCTGCTCTCTGGACCTCCAGGACGCATACACACACATTGCGATCACTCCAACTCATCGCAAGTACCTCAGGTTTTTAGTAGGCCCAAAGCACTATCAATATCGAGTGCTTCCTTTTGGCCTAGTGTCTGCACCACAAGTCTTTACCAAATGTCATATTCAACAAACTTCTGCTGAATGTCCCGTTCCTGTATCTCAACTTTAGCTACTATTTCATCCAGCTTTAGGGTCTTGCTTGGCCGACATCCTCGCCATAAGGTCCCAAATCGTATCAAGGGTTACTTCCGTCGGTTTAGTAAATTGCAATGGAGGAGGTCTTCTTACCCCAATTTCGGTAGGCAAACTACCTTCTCCTGCTAGTAAGGACGCCAGTTGCTTCCTGCACTTCTCTCCTCTGCGAAGCACCTGCTGGGGTTTTCAGCTCTCCTCCGGACAAACCGGCGACTTCTGGGCCACCCAGCCGGGTGCTCCCGATGATGTCATCAGTATGAGCCTCATCTCCTCCATTGCCGGAATGTGGCAAGGTTCTCGACGGCGTTTTCTGAGCAGGAGGACTCAACGAAAGCTCCCCAGGGGAGTAAGGCTCTCCTCTCGCCTGCTCTCCAGCGGGGGTTGAAGTCCTCAAAACAGGTATGGTAGAGGCAAACTCAGATATTAAACGTTGTCCGTAGCAATGTCCGGGTCGGGTGGATAAACACGAACTTTGCCTTTTCTCTTATGAGGCATCTCTTTGAAGAATAAAAAAAAACGCTGAAGCTTTAATTCAGAAATCTCTGATAACGGAGCACACGGAGTTGCAACCTCTCAGGACGCCATCTTATTTTCTCTCCTAAGATTGTCCTGGATTAATGAGGGAGGCGGATAGGGAGAGTGCACAAACTTTATTCTTTCTCTCTCTCATAAACACGCTCTAACACACATTTATTCTCTCACACACATGCTCACTCTCTGGCTCTCTCCCCTTCATACATATGCACAGACTTTCACTTACATACTCTGGGGGTCTCACACATACTGGCACTATCTCATACTCAGTGGCTCTCTGTCTCTCTCTCTCACACACACACACATACAGGAACTCTCTCACATTTAGCGGCTCTCTCTCCCTCACATACACACTGGCACTCCCTCACGCTCAGCAACTCCCTCTCTCTCACACTCAGGCACTCTCTCATGCTCAGTGGCTCTCTTCTCCCTCACACATACAGGCACTCTCTCACACTCAATGGTTCTCTCTACCTCACACACACACAGGCATTCCCTCGTACTCATTGGTTCTCTCCCCCTCATACATACATAGGCAGGCTCTCTCTCTCTCTCTTTGACACACACAGGCTCTCTTTCTCTCTGTCACAAACACAAGCACTCTCACACACACATATGCTCAAGGTCTCCTCCTCTTATATTCCTTTCCAGGCAGCCTCTCCAGGCCTCTTCTTGGGATGCCAATCTTTGGGATTTGCAGTGGCCACAAAGGGCCTCTTCCTGGTACACAGTGGCCCTACTGGGCCTTTTCTTCGGCCACTGTGGGATGGGCTCGCAATGGCCCCATCGAGTTTCCTCTTTGGCCGATGTAGGCACGCTTTGAAGCTGTGCCGCCCAGGAGGCATCACTGAAGCCATGCCACTGGGGGTACATCACTGAAACTGCGCACCATGGATTCTTTCTTCTGCCTGTGGGGAATGGGAACCTCATGGGCACTCATTGAAACCGCGTGTTGGTGTTGGCCTGAATGCAGGGTGAGGCGGCCACAGCAGGAAGTTTTTTTTTGGGTGGGGGGCACTTTTTACCGCCTCAAAGTCTTGCCGCCTGAGGCAGCTGCTTCACCCTGCCTCATTATAGATCCACCCCTGAGAGGAAGAGCATTCAATAACAAGGCAACCTGGTATGAAAAAGAAGTATAGTAAGTCCCTTCCAGTCTTATCTCAAATCATGACAGAAGCTTAAGCAGCTTTTATTGAGACAAACGCCGAGCATGTGTTCATCTCTAAGGGACCAACAATACATCCAAATAATGTGGGAGACCTCTATGAAGAGTCTTCAAATTTAGACATAATGAGGTCAATTTTGAAAGCCATTTAGCCGGATAATTCACAAGTTATCTGGCTAAATGGCGAGTTTGCTAACATTTAGCCAAATAATCAAGGAGTGTTTTGGAGGCATTCCGGGACAGAGTTAGGTCAGCTGAATAACTTCTCTGGCCAACTCTGATATTTGGAGAGAGCAGGTCTAAAATGATCTGCTGTCATGTGGCTAGAGTACCTCAGACCCAACCGGCCACACTCAAAACAATTACAGCTGGCAAAGCAGCACACACCTAAAAAAAAAACAACCCCAAAATTGGGGCCTCAATGATCTGTAAGATTAAATGTAAGTCTCCTGTCTAGCGGAAGCTACAGGGATTGGGTGTGCATGCACCACAGAGGCCAACATGCTCAATCAAGGTGGGGGAGAATGTGCCCATTGTCACTGAGGTGGCTCCTGCCAGATTTGTCCAGCTCTTCTCAGATGTAAGGTTACATGAGTTGTCTGAGCATGCTGACTGGGTTGTGGAGGACTGGGAAAAGGGTCGAAGAAAGATAAAGGAAAAATGGCAGCTGAAACAGAAATGTTTAGCAATGTACAAAAAAAACCCTTCCAAAAATCACAGGATGGTAGTAACCGATTTTTTCTTTTTGAAGTATGTGGTCTTATTATACTGATTTACAGAAACATGAATACATGTCCAGATTTAAATGGCAGAATTTATTTTTCTACTTTGGAATTTAAATTTTTTTTTAACAGAGGCCCTGAATACATCTGCTGCAGCACTAACAATGACTTGTACAATTTATAGACAGTTTTGATATTAGCAGTTCGTCTACATAGCCACAGCTTTCCAGCTGATAAATCCGCAAGTAACTGGTTTGGTTACTGTAATGCACCAGTAAACCAAGAATTTGAGCCAGCGGAGTTTGCAATGACAACCTACAGTTTGAGAGAGAAACCGAGATAATCCAGTCCTGGAGGATATCTATGTAGCTCTTTACTATTTAAAAGCGAGACAAACTCTTGGATCCCCTGATGAGTTTCTAAAATCTGATTTGTTATTCCTCAGACAAGTGTTTTGCATACAGCTCTGGAGAGTATTAGGAGCTGACTGTGTTCTGGATGACTAACAGTCTGGAATGATAGTATCCTTGTTAAAAACAAAAATAGAGCGAGAACAGAAGCTTGCAAGAATATAACAGAAATTGCTCAACTTTACGTCCCCAGCGGAGATTCAGTATCAGCCTTGCCTGTGGGGTGCACGGCAGTGGTGAGGTCCTCCGGCAGTGAGCATCCATCCCTTGTGGATGCACCTCTCACAGTAACCCCACACCCGGGTCACTTGCAAGCAGCACCGTTCACCTTCAGGAGCTGAAAAATGTTGGCTGATGGAAAACCACCTGTGCCCAAGGTGACTTGGAGGTGTTGAAGGGACAAAAGCTTCCTGTGATCAGAGAGGACCAGTCTTTTGCATTCAGTCCTGATGTTTGTGTAGGCGACAGATGTGTGCTGCCAACCCAGAATAATCCGTTGCATTACTTAAGGTCCCTGAACCCTGTGAAAACGTTCTGTCTGTCCAGAATTATGCTAATAATCATTTGTGTAGGGGTACCATTTATTGACACGGCATCCCAGTCACCATGTCAGAAATGTGTGGGTAGCCACCTCCGGGGTGGATGGCTATTCAAGTGCAGCAGCTTGCATGCAGGGTGACAGATGCTGAGGGGAAAGAGGGGAGGGCCTGTTAAGATAATGAATACTCATTACTTGTTTAGAGTACACAGGGTGTAATGCAGCAATTGTTCAAAACACAGGAGCAAAGCTGACTCATGCCTAGTTTATTATGGAAGATTTAATATGCAGATTTTTTAAAAATGGGAAAAATCTCATGCCTTACTACACTGCAGACTGCTTTTATGCTTCTTTACAGTCACATGCAGTATGTATTCAAGATAGAGTAAAACGCAATCCTCACTGCTCTCCGAAGGATCTGAGAAAGAATTAGCCCTTGTGTGCTGGGAGAAGAGATGACTCTCGGGGAGGTTATAAGATATTGGTGGGTTATGGATAGAAGGGCAGCAAGAGAGAAAAATCTGGCACCAGCTGTGCTGGGATTTCACAAAGGACCATTACTGCCTTTTTATATTAAATTCATCATTATCATTCACATCACTGAATTTAGCATGCAGATGCTCCATGGTTCCTTGTAGGTCCAAAAGGCTCCTGAAAGTAACGAGCTCACACAAGTTGAAAAGGATTTCATCCCTCCATATGCATAAAGTCGACATTTTGGCCCATAAACACCCTTGTGTCAGCTTTCATCGTAGGCAGGAATAAAATCTTTTGCAGTTTTGGGGCTTCGTCGGGCTGCAAGTACCTTGCTGCCTTCCTAGATTATATGCTGAGTCAGAGAAGTAGAGGGTGACAGAACAGAAATAAGGTCACGAGAAGGAGCGAGACTATGGAGAATTTTCAAAGCAAGCCCAAATCTGAGCTGGAGCTTGAAAGAAAGTCCGCCATGTTTTCTGAGGGCGGGAATCAGACGGTCCTGCCTTCTGGAATGGTCTGCATCCCTTCTAAAGCCTTCCTGGCCAGTGCTTTTCTGCCCTGTAATTATTATATAGCACAGATGGTTGCTCGTCCCTATCTGGTAATGAGCTAACATCTGCCTTGCTTATAGTGCCCCAGATGTTAATACCAAATTCCCCCAAGCCATTCCAGCTACCATCTCCTCTGCTGTGGTTCTTAGCCATTCGCTAGTAAAAGATATAAGAGTGTGAAGATGCCTCAGGGGGGGCTGCTGCTAGTTTTGTTATTCATACCCTCCGTCCTGATCATCACTTCCCTTTATCTCCTGCCATTCTGCCATTTGGCATGCAAGCGGATTATAAATAACTTGTTTTACCCACACTCTTATTATACCTTAACACATAATTATCACCACCCTTCAGATATGTTGTGATAAGACATGGGGGGGAGGGCGGTGGGCCGGTTCTGAATGCTTTCAGCCCTCAAGACATAGCAACAAGTGAAACAGACCACAGAGAGAGCCTTACCGCATGCCTGTTATTTATAGCTGATTCACACAACTTGAGAATGAATAATATAATGTGCAAGGCCTTTATCCCTACACAGGTAGTAACATGCATACAGCCATCTCTGGTGTGCGTGGCTTTCGCTGCACATTTCTGGGCTCAAGCTTCATCCCCACGTCCAGGGAGGAAGGGCAGACTGGGCTTCGAGTTACATGGGTGGGTAAATTGGAAGAGGCCGAGGCACTAACCTGCAGAGAGCACTGCAGGAATGGCTCGGGGACACAGATTTGTCTTGGGATATTGGGCCATTTGAATATCATGGAAATCATGTTTATGGCTTTTTTTTTGTGGTAAAATTCATGTGACATGCACACAAAATGTACCTATGCAAACACAGGTCATGAGCTGCTTTCTGTAGTTGTGCAGCTCATGGCATATTTTGCACTGCGCTTTGCAAGAGCTAAATAACGTGCTAAAAATAGCACATAGTGCCCACAAAATAGCACATAGTGCCCACACCTTATTGCATCTATGTCTCAACGCACAATCTCTGACAAAGAAAACACACGTCCTCAATGACTTCCTCTCAGATTCAAAGCCAGATATCTGTGCCATCACAGAAACCTGGCTAAAAAGCTCAGACACAGCCCTAATAAACCAGTTACCGATTCACCTCTACGACATCATCTCGATCCCCAGACAAAAGAAACGAGGAGGTGGTATTCTTCTAGCTACCAAAAAGGAATTCAAACTTAATTCACTTCCAATCAAAACCATCACACCTACAAAACTCGAATTAGGTCTTTTCAAATCTAAACTCCTACAAATTCTTCTAATATATGCTCCGCCAGGACTACTGGACTCAGATATCTCCCCCCTAATAGAAACAATAGCCAAATACATCAACATGGACTCGCCAGCCATAATAATGGGGGACTTCAACCTCCATGTAGACGCCTCTCCCCTCACCCCTAACTGTGAAGCACTCCTTACCACCCTGGGTGCTATGGGCTTTAAACAAATCATAGAAAAACCTACCCATAAAGCAGGACACACTCTGGACCTCATCTTCATCAATTCTAATATATCTTATAAAAATGATCCTATCTGTACCACAATTCCCTGGTCAGACCATTCAATAATTACAACCACACTCATGACTCAAGAAAGCCCTAAACCTCCTCAACCACCTTCCACCATCCAATTTAGGAAAACCTGCACTTCTGACACACTCAGTGATCATCTCACCAAAGAACTCCCCAATCTGGACACCACTAGCCCAGATGCAGCCTTCCTGTCTTGGCACAATATCACTGAGGCAATAGCAAATAAATTATGTCCTAAAACGGTGAAAATAATCAACTCAATACAGAAGAAGAAACAACCTTGGTTCTCCCCAGAACTCAAGCAGATGAAACAAAATCTCAGACACAAAGAATACGAATGGCGCAAGATCCCCAACTCCACTAATTTATCTGATTACAAACGCACCCTCCACAACTACAGGATCACCATCTTAAAGAAAAAAGAGACTTCTATGCCCACAGAATACACGACCTTCAATTTGATGCCAGGACCCTATTCTCTTACGTCTCCCAACTCACAAAATCACCTACACCCACCATTCCAGACGACCAAGCACAAACCAAAGCAGACGAATTAGCACTCTACTTTCAGAAAAAAACTGCAGACACATTAGCACGCCTACCGAACAATGCAACTCCAACCTCCATAATTTTCAATTCCAGGACTTATATTGGGGCCATCCTTGATTCCTTTGAACCTACAACACCACTGGAAATCGAATCTATACTTAAGAAACTAAAACCATCAAACCACCCAACAGATCACATTCCAACTAAACTACTGCTTCTCATCCCGAATACTATTTCCAGAACATTGGCCAACATTATAAATTGCTCACTTGCCCAAGGAATCTACCCGGACAGGCTGAAAACCGCATCCCTCAAACCTCTCCTGAAGAAACCTAACCTCGACACAAGTGAACCATCCAACTTCCGCCCCATATCTAACCTCCCTTTTTTAGCAAAAATCATGGAGAAAGTTGTTAATACACAACTTTCTGTATACCTGGAAGAGCACAATATCTTTCACCCATCCCAATATGGCTTTCGTAAAGCAGCTAGTACAGAAACCCTACTTATCTCCCTAGCCGATCACATCCTCATGGGCCTAGACAAAGGTCAATCTTTTATCCTAGTCCTTCTGGACATTTCATCCGCATTTGACACAGTGAACCATGCCATCCTACTAAATCGCCTAGCAGAAATCGGATTAACAGGATCTGCCCACAGCTGGTTTAACTCCTTTCTAAGTAACAGAAGCTTCAAAGTAAAAATCAATAACAACGAATCCCCAGATGTCAAATCAACATTAGGAGTACCACAAGGCTCTTCCTTGTCACCCACACTATTCAATATATACCTCCTGCCCCTCTGTCAACTGCTTACGGACCTAAATTAAAATTCTATCTCTATGCAGATGACGTACAGATTCTGATTCCCATTACAGAATCTCTCCCTAAATCTCTCGCCTTTTGGGAAATCTGCCTCAAATCTATAAACAGTCTGCTCACCAACTTGAATCTAGTTCTGAATGCAAATAAGACTGAACTCCTAATCATCTCCTCGGACCACTCGGCCTTAATCAATCCACCAGCAGGCAACACCCAGATCACGCAAGTAAGGGACCTTGGAGTAATCATTGATAACCGTCTGAATCTTAAGAAAGCCATCAATAACACTACCAAGGACTGCTTTTATAAATTACAAGTCATGAAAAGGCTCAAACCCCTCCTCCACTTCCAAGATTTCAGGACAGTGCTCCAAGTCACACTCTTTTCCAAAACAGATTACTGTAACTCTCTTCTCCTCGGGCTCCCTACTTCATCTATCAAACCATTACAGATGCTCCAAAATGCTGCGGCAAGAATCTTGACTAATACCAACAGAGGAACACACATCACTCCCATACTACAGAACCTGCACTGGCTGCCAATCAAATATAGAATATTACACAAGGCTCTCACTATAATCCACAAAGTCATTCACAACCAACAACAACTAGACCTCCAGATTCCCCTTAAATTATACTCATCAGACAGACCTATTCGAGAAGCATATAAAGGCACCCTGCAACCCCCTACAACGAAATCTACTCGCCTATCATCTACCAAAGAACGAACCTTCTCTACAGCTGGCCCAACCATCTGGAACAAGATGCCCACAGAACTCAGATTAGAACCATGCCCGTTTACCTTCCGCAAAAAACTTAAGACATGGCTCTTCATCCAGGCCTTCACTTAACCTACAGTTCCAGCAATTCCTCACTAATTCAGACACTGACTCCTACCTAAACTCTCTGACAAGTGTAGCCTATACACTTATGCCTCTTCTCATCATATTATTGTATTATCTAATTTGTTCAGTTATGCCTTCTATCGCTCCGGCTATCCTAGCCCTCCAGGTTAATACCCCTTGTTATATGTAACTTTCATTTCTTGTTATATGGTTGACTTTGTTATTCCCCTCATGTTATCTGTAAACCGATCTGATATGAATTTTCTTTCATGAAGGTCGGTATATAAAAATGTTAAATAAATAAATAAATAAATAAATTAAAACTTCTGCCTAAAGGAAAACACCCCATGAGCTGTCCTTACATGCTTTTCCATACTTCAGCCAGTACGAGCACTAGACTGGCGATTCTTATTAGGCACCCAACGTTCAAGCAGCTCTGCGTGGCGCCATATGCATACATATATGGCCGCACGGAGACCTACTACAGTATTTTATAACCTGCGTGTATCATGGTGACCTTGGGCAAGTCACGTCACCCTCCGTTGCCTCAGGCACAAACTTAAGATTGTGAGCCCTCTGGGGACAGGGAAAAATCCTCCACCGTCACTGCATGGACTGGGCAGACTAGGTAGGCTGGATGCTCTTTTTCTGCCATCATGTTTCTGAGAAAAACTATTTTCTGAGGTTGCAGCCTTGGAGCGTAAAGCATTCTTCCTTGTGCATTTATATCTTTGAAGCATTTAAATGTCCCCTATCATATCTTCCCCGTCTCACCTCTCTTCTGTGGTACACGTATGTGGATCCTTAAGTCTCATCTCATATGGCTAGAAGTGCAGACCGTGCACCATTTTGGTCACTTTTTTCTGGGCTGACCTCACCCTGTCTGTCTTGCTGAAGTGAACACGGTGCCCCTCCAACGACCTGTACAGAGGCATTATTATTATTAACTCCTTTTTTTCTGATAGTTAAGCTTCTTCTGATACACCCTAGCATCCCTCAGACTCTGGTTACTGCCTTTGAAATGGTTTAAAAGGTTTGAATAAGGAAGTGCTTTTTAATGTTACCACACCTCCGAAGGAGCATGTGAATCTATTGATTTTCAGTCTGAGTCATGGCAGGCCACGGCTCTGTTCTTGCCCTGAACTACTACTCACACAGTTCTCCTTTGGCGGGAGGCATCTGTGCGTCTGCCGCAGCGTTGTCCATTGTCTGGTAACGGCGCGTGCATCACCCGCCTTGTTCCTCTGCAGCCAAGCTGGCTTTCCTTACTCGTCACTGAGCAGCACGGTTCCTATGCTCTCACACAAATCTCATGCTGTAACTTGAGACGTACAGGAGTAGGGAGACCTGCACGGGAGCCGAGTCAGCTACACAAAGTGGAAAGAAAGATGAGAATCCTGGAAGAATGGGAGTGAGGAGGGAGAGAGCGAGCACGGGAGGGCCTAGACTTATGACCAGCTGCGTGGCTCCTGGCCAGGGACTGTCACTGCAGTGCCCGGGCTAAGTGAATTGGTACAGGATATAAAATAGAGGAGAATTCCCTAGGCAGTTGCAAATGAAGGCTCCAATTAAACTGGAAACTCAAAGGAGAAGGCGGAAACTACTAGGCTGACACCCCCCCCCCCCCCATAAGAACAATGCTCACATTATAATAGCACGCTGCTTATTGCCTCTCCATCATAACAGGACCTACGTTCTGTTCACTGTCCAAGCCTGACAGAGCGATGCTGGGATTAAAGAACAGTCACCATCTTGAAGGCCCCAATTCAGTTTTCTGATGCAGCACGCGCAGTGTCAGTTTGTTCAAAAATCTTAAACTATCCTCAGTTAACCTGCCTGTGACAGGGAGGACAAATCCCACACCTAAATGCCTGGACCCTGAAGGAGTTAACACATTTATGAGGAAAATGTAATAGTAGCAGCTCCAGCCTAATTATTATTCTTCTAAGAAACCACACTGACCGTGCTCGGATCTGCCACCTAAATCAAGGAGGTCTAAGAGGCCCAGACTGTGGCTGCTCCAGTGAATGTGGAAGCCAGAGAGCATCACACTCCGCTCTCGGGCAAAGCTGGATAATGTTGGACACGGCTGGAAAGGTAAAGGCCATGGTTGTTATGGGGCTTAGCTGAGAGAAATGTGAGTGAGGAGCAGGCAGCTTCACTCAGTGGTTCAGCCGTGCCAGAGAGCCACTGCAGAACGGGTTTACTGTAGCCCTGATGCAAGGACAAGGACTATGGATTATAAAGCACCTCTGAAGTTTGCCTCAGACTTGTGTAAAATCGCAGGGGCCTATAATATGTCATTTTTTTTGTAACAAAATTGTACTAGAAAGTACTTAAACCTGGAAAGCCAGCCTGACTCACCTCTGCTGTTCTCCTTCTCATCTTCAAGTTTAGACCTTTAGCCGTCTGGCACTGGGACATCCACGTGGATTGTTTTGTGCTGTGCCATGTACACTGACTGTATCATATACGGAAACCATTTGACTGTTACAATAGGAATTTAAATCTACGGATGAGCATTGTATGCCAACGGAGACAGCCTCACCAAAGGTTCATTGCATGGGAAAAGTGTCCGATTTATTGCATGCGTGCTATCTAGCCTGCCTCTAACACAGCAGAGCATGAGTAGAAATATACGGATTTGATTAGATTGCAATACTCCTCAGGAGTCACATGCTGCTGGGGAATTAGGAACATCTTTCTATCTTACGGTATTCACAGCTTCACTATTTAATGATTTGGTACATTTGTCAGGGAAATCCACTTTACCTTGTGAACTTAAATACTTTGCATCCATGCTGGGTGCTCTTTTGGCTCTAAAACATTTAGAAGAAAAAAAAAAGCTTGTATTACTTGTCTTTTTGCCTCAAAATGAAGTGAATAAATATACACCCACCAAGTATGAATCTCCGAATTGAAAACTATTTTCCACATCTGGGTAGAAATCATTTTCTGTGATTGGGTTAGAAGCTGAAATCATTTCAAATGTCAAGGTAACAAATGAGTTTCTGTTGTCTGCCTCTTGGAAAGTGTTGGTTTCAGTGGAAGTTCACATGTGAATGTATTGTTTCCAAGAATCTGGATGCAATCAATCTGACACTGAAGAAGGACAGACTTAAGATTGACCAAAGAATCAGGCTGGCTCACTGTCCATCCCTGGAAGGAGTCAGACTCTGGAATGGCCTTTGCTCTGTGAAACTTGGAGGTGTGCTGAAAACTATGGAAAGAAGTATATGCCATGGGATAAAGCAGCCAGCCACCAAACTGGGCCTAATAACATTCTTTCAAGACAAGGAAAAAACGATATAGTTGATAACTTTCTTCAGGCTACATTCAGTTATGCACTTGAGCTACCTGCAGATATTGTGGTCACTATGTTAGTCTACAGAAATCTATAGAAATAAGGAGTAACCTAATATTTTTGTGACTTATAATATTTTCACGAGTTATACTTCCTTCATCTGACTTGCACAACAGGAGCAATGGCCAGTGATGACTATCAGAGCTGTCTGTAGGCCAGTGAGAATGGTGACCACATCTCTGAGGCCTAAAGACTGTCCTCTAGCGATGTCCAGCACTGGATGAAAGAGCCAGCAGCAGAAGAAGCCCAAAACACAAAGGGCTGGTGGCAGAATAGGGTGTCCAGAAGCACATGGCACCCAAACAGAAGAGCCAGCAAGCAGCAATGGTTGGGTCAGGCACCAGCCAGACAGGGAAGGCAATGGTATGAGGAAGGAGGGAAGACAAGGCCAGGGGGTAGAGGGAGAGAAATGGATGCCAGGAGGCTCAGGCTGAGATAGCAGGCAACACTAGAGTCTCCTGGAAGATCTGGGAAATTTGGCGTGACTGGGGGGGTGCTATCATTTCTGTGCCTATGTGCCATGTGTCTTCCCAGCAGCCTGAAAATTACCCTCCTAATGTATTATGCAGCATTTGGGTCTTCCTTGCACCAACAGCTTTCTATAGTAATTCTGATTTAATGTTTGCATTCATGTAAGGCCTTTCCAGCAAGCTCGGTAAATAAATGCTGCGGGTGCCATCCTAAACTGTACCGCACTGCTAACTCTTGTTAGGCCCTTCTGAGAGCGCTCTGCACGTGACCTACAGTACGGCGTGCTCCTGGCCCCCAGGTCTTGTCTGCTAAATTTTAGGAAGGGAGTGCTGTGCCAGCCCAGGGAAAGCCAATAGAGTTGAAAGCTGGAGAGCCCTGAAGTGGTTGAGTCTTGTGAATGTTTAAAGTCCCTTTTCAGAGGAAGCCAGGGTGCCGGGAGGGGAGAAGGTGGGGCAATGTGTCTCACAGCTTTAAACATTTGTCAGCCTTAGAAGGACGTCATTTACCCAACCATTTTGTTGGTCCTCTTTTAACTATTGTTGTTCTTTCCACTTGTTAGTTTTTATTCGTGGGGAGGGCTGCACCCTTATCTCCTTTTTCTATTCTGATCTAATTAAGCGCTGATGGAGTCCTGCTGTCTGCCTTAGTACAAAGGAATTCCAAGATGGAGACTTGGTCTGCATGGCCAGCTCAGGGCTCTGATCTCCCTTTTTTCCCTTGGTTGCCTGCTGTAAGGTTTGGGGTTTTTGTTTTTGTTAATCCAGAGGCATGGTCTAGGGGCTCTTTCAGAACAGCCTCACTGAAGTACAAAGGAAACCTCATGCTCCTTGTGAGCCTCATGATCCAATGCATTTCCCTAGCCAGCAAAGGAACTCAAAGCTTCTTTCCTTCCAGGGTCCCAGAATACTGTATCTAGGGCACTCCCAACCCTGGCCAGCATGCAGGGCCGGTGCTAGCTTTATTGCTACCCTGTGCAAACAATTACTCTACTGTACTATCCCGCCTCACTGCCCCAATTCATTCAGTCTCTATCCTGTGCCTGTCACAAAAGCCCAGCTCCCTCCAGAAATCTATATTTGTAGTCATTGTCACCTGCTGTCCCCCAACCCTCCACAGAACCCATGGTCAGTGGAAGGGTATTAGGTTCCCTAGGCAAACCATACAGCCTTGCACACATGCCCCCCTCCCCCGTACACATGTACACACCCTCTACACACATACACACAATTAAATTATGCATTTATAACAGATCTGACATGAAAAAGAACATTCAGATGTACAGTCTTCGGAGGCAAAAATATCACTTACAACGCACATATTATATTTACTTGCACTGTTGTGGTGCCAACCAGAAAACTCCGCAAAAAAGACACTTGGAACTATGGAATTAGATGTTTTGTATTGCGTGTTGAGTGTGGGCTTGGCCCTCAGAAAACACAAATAAACGTAACCACCATTACAATATAGTAAACCTCCCATACCAAAACAGCTCTAACTGCCAGCACTCAAACAGTAACAACCTTATCTATGAAAAGGCAACACTGCATATATTACACCAGGCCCTAGAACACCAATAAACCAGGCTGCGATAGATCCCTACACAGAAATTACATGCCAGCAAAATATCTCACCTCAGTCACACAAGCAGAACACAGAGAGACCCTGACCAAATTCAGAAAAAAGAGACCAGAAAGTATAATTAGAAATGTGCAGACAAGATTTGAACTGGAACCCACAACAAGCCAGCCTCTATATGCAGAGCTACAATGGAAAAACAAAAACATTACCATTCTTCATAAAAACATTAAATAGTAAAATCAAGAAACATAAAACCTCAATCCTAGCAGTAAAACCATATTCTTAAAAAGAATAAATATTTCAAACCAGTTAATATGTAGAATATCCAAAATTTCCCCAACACCAATAAAATATTTCAAAACAGCAGACACATCAAACACTAAGCAAAAATTAAATACATTTTAAAAATCCCTCTCTCCATTCCTGGGAACTTTTATCCCTCTCTCCATGCCCTGAAATTGTTGTGGAATAATGGGAGTGAGGAGAAGAAGGTTCACACACACACACACACACAACCCAAGCAGGCTCACATTCTTACGCACACACATCCCAGGCAGGCTCACATTTGCATACAATCCAGGCAGGCACTCAGTCACACACACACATACACAGGGATGTGCAATCGTTTAGGACATATTAGGCTCTAACTGCCAGCACTCAAACAGTAACATCCTTATCTATGAAAAGGCAACACTGCATATATGACAGCAGGTCCTAGAACACCAATACTCTCCTATTAGAAAATTGCCTAATTCGCCCTGGTTTGAGGAACCTGAAAACCGAACCAAATTTTCCCGAAATTTCAGGAAAATTTGGTTTTCGGGTTAGTGCGCACTAATGGGAGTTAGATGTTAAAATGTATATTAGATGTTAAAATGTATATTAACAGGAGTTAGTGCGCACTAACCCGAAATTCAGGTCCCCTGAATTACAAAAGCCCAAACTGCGAGAAATACGAAATTTCCCGCAGCGGGCCAAAAACGAAGCCCGAACCAAAAGGTTCTGGCTTTGCACATCTCTAATACACACATATCCCAGATAGGCTCCCATTTACACACACACACACAGGCTTCCTCTCTCACACATACACACAAACACAGGCAGGCAGCTTCCTCTCTTACACATACACATGCATGCATGCAGGCAGGCTTCCTCTTTATGTGCGTGTATGAGAATGTGATGTAGCAGTAAAGAAAAGGTGGAGATCGGTGTGTATGAAAAAAACGTTTTTTGGAACTTGCCCCACTCTGGCCGAGTTTCGCTCTTTTCTGAAGAGCTGCCTCAGAGGCTATGCATGTCAGCCGGATAGGAGTTGGGAGGTTGAATCACCACTCCCTCCGTCACTCTATTCAGTCAAGCATATCATATTCGGGTTGAATCCTTTATGTTGCAGTTGTACGTGAGATCTGGAACATAGAGTCAATCTTGACTGAGAAAATGTTAATCACAAAAAATCTTTCAAGTTTCAGTTTTTTATTAACCTTGTCTATACCGGCCATGAAAACAAAAACTGCATGGAGCCTTCACAGATTCTTACTGCTTGTGAGCATCTGAAAATAAAAGTTCCTAGGAATGGAGAGAGGGATAATGTTCCCAGGAATGGAGAGAGGGATTTTTTTAAATCCTTATTTGTTTTAATTATTGCTTAGTGTTTGATGTGTCTGCTGTTTTGAGATGCTCCCCACACACACACACAAAAGAAAAGACCATATCTCTCTGACACAGACATACACAATCTGACATAAAGACACACATACACTCTCAAACACACACACACTTTTTCAGACACACAATTACTCACTCTCTCTGTCACAAAGACACAAACACTCTCTCTGGGACAAGGACACAAACACACACACACTCTCTCTGGCTCACAAATACACACACACATACTGAAACACACAATACAAAGAAACACACATACTGTCTCTCTGATACAAAGACACACACGACTCATGTGCTCACTTAGGGCCTCATTTTAAAAAGCATTTACATGCTTAAAATTGGGTTTTCTCTGTGTAAATATACTTTAGCCAAGTGAGTGGGCTTTTGAAAAATGCTACAATATATGCTATTGAATTGTCCATAGGATATTCATGTGCACCTTATGCATGTAAATGGCTTTTTTAAAGTGCAATGATAGAATTGTTACATTTACACGTGTATCTCCTTTTAAAATCATCCTCTCGGTACATGCCACCCCTCCCCCAGGAACTGCTAGCCCTTCCACAGCCTGAGGCAGCCTCTTCCCTTTCCCATTCTCACTCCTTCTTGAAGTCTCCAGGAGACTCACTGATGTCACAGCCAGTGCATAAAGCTCATGAGATGGTGGGGCCACCTCGGTGCTAGCAGGGTCCCTGACACATGCAGAACATTCAGACCCCCACCAATTACAGAAACAATGACCATAAAGTAGAAATAGAAAAGTGCAGACAAAAACTAAATTGGAAACCGAAGCAAGTCCAACTGTATTATGCAGTACAACAATGGAAAAAAGAAGCACCACTATTTCTCATAAAACAAATACAATTAAGAAATATAAAACATCATTCATAATAGTAAAACTATACTAATAAAAAGAATACATATTTTCAAAAAGCTGACAAATAGAACATCCAATAATTAAAAACTCACATAACTGTTTTAATATTTCCCCAAACACCAATAAAATAGTTCAAAACAGCAAAAACATCAAATAATATCCCACAATTTAAACAAATAAAGAGAAAAAAAATCTCCTGCTCTCCATACCTGGGATTTTTTTATGCCAGTCATACTGAGATTACTGTGGATTGGGGAGGAGGGAGCCACTCAAATTTTATCCTGTCTCACTCTCTCACACACTCACACATGTTCATTCTCTCAAACATTCCCCACATGCTCTCTCTCACACACACACAGGCAGATAGGCAGGCACTTACACACAAAGGCACACGCACACAGGCACTCTCTGGTATACACATATGCATGCAGGCACTCACTCACACTCTGCCAGGCATACAGGCAGGCACGCACTCTCTGACACACACACTTGCACACATATAGGCAGGCACGCACTCTCTGACACACACACTTGCACACATATAAGCAGGCAAGCACTCTTTTAGGGCTTCATCTTCGGCTGCCATGGGATGGACTTTGCGGTGGCCTGAAAGGACCTCATCTTAGGCCACTGCAGGATGGAGTCCGTGCAACCTAGGCTTCTTCTTCGGCCACAGTAGGACTTCATTTTTGGCTGTCATTTTGTGGGAAGGAGGGAGGGTGTAGACGTGGCAGGCAGCTCCTCCAGGCTGTGATACTCCCCCTTCTCAGGGGCAGCAGGCAGAAGAGATGGTTGGTAGTAGAGACCAGATTTGTTTTGTGAATCACAGTTTGTGCGCCAAAGAGCCACTTTTGGCTTGCAGGACACTGGTTGGCAACCCCTGGAATAGGGGAAAGTCATTCTAGGATGGTTGGTCTGGTACAAATCACAGGGAAAAGATGATAATCACTTTAGAGGGCAAGAGAGGTACAGAGGGAATTCAGGGCATATTTTATTTGCAATTGTTAGGAGAAAAATAGAAAGAAGGCGGTAAAAATATGGCATCCAGAGAGAATGAATATCAGTGAGCAGCACTTTAACCAAGGCTTTTGAAATGGTGTAATTTATAAAGCTAACAAAGCGAATCACACAACTGGGAACAGAATGAAAGATGTTTGGATTGGAGTCGGAGGATAATAATTAATGTCCCCGGTTCTTACTGGGCTATGGAGGAAGGTGAAGTGCTGTGCAGACCTGCACTGGCATCTTTTCCTCCTGTTTAGCAGGGACTTGCATTGAAAGCAGAAGTGTGTGCAGGAGGATGTGAATAAGCAAAAAGAATGAAGTGTTAGATGACTAAGGAAGGGAAATGTATGGTCAGAAGTAAACCTTAACCAAAAAGAGGGCTGCCGGGTGCTCACCTGGGCCTTGCACTATAATTCTCTCCAGTTCTCCCCTGAATGTAGCACTTCCTACCTGTATTCCTGCTTCTGACTCCTCCTCTGGCACCTTCAATCTGAAGTCTGAACTTACGGGGTCAGATTATGGGGACCCTGTGCGGTTTGGACTTCAGGTTGAAGGAGGAGAAGGCGCAGGGCTGGCGGATTCAGAGGATAGCTCCATGAGTGTGGGAACTGCCCAGGCTGATTTGCCCCAGGCCCTTGTAACCCCACCCTGCTGTGCAGGTCTAGCACGGCTGAGGCCATAAAAGTTTTTTATACTCTTTGGGGCAGGGACCCTTGCACCTCCTTTACTTCCCAAAGGGTGGATTTGCTGGACTGGGGGAAGAAAGGAGTCCTTTCAGGTCCTGATGGGACAGGGGTGGTTCCTTTACACCTTCCCTTGTGTTGCCCCTGGGGAGGATGTTTGTCCCTGATGTGGGGGCAATGAGTGCAGAAATAAATACTCTGGAGCCACTTGGTTAGTGTCCAACATAAAAGGCTTTACTGTTAAGCACTGATGGCGAATCTCACAAAACTCAAACTGTTTCAGTTCCTTTGCAGCCTCTTCCCTCTGTCTGTGCAGGACTCACTTATATCAGGGCAAGGGAGGCACCCACCCTTCTTGAATTAAGGTAAAGTGGAGCTCGCAGATGGGGGCAGGGTCTTTAGGAAGGTCAAAACCCCTTCCAGGCTGATAAAAATAGCAAAGTCTATGGCACAGAGGGTAAATGCTCTCTTTCTCTCCCCTGGGTGGTGAACACCGGATGGGTGACCCTGGTGATGTTATTTTCCTTTACTCCTTGATCTTACACAGTCTCTTTAGTACTCTCTCTGCATCCGTGATGTGAGGGACCCTCTTTGAAACAAGCAGTTCTCTAGCTTCTAGCAGGAAGGGAGGGGCAGCCAAAACCTTCCTCCTGGATCTGCTAACAAAATAGGTTCTTTCCCCCCAAAACTGATCTTAGCACTGGAGTTGTTCCTTGCAGCAGGGCACTGAGGTTATGGAGGGCAGGTCTACCCTATCCCTGGGCATCCCCGACCCAGCTTTCCTCAATCCCTGTGCCCAAGAAAGGCCCAGATGTCTCACAAGGCTCCTACCATGAAAACTCTCAAAAGCAACCCAGAGGGATATCCCAAACAGCTAGTGAGTAAAGTGGCAGCAAAACCCTCCTGATCCTGGTCAGGACCAACAGCTTGCCTTTACTGACTGGGCCTGTAAAACAAGGAAAGATAAACTCCTAACACCTCTGCACTCTGTGCTAACCCAAAAGGACTGCCTCTCGAGCTCCTAAACAGACTTCCAGGGAGGCGGCCATTCCAGACTCCACAGAAGGAGGAGCTGTATTTGAATGGCACCGCCCTCTTTTCTAACCTGTTCTCTCTTTAGCTAAAACAGGGACTCAACCAGGTCTCAATGGTGATGTGACCGTAGGGTCCGTCGCATTCTGGTCTCCTTCTGTGGTCAACCCTATCAGAAACAGCATAGGATGGGAGATAAGGCCCAAAGGTCCATCTCTAGTCTGCCTATATATGAATTGTTAAGGGAGGTTTTAGGAACATGTCAGTTAGTGAAATATTGAATCATATAAATAGACAAGAAACTCAACGATTTTACAGAGTCAAGCAGCAACTGACAAAGCATTGTAAATTGTACAGTGATAGAAACAGAGAACATGACAGCAGATAAAACCATAGTCCATTCAGTCTGCCCATCCACAGCTGTTGCTCAGCTATATATTCACTTCCTATCCCCTCAGAGATCCTCTGTGCTTGTCCCAAACTTTCTTGATATGGTGCTTATCTCCACCACCTTCACACAAAGGTTGTTCTGAGTCCATCTTCTTTTCAGTAAAAACATATTTCTTTAGATTACTCCTGAGTCTACCTTGTCCTATGTCATCCTTTCTGTGCATTTATTTCTGGGAGATATTAAATGCTGTATTATATCTTCCTTTTACCCTAGGGTCTGTCCCCCATATCTCAGGGTGGCCAACTCCGGTGCTCGAGAGCCACAAACAGGCCTGGTTTTCAGGCTATCCTATGCACGAGATGGATTTGCATGCACTGCTTCCATTGTATGCAAATCTAGCTCGTGCATATTCCTTGTGGATATCCTGAAAACCTGGCCTGTGGCTGTGAGGACCGGAGTTAGCCACCCCCTGCCATATGCTTTATGACGAAGATCATTGACCATTTTAGTATCTGCCCTCTGGACCTACCCCCATCCACTTTATATCCTTGTGAAGCTGCAGTCTCCAGAAATATACAAAGGACTCCAAATGAGATCTCACAGAGGGTTAAAGAGGCACTATCACCTCTTTCCTGCTGCCCATTCCTCTCCCTATCTAAGGAGAGGACTAGAATGAGCATAATTCTAGCTTTTTCCATTGCCTTGTCTACCTGTTTGGCCACCACCTCCACATCCTGCTCTTGTTTCGTACACAGAATTACTTCACCCCTATACTGTATTGCTCCCTTGGGTTTTTGTAATCCTAATCAATGATTCTGCCAAACTTTAGACCATTTTTCAAGCATCACCAGATCCATCCAAATGTTTTCCCCACCTTCCAGACTACCTACCCTATTGCAGATGTTGGTATCGTCTGCAAATAGCCAGCCCTTTCCTGATAACCCTTTCACAATATCTCTGACAAACATGGAGAAGAGAAGTGGACTGAGAACTGATCTATGCAGTGCACAACTGGTAACCTCTTTTCCTCAGAGGGACACTAGAATGGGAAATGAGCAGCAGAGAAACGGAGGGGCTCTGCTAAGGCAGAAGGCTTTCGTAGTCAACTCTTCTGGGCCATGGGACATGGTTTTAGTTTATTCCTTACCAGATGCCTATGAATAAGATCAGGGGAACTCCAAAAACAGCAGCACTCAAGCATTTCACTTAGACCAGAAAGTTTTCTAGGCGGGATACGAGAGATTCGGGAAAGATATTGTAATGTTCTCAATGTGCACAGACATTTTACAAAGAATCATTCAGTCTAAAAGGAGCTTGCAGAAGGAGAGGACTGGGGTTAAAACTGATAAAGGCTACAGGCACTGTAAAATCGAGATAAGAGAAACGTTGTTTTCATGGTTCAGGTGTTAAGACTTTGGGTTACAGTGAGCCTCTTCCAGAAGGGTATTTAGCAATAAATAGTGTGCATTCCTAGCTGCACTCGGGGATACCGGCTCGCCTGAAGCTGAAACTCATTAGTGGGTGTTTAGGACACTTGGAAGAAAGTTAAAAATGACTGAGAAATGTCTATAATTCAGTCTAAGAGTGATATAAATCTCAGATGGGCTGTCAGTGTACTGACAGGGCATTATTATTACTACAGCCTGAAGTTTGCATACTGCAGTCATTCTGTATTCAGGAGTATTTTTAGAAACTCAGGCTATCACGTCACTGTCAGACAGGAGATGTCTAGAGCAGTGGTTTTCTGCTTGGTCCTGGGAGAAGCATCTGTCCATGTGGTTTTCAGGGCTTTGTATGTGCAAACATTTACTTATGAAGTTAGTTTACGTTCATTACCTGCCCATCCAAATACAACATGACGTACATAATTCTCATCCAAACAAAACCTGGCAACCTTTGCTAAAAATATCAAAGAAGATGAAGAATCATCAAGAACCCAGAAGAAGGAAGCTGGTTCAGAGAGGTCACAGGAACTTTGTTTTCAGAAGCTTTTTAAATTCCTTTGCATCTTTCGTTAGATGAATGTTGCATGGTAAAGAAAACCACAGCAAGGGGCCCTAGATAGAGAATTAGTGTGTTCGAGTCACCGATAAGTGTGCAATTTTGGGGACAGGAATGTCAAGCAGACATTGACTTAGAGGAGCGTAAAAGACAGGAGAGAGCGTAAAACACATAACGTGGATTCAGTCCATGGGGTGGGGACAGGACAGGTTATGCTATAAATTGTGTATAATTATTATGTTTATGTATTGACTGCGTTAATCAACTGCTAACTAGTGTAATGACTTAAGAACTGGTGAGATCTTCGGGACTGGTAGTAATCGGGCTGCTGAGTTCTGCAATATTTGAAGTGGTTTCATCCATATTCATTAGGGGTGTCCCGAAAACCAGTGCAGGCTATCAAACCAAGGGGGGTTTAGAGGCCCCAGCTCTTAACTGGGTGAACTGGTGGATGAACTGGTGAAACTGGCAATGGCATGGATGTGCGCTCTTTATAAAATACCTTGACTTACATTGTAAAATTGGAATTTGCGCGCCTAAGCGTGCATCTACTTAACATTGGGTGCACATGTGCACGTGGCCAGGCTATTTTATAACATGCGTGCAAGTTATAAAATGGCCGTGCATCTGGGGGCGCGCCGAAGCACACTCACAAAAGTGTGAAAGTTACAGTCCCTGTGCACACCATACTGTCCAAGGAAACTAGAGAGCATGGTCCCTGCCTGAGAAAGCTTCGCACCTGATCAGACAGTGATAGTTATGCCAACTCATCCCAGCCATTGAAATGTTGCTATCAGCTTTTTAAAAATGATTGCTAATAAAAGGAAGTACACCCAAACAGTTATAGAATGGCTTGAAGGAATTTAATAGAAGTATATGATAAGAAAATATTTCCTCATGATAAAAATCTTTTAAAATGCATTACTTTCTAGTTTTCAGGGGGGAGTTGACAAGGCAATGTCAGATAGAGTTAAACTTCATTTCCTCTGAATTTTTTGAGTGCTAAACGTGCAGAAATATTCTCTCACTGGTGCTGTTATTCAAATTCTAGAGCAGTGAGAGTTGAGAGCCAATCGGATTACGTGATTGAGCACGATAAAAGAAGCCTCACCCCCAGTGTGACTCCCAGGGAAGGGGGCATCAGACTGTTCTGTTGCGTTAGATGCAAGAATTCGGCAGCAAAGAAACAAAATGACGACGGAAAACATCCTTACCACCCATCTCTCCAGGACACTCAGCCAACAAGTTCAAGAACCCGCCCCCTCTTTGATGAGTACACTCTCCAAAAATGCAGCTGAAACCTCACCGTGAGCCATTACAAATAACTGGAAGAATAATCCACCTTTGTCCAAAATATGTTGGAAGCATAATAATACAATAATAAGGGATCCTAAAACCAAAATCAATTAGTGGAAAAAATCAAGGAAGACATTTATTAAGTCCAATGAATTCTACCAAAAACCTGGAAGCCTCTGTACTGACCCGCATTAGAATCGGCGGAGTACGTTATCTGCCACTTCTAACCAGAGGCACAGCCAGGCAATTTGGCACCTTTGGCCCTCACCCTGGTCATGACACCATGAGCTGGGAAACGGTTACATGTTGTTTTTTTTATCCACAGCTAATAGAGCGTGGAGACAATGAGCGGTATACGATTAGGTATAATCCGTAAAGAATGGTATAGCACTATATGATTTCTTGAAAGCTTGTCCTAAAAATTTTTTTTCAGTGATAGAAGCTTGAGAATGAATTAGATCAACATATCCTCTTTATTAAACAATTGATTGTAGGTAAATCTTTCTATCATTGAAAAAAAAAATTTAAGACAAGGTTCCAAGAACTCATATAGCGCTATACCATTCTTTATGGGGTTTTTTATCCAAACACTTACTATTCAGAATCTGTAAGTAGACACAAAAGTGTTGCCCTTGGGTGTGTATGAATGTGATCCATAACCCCTAGCCGACTGATTAAGCATTGTTAAGCAGTAGGAGTTGAAAGGAGTGGGTGCCTGGATCAGAGTGGATTTAGGTAGAATTCTCTGGGAAATGGATACCTGTCCTTAGGCAAAGCTTCTGGACTGGGTCCTAAGAGAAGCAACATTATCATAAACTAGTTTGAAAAAGTAATTTTTGAATATGGCAAAACCTTTGATTTTCAAGGATATTAGTAGAAATATATTAACATTGTACAAAGTTAGCCATTTCAAAAGTGTTTTCTTGGCAACTGATGTGTAAATTGTAAGCCAGGTGTTCCTGATAGTCTTTATCAGTGGATGTATTGGCTTTAATGAACATACATTATTTTCACCTATTGAATTAGAGGTTTTAAAAAAATATATTAAACAAATTGGGGCAGATTTTTAAAAAGTACACGCGCGCGTAGTTTTGTTCGCTCAACCAGCGCAAACAAAAGTACGCCAGATTTTAAAAGATACACGCGTAACCACGCGTATCTTTTAAAATCCGGGGTCAGCGCCCGCAAGGCTGCACAAAATCGACAGCCTGTGTGCGCCGAGCCTGCCTCTGTTCCCTCCGAGGCCGCTCCAAAACTGGAGCGGCCTCAGAGGGAACAGAGGCCCTCCTACCATTCCCTCCCTTCCCTTATCTAACCCACCCCCCAGCCCTAACTAAATCCCCCTCCCCTACCTTATTTTGTTGAGTTATGCCTGCCTCTGGCAGGCGTAACTTGCGCACATCGCCGGCTCCCTGCCCCGACACAGGCCGTTGTGCCGGAGCACTCGGCCCTGCCCTCGGACCGCCGCCACACCCCGGACACGCCCCTGAATGCCACTCCTGCCCCCGACACGCCCTCCAAGCAAAGCCCTGGGACTTATACGCGTCCTGCGCGTGCCGGCAGCCTATGCAAAATAGGCGCGCCAGCGCGCAAGTGCCCTGCTCGCATAAATCTGGCAGGATTTAAGTGCGCAGGGCTTTTAAAATCTACCCCATTAGGTTGTAAATCTCATCAACAGCAAAGCAAACTCCCTCCACTACCAGGCACATTGTGATGCACCAGAAAAACCTGCCAAAAATAAATTCAGAACCTTTGTAGCAAATCAGCAAAATCATAACAATACTAACAGCCAGGTCTCATACAGTAATTAACCCTTCCTAAGAAAAGGCAGCACTGCAAATATAGTAAGGGGCCCTAGAACACCTATACACCTTCTACTGAGAAAGCAGAACAAGCTGAACTGGTACACAGAAAACTAAACACTAATAAATCCTTCATCACTGTCACAATCAAAACATGGACAGATCCTCAGCAAATACAGAGTGAATGACCAAAAATGTGAAATGTGCCGACAAAATATGAAATGGAACCTCCAAAAAGCCAGACTATGCATGCAGTACAATGCTGGAGAAACACCAACATTTTCTCTTCAAATAAGCAAAATATAAAGATGTAAGCGATGCACATTGCCAAAAGCTGACATATTACAATCACTAAAGTGAACCTTTTTTTTTTTTTACCTTTGTCTAGACATTTTGGGGTCAGTTTTAAAAGGCGTGTGCGAGCATCCATGTATGTGTGGTTCCCGGCATGCGCACATGGACGCCCCAGTTTTATTACATGCTTGCGTCGCCGTGCACATGTTATAAAATGCAGTATCTGTGTGCACATGTGCACCTGATTTTATAATCGGCGTGTGGGTGGGTGCCCCAGTCGCTCGCACGGGGGTGGGGGGGTGGATTTTTCAGTTACGTGTGGTGACATGATCAGAATTTTCCCAGTTCCCTAACCCTAACCATATCGTTCTTCCCTCTTCCCCTCTCCTCCCCAACCCCTAAACTAAACCTATTTATCCCCAATTTTTTTTGTAATCCTTACTGCTCCTCTGGAGCAGAAGTAAACTCCGCACCCCAGCCGGCAGCCGGCATGCGCTTCCCCAGAAGTCCGACCCGCCCCATGGCCTGCCCCTTTCTTTCGGCCCGGCACTTGTGTGCTTATCGGGGGTTATGCGTGTGGCCAGCCCCTTTCGAAAATGCACGCGCAGGGCCTGGCCACGCGCGTAACTCCTGATTTTTACGAGCGCAGGGCTTTTAAAATGTGGCCATTTATTTTTTGTCATGTTGCTACTAGACTCTTTTTATCTGTTTTCCTGGAGGTTCATATTCAAATATATTTAGCCTGGTATCCAAGAAGTTATCTGACGAAATGAAAATCTGGCCACTTATCCAGCTAAATACTAGCCAGATAACTATTTGTTCAGCTAAAATTTGGCTGGATAAGTGATGGGTGGTCCAGAGGTTTTCCATGGAGGAGCTGACTTATCCAGCTAATTCTGGTCATCCCGTAGAATTGTCCTAAAGTTAACCAGATAAACTTATTTGGATAATTGTAAGATAGCGATTTACATTCAGCGTTGTCACTGTGCCATTGGCTAACTAGCAGAGCCACACAGTGGCTGAATATGGACCTCCTCTTGTCTATCTTCCTCTAGCTTCTTTCCCAGGGTCTCCTGTCCATTTTCTGTTTCTTCTCTTTCCTCCTGTCTTCTTTACTTCCTTCTTTCCTGATCACCCCTGCTCAATACTCTACTTTTGGGGTCTCTTCCTTCACCTCCAAGTTAAGGTGCCACTTGATTTGTCCAGCGCCTCTGGCTCTGCAGCAGTAGCAGCAACTGGGAATACAAAATTCAGTAAGGGGCCTTCCTAGCCATGGTGTGCTGACAGGCCCTGTGACAGTCATAAGACATGCCATACAGGGTCAGAGCAAGGGTTCATCAAGCCCAGCATCCTGTCTCCAACAGTGGCCAATCCAGGCTATAAGAACCTGGCAAGTACCCAAACATTAAATAAGATCCCAAGCTACTATTCCTGATTAATAGTTTTTGGACTTCTCCTCTAGAACTTATCCAAATTTTTTTTAAACCCAGTTACACACTAACTGCTGTAACCACATCCTCTGGCAAGGAATTCAAGAGCTTAACTGTGCGTTGAGTGAAATAATTTTCTCCAAATTGTTTTAAATGCACTACTTGCTAACTTCATGGAGTGCCCCCTAGTCCTTCTAATATCTGAGAGAGTAAATAACAGATTTACATTTACCTGTTCAAGTCCTTTCATGATTTTGTAGACCTCTATCAAATCCCCCCTCTCAGCTGTGGGACTAGATTTTGTTCTTACTAGACAGTTGCTAATGCTGGATGTTTAATTTTCTTTAAGGCTTAGGGATATTTATTTATTTATTTTATTTGTGCTTTTTTTTTTTTCTATACCGAAGTTTGGTACGAGCCTTCACTCCGGTTTACAATTCTAACAAGTTTTACAGAGATAACATTAATAATTGATAACAGATAACAGTTATAACTGAGAAAACAATAAGTCATAAATAACAGTGTAAATATAAAATAATATACATTAAATTGTAATTGGGTATTGATCCAGCATTGGTAGTGGAGAGTGTAGTGGATGATATTCTGTAGTTAGTGCATTAAGTTCTGGATGTGAACGGGGGAGGGAGGTATATTGTAATTCCAATCATAATGTGAAAGAAGTGCTTTATGTTATAAGTGTGAATGAGTTGTTTAGATTTGTGTGCTAGTGTTTAACCGATGCCGTCTTTGTAGGCTTGGCGAAATAGCCATGTTTTTAGTTCTTTTTTGAATATTTTTGAATTGTTTTGCATCCTTAGATATCCTGGTAGTGTGTTCCATAGTAGGGGTCCAGCTATTGATAAAGCTCTCAGTCTTGTGATGGTTAGTTTGGCAGTTGAGACTGGGGGTATTGTGAATAAAGCTTTGTTAGTGGATCTAGTGTTGTGTCGGGGTTTATGCTGTTGAAGAATGTTCTTTAGGGTGGTAAATTCATTGTTGTGCATTGATTTTTGTAGGATTGTTAGTGTTCTCACAGGACAAGCAGGATGGTAGTCCTCACATATGGGTGACATCATCAGGATGGAGCCCAATCACGGAAAACTTCTGTCAAAGTTTCCAGAACTTTGACTGGCCCCTACTGGGCATGCCCAGCATAGCACCAACCCTGCAGCCAGCAGGGGTCCCCCTTCAGTCTTCTTTTTTCCACGCAGCAGTAGTCTCGCGGTTTAGGAACTCTGAAGAGATTCCTGATAGGAATTTTCCTCACGGAGTTAATTAAACTTAAATTGCCCCACAGGGGTCCCTCCTCTAACTTTTCTCAGGCCGCAGTACTCCAGTAAGTTTTTACCTGTTTTCTGTCGATTACCGTCGAGTTGGGCCCTCGCGGCCTACTGGCCGTCGACTGTACCGTGGCTCGATTTTTTTCTATGGCCATGGCATCGGGGTTTCGTCGGTGCCCAGACTGTACTCGTACCATGTCTATCACAGACCCTCATGGAGTCTGTGTAATGTGTTTAGGCCATGAGCATGATGTCCTGACTTGTACCAAATGTGCCCTCATGACACCAAAAGGTCGCAAAGCCAGAATGGAGAAGATGGGATTCCTCTTCTGTGCTCACACCCCGACGCCGTCCATCGCATCGACGTCATCGGAACCGGTACCGTCGAAGTCGCACCAGCATCGACCTCCGTCCAGTGACCGTCCGCCATTGACGTCTTCACGGCCATCAACTCCCGTTACTCCCTCTCAAGATCGAGGGGATCGTAGGGAGAAACATCGCCATCAGCATCGTAAGTCTCAGACCGTCGAGGGAGCGAAATCATCGACCGAGCCACCGTCCGAGCCACCATCGAAGAAGCCCCGTCCAGAAATGGCATCGACCATTCCTGCGACCGGGGCATCGAGGCCACCCTCACCCAATCGGGGTTTCCGCCTGTAAAGGTGGTCCCTCCGACTGTGCCTCCACCTCCCTCTTCTGTCACGGAGCCGGGGCTGCTTGCTCCAGGTCTCCGGGAAGAACTGGATTGGCTGGTCCAGGAGGCCATCGACAAGGTGATGCAACGGCTCCAGGTTCCTCCGGCACCGACACAGGCACCGAGAGTGGAACCGGTCACCGACCCGATGACAGCAGCGCTGGCACCCCTGCTACCCCGGATGGAGGCGCTCATGACCGCCCTTCCACCAGTGATTCCCGGGTCTCCGATGGCTCCGGTGCACTCCCTGTTGACAGCTTCATCAGGAGGAGAAACACCGTTCCGCATTCCTCCTTCGGGAGTATTGCCTCAGCCATCGATGCCATTTCGTCCCTCGCCACCGATTCATTCATCGGGAGCGATACGCACATCGGCGCCATCGATGCCTTCGATATCGGCACCGATGCCTTCCAGGCCGTCCATGGTGCCCCCGGCAATTCCTTCGATTTTCTCGGAGCCTCAGCCGGGGCCTTCGGGTATCCAACCCTCTTCTCGTCCTACAGGTCAGTCTGCTGATCCTTAAGACACCTGGAGTGATGATACTTCCACAGACACCGATGACTTACCTTCACCTCCCTCTCCTACTGAAAGTAGAAAGCATTCTCCTCCAGAGGACCTTTCTTTCATTAATTTTGTGAAGGAAATGTCTGAGTTGGTCCCTTTTCAGCTTCAGATGGAGCAGGATGATAAGCATCAGATGATGGAGCTCCTCCAATTCCTGGATGCCCCTAAAGTGATCACTTCTATTCCCGTTCATCATGTTCTTCTTGACCTCCTCAAAAAGAATTGGGAAACCCCAGGATCCATAGCCCTAGTCCACAGAAAAGCTGACACTACCTATTTAGTACAGTCAGCCCTCAGCTTTCAAAAATCTCAGCTCGACCACCACTCAGTTGTGGTGGAATCGGCTCAAAAGAAAGCAAAAAGGACGAAGCCTCGCTCATCTACCCCTCCTGTTATGGAACACAAGTTCCTAGACAATATTGGTCGACGAGTGTTCCAAGGGGCTATGCTCATCTCCAGAATTGCTGCTTACCAGCTGTATATGACCCAATACAATAGGGTCATTTTCAAGCAGATACAGGACTTCTCTGAAACCCTGCCTGAATAATTCCAACAACAGCTTCAAATCCTTGTCAACAAGGGGTTTGAAGCAGGAAAGCATGAGATAGGAACAGCTTACGATATCTTCAACACCTCTACTAGAGTGTCTGCAGCTGCCATTTCAGCAAGACGATGGGCCTGGCTCAAATCTTCTGACTTTCGGCCAGAAGTACAAGACAGGCTATCTGACCTACCATGTGTAGGAGATAATCTGTTCGGTGAACAGATCCAGCAAATAGTTGCTGAATTAAAGGACCATCATGAGACCCTCAAACAGCTCTCATCGATACCTTCCTACTTCCCCTCAAGACAGCCCTTTAGGAAGGACTCTAAGAAGTCATTCTTCCATCCAAGGAAGTACTATCCTCCACCAGCAAGGTCCCGAACTACGAGGCCTTCTCAAAAACCTCAGCCTCGCCAGGCCCGAAAGAAAAAGCCGCAAGCAGTTCCCCAGCTGGGGCCTGCTTCAGGTTTTTGACTTTCACTTGGAGACCAGCCGCCTGATTCCTCTGCCAAGCATACCAGTGGGAGGTCGATTGTGCCACTTTCACGGCATGTGTCAATCAATCACAACCGACCAATGGGTGCTAGCAATCATTGCTCAGGGTTACCACTTAAACTTTCTTACTCTTCCACCGGACTCACCACCTCTAAAAACATGGAGAGTATCCGACCATTCTGTCCTTCTGGAGCAGGAGGTTTCCCTTCTTCTCCAGTTAAGAGCAATAGAACCCGTCCCACTCTCACAGCAAGGCATAGGGTTCTATTCCCGGTACTTTTTATTCCCCCAAAAATCCTGGAGAGTTCGTCCAATTCTGGACCTACGTGCTCTCAACAAGTACCTACAGCGAGAAAAGTTCAAGATGGTAACCTTGGGCTCGCTTCTAGCTCTTCTGCAAAGAGGAGACTGGCTCTGCTCTCTGGACGTTCAGGACGCGTACATACACATTGTGATAACTCCAGCTCATCGCAAGTACCTCAGGTTTTTAGTAGGCCCAAAGTACTATCAATACCGCGTGCTTCCGTTCGGCCTAGCTTCGGCACCACGAGTCTTTACCAAATGTCTCGTGGTTGTCGCAGCTTTTCTCAGGAAAGAAGGTGTTCACGTCTACCCCTATCTGGACGACTGGTTAATCAGGGCTCCAACCCAGCAAGCCGCTCGGTCGTCCCTCAATTTGACCCTACACACTCTAATTTCTCTAGGATTTCTCGTCAATTACGAAAAATCCTATTTAGTCCCATCTCAAATCTTGTCGTTCATTGGGGCAGACTTGGACACCTTGCAGGCAAAAGCCTTTATCCCTCAACAACGAGCGCTAACTCTTGTGTCTCTCGCTCACCAGTTGCAGTCTCAGCATACAGCAACAGCTCGCCAATTCCTCGTCCTTTTAGGACACATGGCGTCTTCAGTCCATGTCACACCAATGGCCCGCCTGGCCATGAGACTCATGCATTGGACTCTGAGGTCACAATGGATTCAAGCTGTTCAGCCTCTGTCGACCATTGTCCACATCACAGACTCACTCCGTCTGTCTCTCACCTGGTGGACAAATCACAACAATCTCCTCCAGGGTCTGCCCTTTCAAGTGCCAGATCCTCAACTCATTCTCACCACTGACGCTTCCAACCTCTGGTGGGGAGCCCATGTGGACAATCTACAGACACAAGGGTCTTGGTCTCCAGGGGAAGCCAAACATCAAATAAACTTCCAGAACTTCGAGCAATACGATATGCTCTCAGGGCTTTTCAGGAACGCCTGTCAAATCACGTCATCCTGATTCAGACGGACAACCAGGTGGCCATGTGGTACATCAACAAGCAGGGAGGCACAAGCTCCTTCCTTCTGTGTCAGGAAGCTGCGCAGATTTGGTCGGAAGGGCTCTCCCACTCGATTTACCTCAGGGCCACCTACTTGCCGGGAGTGGACAGTGTCTTGGCAGACAAACTGAGTCCTGTCTTCCAGCCACACGAGTGGTCTCTCATCCCCTCGGTAGCGACCTCAATCTTTCGCCAATGGGGATACCCCTAGACAGACCTCTTTGCGTCCCCTCAGAACCACAAAGTGGTCAACTACTGCTCCCTCATTCGGAACGAGCGCTCTCAGCCCAGAGATGCATTCTCCCTCTCGAGGGCAACCGGTCTGCTCTATGCATTCCCTCCACTTCCTCTTCTTTCGAAGACTCTCGTGAAGCTACGTCAGGACAAGGAAACCATGTTCCTGATAGCACCTCACTGGCCACGCCAAGTGTGGTTTCCCATACTCCAGGATCTCTCCATCCGCAGGCACATTCCCTTGGGATTGGACCCGCATCTGATCACTCAAAATGACGGATACCTACGCCATCCCAATCTTCTGGCCTTGTCCCTGACGGCATGGATGTTGAAAGGTTAATCCTTCAACCACTTAACCTTTCAGATTCGGTTTCTCGTGTTCTGATTGCTTCGCGAAAACCTTCCACAAGAAAATCTTATTCCTATAAATGGAAAAGGTACATATCATGGTGCACTTCACAGTCCCTTGATCCCTTTTCCTGTCCAATCCCAAGGTTTTTGGACTATCTCTGGCATTTGTCAGAGTCAGGTTTAAAGACCTCTTCAATCAGAATGCATGTCAGTGCGGTAGCCACCTTCAATAAAGGTGTCAGGGATGTTCCTATATCAGTACAACCCTTCGTAACACGCTTTTTAAAGGGCTTGTTCCATATCAAGCCACCTTTACATCCTCCGGCCCCTTCTTGGCACCTTAATCTAGTTCTTGGTCGGCTCATGAAACCACCATTCGAGCCTCTTCACTCCTGTGACCTAAAATATCTCACATGGAAAGTGATTTTCCTTTTGGCTATCACTTCAGCTCGCAGGGTTAGTGAGTTACAGGTCCTAGTTACCTATCTGCCTTACACTAAACTCATGCAGGACCGGGCGGTACTCCGCACTCACCCTAAATTTTTGCCCAAGGTAGTTTCGGTAATCAATCCATCATACTACCTACCTTCTTTCCCAGGCCCCATTCCAATCCAGGGGAACAGGCTCTGCATACCCTTGAATGTAAACGGGCTCTAGCGTTCTACCTAGACCATACAGTTGCCCACAGGAAGAGTAGTCAGTTATTCGTTTCTTTCCATCCCAATAAATTAGGGCAATCTGTGGGTAAGCAGACTCTCTCCTCCTGGTTGGCGGACTGCTTATCTCTTTGCTATCAGCAACCAGGCATTCCTTTTCAAGACCATGTCAAAGCACACTCTGTGAGGGCCATGGCGACTTCAGTAGCACACCTACGATCGGTGCCGCTTCCTAACATTTGCAGGGCTGCCAACTGGAATTCTCTCCACACTTTCGCAGCCCACTATTGCTTGGACAAAGCCGGAAGACAAGATTCCATCTTCGGCCAGTCTGTCCTGCGTAACTTATTCCCAATGTGATGTACCTACACCCTTCCGCCTGCCCGGTGGGGTTCAGGATGCCCTCTACCAAATTCCACCCCAGTTGTTGTGCCTGTTGCACGCCGTTGGTTACATTTGGTGCATATTCGGACATCCTCAGCTCGGTACTCACCCATATGTGAGGACTACCATCCTGCTTGTCCTGTGAGAAAACAAATGTTGCTTACCTGTAACAGGTGTTCTCACAGGACAGCAAGATGTTAGTCCTCACGAAACCCACCCGCCGCCCTGCAGTGTTGGGTTCGTAACGTTTTGTCATTTTATTTTTCGGCACTGCCTGTAGCTTTCAAATAAGACTGAAGGGGGACCCCTGCTGGCTGCAGGGTTAGTGCCATGCTGGGTATGCCCAGTAGGGGCCAGTCAAAGTTCTGGAAACAGTCAAAAACTTACCGGAGTACCGCAGCCTGAGAAAAGTTAGAGGAGGGACCCCTGTGGGGCAATTTAAGTTTAATTAACTCCGTGAGGAAAATTCCTGTCAGGAATCTCTTCAGAGCTCCTAAACCACGAGGCTACTGCTGCGCGGAAAAAAGAAGACTGAAGGGGGACCCCTGCTGGCTGCAGGGTTAGTGCCATGCTGGGCATGCCCAGTAGGGGCCAGTCAAAGTTCTGGAAACTTTGACAGAAGTTTTCTGTGATTGGGCTCCATCTGATGATGTCACCCATATGTGAGGACTAACATTCTGCTGTCCTGTGAGAACACCTGTTACAGGTAAGCAACATTTGCTTTTTGTATTCTATCCATTTTTGGATGAGTAGCCAGTGAAGTTCTTTTAGAGTTGGTGTGATGTGATCGAATTTTTTTTTGCCTGGTGAGAATTCTTGCGGTGGTGTTTTGGAGAATTTGGAGTGGGTGTGTGGTAGTTTTGGGGAGACCGAGGAGTAGGGCATTGCAGTAGTCGAAGCTTGAGAAGATCAGGGATTGTAGAATGGTTCTAAAGTCAGGAGGGTTCAGAAGTGGTTTTAGGTGTTTGAGGATCATTAGTTTGTAGAAGCCATCTTTAATTTTCATAGCAATGTGATGTTTGAGGTTCAGTTCAGGGTCTATCCATATTCCTAGGTCTTTGAGGTTTTCACTAGGTTTGATGATGATATTGTCTAGCAGCATGGTTTTGTAGGTGTTTTCTTCGGATTTTTTACTTTCAAGTAGTATGTATTCTGTCTTGTCCATGTTGAGGCACAGACTCATTTGGCTTAGGAGGCTCTTTATGTTTTTGAGATAGGTGGCTGCAAGTTTCAGGGTTTCTTCTAGGTTGTTTGATATAGGGATGATTAGCTGTATGTCATTGGCATACAAGAAATATGTGACTCTGAGACTCGATAGTAGTTGGCATAAAGGGAGGAGATATATGTTGAACAGTGTGGCAGATAATGCTGAACCTTGAGGTACTCCAGTTTCCAGTGGGATTGGTTCAGAGTTTATATTGTTGATGTTTACCTGGAATGATCTGTTGTTTAGGAAGGAAGCAAACCATTTTAGGGTTCTGTCTGTCAGTCCTATTTCTTGTAGTTGGTTTATTAAGGCTATTACGTTCGACCATGTCGAAGGCTGCGGATAGGTCTAGTAGGATTAGTATGAAGCTATGTCCGTTGTCAAAACCTTTTAGGATTGTATCTGATAGTGTTAGAAGTAAGGTTTCCGTGCTGCGGTGTTTTCTGAAGCCATGTTGTGTTGGGTGAGGGATGTTGTGTTGTTCTAGGTGTTCGTTTAGTTGTTTGAGGACTGCCTTTTCTGTTAATTTAGCTAGGAAGGGTAAGTTAGTGATGGGTCTGTAGTTGTTTAGGTCATTTGGGTCCAGGTTCTTTTTTTTTATAATGGGTTTGATAGTTGCCATTTTTAGTGTGATTGGGAGTTCTCCTTCTTTGCTGTGATTGTTGGGGTGATGGTTTGTGAGATTCCTTATAGTGTTTGAGTTGGAATTTTGTCTAGCTCGTGGCAGGCTGGGTTTAGTGTTTTAAGTAGGTTCTCCTTCTCCTTGGATGATATTGGTTCGAATGTGGACCATGATGGTATGTCCTTGTTGTTTAGCTTTATGTTTTGTTTCGTGTTATTATTATTATTATTTAGGTTTTCTTTTATTTTGATGATCTTGTTTTTAAAGAAATTTGCTAGATCATGACTTAGGCTTTTGTTTTGGCATGTGTTATTGTTGTTGTTTGAAGTCAGATTTTTCACTATGTTGAATAGCGTTTTTGGGTTGTTTGAGTATTTCTGTATTTTATTGCTGTAGTATTTGCGTTTTGTTTTGATTATCATGTTTTTGTAGTCAGCCAGTTGTGTGCGATATCTTGCTATTGTTAGAGGGCATTTGTTTTTGCGCCATTCTTTCTCCTTTCTTCTTAGGGTTGGTTTGGTGTCTTTTCGTTTTTTGTTGTACCATGGGTTTATAATTCTTTTGTTGTCTGCTTTTTTTGTTCTTTCAGTGTTTATTTTATTGGCAATATCTGATGTAATTTGTACCCATGTTTGTGATGCATTATTGTTATTGGATAGATCTATGTTCTGGAGTTTGTTTTTGAGTTCTTTCTATAGTATATCTATTGGAAATGGTGGTCGGTATTTGAAGGATTGATTGTTATTCATTGAATTGTGGTAGGCATTGAGTGAAGTTTGACATTGAATTAGAAGGTGGTCTGACTAGGGTATTGGTGTGCATGAGACTGAGGGGTTGGGTGTGAATTTGTCATTTGTGAAGATGAGGTCGAGGGTGTGACCTGCTTTATGTGTTGTGTTTTTTACTTGTGTGAAGTTGAGGGCAGATAGTACTTCTATCAGGGTTTGGCTGGAGCGTGAAAGAGGTGTTTCTTCGATATGGAGATTGAAGTCTCCAAGTATGATTGCGAGTTTTTTGTGGTTTATCTTTGATGTTATGAATTCGAGAAGCGGTGAGATGTTGTTGTCGAGTAGTTTGGGGCGACAGTAGATCAGACATATCTGTAGGTTATCTGAATCAAATAATGCTACCTCATAATGTTGTTGTAGTGTATGAGTGGTTAGTTTCATGGAGAAGTATTTCTTAATGATTAACATTAGACCTCCGCCTCTGCGTGTGTTTCTTGTTATGGAGAATATATCGTATGCACTGTTTGTAGTTTGGTTCAGTATTACTTGGTCAGTTTTTTTTAGCCATGTTTCGGTAATGAAGGAGGTCAGAGATCAAAATATATTTTTTTGATATCGATTGTGCATTTATGAGGAGGAAGATCAAGAAGAACATGTTGAGTAATTATTTTTTAGTTTGTATATTTACCAGGTGATGTTTTCTTTCTGTTTGGAGTGTGGATGGTTTGTGTGTCATCTGTAGTTGACTGTGGTTATGGCTTCTGTAGGTCTCGGATTTTTTTGGTGAGTATTTTGTATTCATCTAGTCTGTTTTGCTCATAGGTTCTTGTAGGTTTTGGCTGGAGTTGGAGGTGCTGTGGTGCTGCTCGGAGGTACTGCTCAAAGGGGTGCTCAAAGGGGTAGGCCCCTTTGTCGCGCTCCTTCGGAGCAACAAAGGGGTAAGCTGCACAGAGCGGCAGTAACTACCTTAAAACGTTTGCTGAGCAGACTGGATGGACCATTTTGGTCTTTATTGGCTGTCCTTTACTATGTTATGTTATGGATTCACAGAGGAAGGATAGGGAAGAGTATCTGGGGAAGGTGGTCCAGAGAGCATAGGGCACAAATGGAATTAAACTCAGCTCCGGTAGTCAAGCAAAGAGAAGAGTGTGGGGGGTAGGGGGAGTTTATTCGTTAGTGAAATGAGCATAGTAACTTAGTAAGTGATGATTATGCCTAGCATCCCCCTCCTTCCGCATAGGCTCTCTGTTACCATAGAAACTTGTGCAAGGGGTGGAGCACAGTCGGGCTTGTCCACATACATCGGCTGCAGGAGGTTCTGCTTTGAAATTTCTATCCTCAGTCACTGCTGCTCTGTGGCAGCACCACTAAACAGGTCATGACACCTAGGCTGCAGGCGTGGATACCAGTGCCCTGACACATACACATTTTGTGCCAGAGGAAGTTGTTTGGGCCTGCATCTGTCTCAACATTGATCATTCCTCCTGCCCTGAATTTCTCTCTCCCCACCCCTTACCCAGAATTGACCATCTCTCTCCCTCCCACCCCTTACTCCCTACTCAGCATCAACTCTTTCCCATCCCAACACCTACTCAGCATTAGAAGGCAAGTATCCACATCATAAAATCACCACCACAGCTGGAATTATATGGAAGTCTTGGCAGAGAAGCCAAGGAGGTGAATAGGGACAGAAACATCTGTCTTCCCACCTCCTACCCAGCATTGCTCCTTTCTCTCTCCCTACCCAGCATTCCTTTCTTTCCTTCTGCATTGCATCTCCCTTCCCCTCTTTCTTCCTCCTTTTCCAGAATCTCCCCCATCTCACAAGGCTCTTTTCCTCCATCCACACCTCCCCCTACTCTGCAGTTCCCCTTAACACTGTCTCGCCCATCATCTCCTCATCAGCTGGCAGTGGCTGTTCTAACCACTCGGACAGTGACGGTTCTAACCACTCGGATAGCGAAGGTTCTAACCACTCTGTCAGCGACGGTTCTATCCACTCGGACAGCGATGGTTCTAACCACTCTGTCAACGATGGTTCTAAACACTCTGTCAGCTACGGTTCTAAACACTCGGACTGTGACGGTTCTAACCACTCTGTCAGCGACGGTTCTAACCACTCGGACAGCGAAGGTTCTAACCTCTCTGTCAGCGATGGTTCTAGCCACTCTGTCAGCAACGGCTCTAACTACTCTGTCAACGAAGGTTCTAACCACTCTGTCAGCGACGGCTCTAACCACTCGGACAGCGACAGCTCTAACCACTCGGACAGCGATGATTCTAACCACTCTGTCAGCGATGGTTCTAACCACTCTGTCAGCGATGGTTCTAACCACTCTGTCAGCGACGGTTCTAACCACTCAGACAGCGACGGTTCTAACCACTCAGTCAGCGACGGTTCTAACCACTCGGACAGCGAAGGTTCTAACCACTCGGACAGTGATGGTTCTAACCACTCTGTCAGCGACGGTTCTAACCCCTCTGTCAGCGACGGCTCTAACCACTCTGTCAGCGACTATTCTAACCACTCGGAAAGCGATGGCTCTAACCACTCTGTCAGCGACGGTTCTAACCACTCGGACAGCGACGTTTTAACCACTCTGACAGCGACGGTTCTAACCACTCTGTCAGTGACGGTTCTAACCACTCTGACAGCGACGGTTCTAACCACTCGGACAGTGACGGTTCTAACCTCTCGGACAGCGACAGTTCTAACCACTCGGACAGTGACGTTCTAACCACTCGGACAGCGATGTTTCTAACCACTCGGACAGCAAAGGTTCTAACCACTCGGACAGTGACGTTCTAACCACTCGGACAGTGACGGTTCTAACTACTCGGACAGCGGTTCTAACCACTCTGGCAGTGATGGTTCTAACCACTTGGACAGCGACGGTTCTAACTACTCTGAAATGGTGTGTGTGTATGTGTTTTGTTTCTTTTGGGAGTTGTTTGCTTTGAACTTTATCATATTCAGTGAAATTTTCATTCTTTGGGCAATAGTATTCCAATATATATCCAATGATACATAAAGACCCCTGATTCATTTGGGATTTGGGTTCTAGTCTGGATCATGCAGGAGCATAGAAGTAACTGCTTCATGCTGTTACTATTCTTTAAAGAAATAAACCCTTTTATTAAGAATCTAGAAAAAGAAAAGCATTCAAAAGCTTAATGTTAATGATTTGTCTCTGAAACTCATTCTATGAATAAAATTATGTTTAAAGAAGAGTTGCAATTGTTGAATCTTTTCGGTCAGCATTTTTAGATTACACTTTTTGAAGTTCATTTATCCTCCCATATTGTATTTAATCGCTGTATTTTTTTGATTTATGTCTCTTCCTTTACATTTCCTATTTTCTAAAGCTTAACAATTTTTGTAATAAATTTACTTGGTAATGTAATCTGTTCTTTCTCTTTCTTTCATTTATAATTGTCTATTCTTTTGGTAATTTTTCAGTAATAACTTGAGTCTCAAACTGAAATGGTCCTTCAAAGCCCTTTATTTGTCAGTAGAGAAGAACAGACTTGCTTTTAGCAAGAGGGGAGTGAGGGAAATCCCTCCTAGCCCAATAATTGAAACACACACCTGATGAAGATGTAGTAAGAGAAGGAGAGGAAGAGCACTGGAGTTAGAGAATTGTTAGTAGGGAGATAGTGACGGGGAAAACCAGTTTGGAGAGTAGATCCTTCCAAATGTGGGAGGCTTGGGAAATCATTTGCCCCTCTGACTGGACGCTGAGACGTGACTAGGGCCCTTTGATATTGGACTCTCATATGGTAGCATTTCACGTTGGCCCTCACTCAGATATGTACCCCAACTTTTCACAGTCACTTGTAAGCATTTTCTAATCCTTGCACAACAGCATGGCATTCTAGTTCTAAATTATAATCCTGATTTCAAGGCATTTTGTGGGGGTTGTAATCTTGGCTGTAGCAATGCTGACTTGGACTCTTAGTTTGTGAGATCTCTGTCGTGTAACAGGGCTGGTGGCCTTCATCATTGCCTGGATGGGGGACCACCAAAGAACACAGGGTACCATAGGAAGAGGTGGTAATGGCTCACTCACTGGCACATTCATCCTTCAGAGCCAGTACTTATCCAGTGACCCAGCATGAAGTATGGCGGCTCTTTGCTGCTGTAGAGACTTTTCTTCTGGATGAGATATTAAACTGAGGTCTTAGTTACTCTGTGAACATCATTATTACCATGGTATTTTTGGCTAGAATAGGTATATTAATAGGATTGAAAAAAATCCAAGGGGGGGCACAGGCAAACTAGGTGACTGCCTAGAGTGCCAAAGCTTTGGAGGCAGCTGCCTACTGCTTCCACCAGTCCTAATCAGAATTATGGAAGCAAAACTTCTGACACGAGTGGCAGCTACAGGACCACAATTATTGGACACATTTCTTCCTGCCCGCAGGGGTTGGAAGAGGACGTTTGTTGTGAGCCCATGCAGGCGGGAAGAAGGCCCAATCATTGCATCCTGTGGCTGCCACCAGTGTTGGGAGTGTTGCTTCCACAATTCTGATTAGCGTCGATAGAAGCAGCAGGCGGCTTGCCCCCGGGGCCAGAAGAAAGAACTCTGAGGCCATGGCATTGCAGCGTCAACCAGACCCACCTGATTTTGAAAAGCAGGAGCAGCACTGGCAGGCCTCCCTGGCCAAAGAGAGTAGGAGCAGCAGCAGACTGGGCTGTGAAGCCAAAGAAAGGAGCAAAAGCAGGCCAGGCCACACAGACAAAGAGGAAGAGCAGCAGCAGCAGTGGCCAGCCTGAGCGGCTAAAAAGAGGAAAAGCAGCAGCCAACCTACCTGGTCAGAGAGGACCTGTGTCTGCTGTAAAAGGAAGAGAGAGGAGGCCTCCTGATGCCATGGGGGCCCAAGAAGAATGCTGCTGCTTGCATCTTCAGGGGAGAGAAAAAAAGGTGTGTGTATGTGAGCATATGAGAGTGCATGTGTGTGTGTGTGTGTGTGAGCATATGGGGTGAGAAGCATATGTGTGTGTGTATGTGAGAGCATGTAGTGGAAGAGAGTATGTGTATGTGAGAGCATGTGGAGGGGGAGGAGAGAAAGCATGTGGGGGAGAGAGCATGTGGGGGGAAGCATGTGTATGTAAGATTATGTTGGGGAAGAGAGAAAGTGAATGTGTGTGAGAGTGAGGGAGGGAGAGAGAGCCTATGTGAGTAAGATAGTGTGTATGTGAGCGCATGTATGTGTGTATGAGCATGTGTGCAAATGTATGTGTGTTTATGTATGTATGTGAAAGTCATGTGGGGGAGAGAGCATGTGTGTGTGTGAGCATATGGGGTGAGAAAGCATATGTGTATGTATATGTGAGAGCTGTAGTGGAAGAGAGTATGTGTATGTGAGAGCATGTGGAGGAGAGGAGAGAAAGCATGTGGGGGAGAGAGCATGTGTGTGTAAGATTATGTTGGGGAAGAGAGAAAGTGAATGTGTGTGAGAGTGAGGGAGGGAGACAGAGCATGTGTGAGTAAGCGAGTGTGTATGTGAGCATATGAGAGTGCATGTATGTGTGTGTGAGCATGTGTGCAAATGCATGTGTGTGTATGTATGTGAGAGTACATGTGGGAGAGAGAGCATGTGTGTGTGAGCATATGGGTGAGAAAGCATATGTGTGTGTGTGTGTATGTGAGAGCATATAGTGGAAGAGAGTATGTGTATGTGAGAGCATGTGGAGGAGAGGAGAGAAAGCATGTGGGGGAGAGAGCATGTGTGTATGTAAAATTTTGTTGGGGAAGAGATAAAGTGAGTGTGTGTGAGAGTGAGGGAGGGAGAGAGAGCCTGTGTGAGTAAGCGAGTGTGTATGTGTGGTGAGATCATGTGGGGGCAGGGATAGCATATGTGAGTTTGTGAGTGCATTTGGGGGAAGATAGAGAACGTGTGTGTGTGAAAGAACATGTGTGTGTGTGTGTGTGTGTGTGGGGAAGAGTATGTTGGGGAAGAGAGAAAGCGTGTGTCTGTGAATGTGTGTGTGTAAGAGGGAGGGAGGGAGAGAAAGAGTGTGTGTATGAGCATGTGTGAGTAAGCAAGTGTGTATGTGTTGGAGAGTATGTATGTGAGAGAGAGAGGAGAAAATGTGTGCATCACCACCATCTCCCCCCACTAAACGTCAAACCCAGACTGGAAATCAAAAGTTTGCAAGTATGAAGAGAGAGGGATTTTTTATCCTTATTTTTATCCTTATATCTGGGTGGTGTTTGATGTGTCTGCTTTTTTAAAATATTTTATTTTGTGTTTGGAAAACTTTTCAAAATTTGTATGAGACTTTAACTATTGGATATTATTCTGTTTCATCAGCTGATTTGAAATTCTTATATTAGTATGATTTTACTATTATGATTAATGATTTATAATTCTTAATTTTATTATTTGATGTTTTATAAGAAATTGTGATGTTTCTGTTTTTCCATTGTTACACTTTATACAGAGTCTGGCTTGTTATGGTTTACAATTCAGTTTTTGTCTGCATGTTTCTATTTATACTTTGTGGTCTCTTTATTCTGTATTTGGTGAGGGTATGTTTGTGTTTTGCATGTGTGAATGAGGTGTTAGTATGTGATTTCTCTGTAGGGATCAATAGCAGCTTGACTTGTTTTGTTTTCATGATAGGAGGTATACTAGTGTTTTACAGTCTGATCTAATATTTGTAGTATTGCCTTTTCATAAAGGGTTGTTACTGTTTGAGTGTTGACCGTTAGTGCTGTGTTGGTATACAAGGGCCAAGCCACACCCAACATGTTACAATTGGTCTAATGGGCATGTAATAAAAACTGAGGTATACACCGATTCCTAACCCAGTTATCATAAGCACATACAAAAGGAATTGTCCATTTCAACAAATAAAATACAAATTATAAATAATTGTAACAAATTTACATTTTATTGGCAATATATGCACACTAAATGATAATTATACATCAAACTTGTACAAAAGTTTAAAACAATGGAAAATTATATCACTCTATACCACTTACATACAATCATTCATACCCACAGCATATTTAAAATCCACAATCCTACACCAGTGTATATCAGGACATTTTTTAATGATGTACCCCTATAGCACTAATATAGCTGAAGCACTGTTATTTCACACTAAGTTTAATGATGATGTTTCCCTAATAATAATATATCCCCTAAAAGAGGAGGAGAGGAGGAGCAGGGGTGATGTGATACAGACCTTCAGATACTTGAAAGGTTTTAATGACCCATGGTCGTCAACAAACCTTTTCTATTTGAAACAATTTAGTAGAACTAGGGGGTCACAATTTGAAACTCCATGGAGGAAGACTTAGAACCAATGTCAGGAAATATTTCTTCACGGAGAGGGTGCTGGATGCCTGGACTGCCCTTCCGGAGGAAGTGGTGAAGACTAAAACTGTGAAGGATTTCAAAGGGGCATGGGATAAACACTGTGGGGTAGATTTTCAAAGGGTTACACCCATAACCCCGAAAACCTGCTCCTGTGCGCACCCAGCCTATTTTGCTTAGGCTCAGCGGTGCACGCTAGCCCCGGGACGTGCGTATGTCCCGGGGGCTTTGAAAAAGGGGCGGGAAGGGGGCATGGGCATGGCGCCAATCCGGGGGCGGGCCAAGGCCTCCGGCACAGCGGTTGTGCCAGGGGATGGGGGCACGCACAAGATACACCTGCCAGAGGCAGCCTTAAAAATGGAAACAAGATGGGGGGGATTTAGGTAGGGCTGGGGGTGGTTTAGATAGGGGAAGAGAGGGGAAGATGGGGGGGGAGCGGAAGAAAAGTTCTTTCCGAGGGAATAGACTGAATCAAAAATGAAAAGCTTCTCTGTTAAGGCTAACCTTAACTCTTTTCCATTGCGCTTTCATTCCGATTGCACCACATCTGGAGTCATTTATGTCACAAGATGTCCTTGCTATAAGATCTACATTGGAAACACGACATGGATGATTAAAACAAGAATTATTGAACATCGCTCAAATCTCAATACACAGTGGGGCAGATTTTCAAAGGGGTACACGCGTAAGATACACTCGTACCCCCCGAAAACCTGCCCCAAGCTCCCCCTGCGCGTGCCGAGCCTATGTCGAATAGACTCGGCAGCGCACGCAAGCCCCAGGATGCGCGTAAGTCCCAGGGCTTTCCTGGGGGGGGCGTGTCAGGGGGGGGTGTTGCAGCAGCGTGTCATCCGGGGGGTGGAGCCGTGGGCGTGGTTCCGACCCAGGGGTGTTTTGGGGCGTGGCCAAGGCCTCCGAAACCGCTCCTAGGCCGGGGAATCGCGCGAGTTACGCCTGCCTCAGACAGGCGTAACTGGGGTTAGATAGGGCTGGGGGGGCTGGGTTAGGTAGGGGAAGGGAGGGGAAGGTGCGGGGGAGGTGGAAGGGAACGGAGGTAGGCTGCGCGGCTAGGCGCACGCAGGCTGCCGATTTTGGGCAGCCTTGCACGCGCTGACCCCAGATTTTAAAGGATACGCGCGGCTACGCGCGTATCCTTTAAAATCCAGCGTACTCTTGTTCGCGCCTGGTGCGCGAACAAACGTACGCGTGGGCGTACTTTATTAAAATCTACCCCAGTGGGAAAGTGCTCCCCTCGTTGCCCATTGGATCGCTCAAGCCCATGACATCTCGGATTTGAAGTTCTGTGTAATTGATGTGCTCCCTCCTCCGCATCGGGGGAGGGGGGACTTTTCAGGGATTTTGGTCCGTAGAGAACAAAAATGGATTTTTTTATTAAAAAGTTTATCTCCACTCGGTTTAAACAATGAAATTGATTATCATTCCCAGTCGTCTGTTAGGTCCATTCTTACCAGCTGTTTTCGGATTGGCTATTATTTGCCTTTTCCTGCCTTTTTTCAGCTTTAAAGGGCTGTCTGCTGTAACACTCTGGTGCACTCCCGTTTAAGTTGTGCACCCACACTTGTAAAAATGTAAGATATTTAATCATCTTGAGCTATTTCCATCGTGTTCTCTGTGTGTCCACACTTAAATCTCTTTTGTTTTTAGACTTTTGAAACTTTTGCCATCCCTCCCGATGCGGCCGCATGGCGAAACACGGGACCGTGTCGGGGGATTGTTTAAAACTTGTATTACAGACAATCTTTAAAATTGTGGAGTTGCCGCATTTACTAAAATTATATACATGAACTTTTGACTCATCGTGTGGATCTTCTATATAACTACACTGCACTTCTCCCTTGGATTGTTTACTAGGGAGTCGATTTTCAAAGGGTTACGCGCGTAACGTACGAAAACCTACCCCAAACCCCCCCCCCCCTGTGCACGCCAAGCCTATTTTACATAGGCTCGGCGGCGCGCACAAGCCCAGGGACGCGTGTAAGTCCCGGGGCTTTCCTGAGGGGGGCGTGTCGGGGGCGTATCGCAGTGACGCATCATCCAGGGGTGTTCCGGGGGCTTGGCCGTGGGTGTGGTTCCTGCCCGGGGCGTTCCGGAGGGCATGGCCGCAGCCCCCGGACCGGAACCTGGCGCGCCGGTAGCCGGCCCGAGCAGGCGTAACTTTGGGAATAAAGGTAGGGGAGGTGTAGATAGGGCTGGGGGGGGGGGGGTTAGGTAGGGGAAGGGAGGGGAAGTGGGGGGAGGCGGAGGGAACGGGCAGCACGTGCAAGGTGCACAAATGTACTTTTGTTTGCGCCTGGTGCGCGAACAAAAGTACATGCTCGTGCTATTTATAAAATGTACCCCTATGTAAATAATGACATATCCCCGACCATGGGCTCAATAGTTTCGCCAACAAGTCTTTTGTACAAGTTTGTTGTATGATTATCATTTAGTGTGCATATATTTCCAATAAAATGTAAATTTGTGACAATTATTTATAATTTGTATTTTATTTGTTGAAATGGATGATTCCTTTTGTATATGTTTACAATTGATCTAATACCATATAGCTTCCAAATAACTATCACAACGATATGTGTATTGTATTTTATGCCTCCGAATATCCTCAGAATAATTTTAAATTGTGTGTAGGAAGGTTGGAGGAGCTGTGGTTTATTTATTTATTTGATTTCTATTCTGCATTCGGGTATTGTAGGTTTTTCCATTTCCCCAGAGGGCTCACCTAGGGCACCTAATACCCTTATACCAGCCCTGTCCAGGTACCTAAACGTCAGTGCCTGGCTTCCAGCCTGAGAGCAGGCACCACTGCTGTGGCCAGGCCCAGCCCGGAGCAGATCCTTAAGGAACCTGGACTGCATTAAAGAGAAGAACCTAGAGTGGTGGAAGGGGAGAGCAAAGAAAAGCAAAATAAGTGAAAATAGATTGACAAAATCAGCAAAACCAGTTTTCCAAGCCAAAGAAAGAAAAAGCAGTTTTTCCCTTAGCATCCAAAGACTTTAGCTGGTGCCTACATTTTCAAAATATTTTTCCACCAATGAATATTAATCTTGGTGTCCCCTGAACAAAATATTTTCATGAAAGCTATTGTCTAATCTGTGTCCACTTCTTATTACATTGTACAGCTGCCCTTGAATGCCTAAAGCAAGGAAATGTATCAGCATGTCCTGATGTCTGGCTTCCTCCTTTGCTACTGAGATTTCCATATGGCAATGCTTGTTATGGGAATTCCTGTATAATAAGGACATCATTAGACTGTTTTTTCCGTATAAGACACCAGGCATGAGAGGGTGACGACAAGCACTGGCCAGAAAGCTTTAAACATGCTCAGTATCAACCAATGGCAGGGGCAGCATTAAAAATGCTCACTGATATCGCAAAGTGCTCTGACCTCCCTGAGGTTTTGACTGACCTGAACTGGCCTGTCTCTCCCCAGAGGAAGTAATAAGACTTTCTAAGTGCCGGAGCCTTGAAGGCACTTGACGTGCGAGCAGGGGTCGCGAGGCGCTCCTCTATCTGTGGCATAAATATGAATGAAATCGCATGGATGGGTCAAAGGTTATTGGGAGAGGGGGTGGGTGATGTGGGAGAGGAGACACAGCCACGGAGAGCTTGTAAGGCTAAAAATGGTAATTCTCTTCCTACATCAAGCTTCTACAGGACCAGCTCTTTTTCCCCATCTGCCCAGAGAGCAGACACATGATCAAAAGGACCTATTAAATATTTCCATGGGTCAAAATCTGCTGCAGCTTTGTCTCCTGGGGTTCCCTTCAATAAAAATATTGGAAGGTAAAAAAATGTCTTCCGTTTGATTGTGAAAGTCAATTCATATTCCTGGAAGTCGAAACAGTAATGACCTTCCCAGGAAGAAAAATGCATTTTCAGTATCAGTTGCATTCACCCCTTTATATTTTGAAGAATTTTACACATTAAAAAGAAAAGCCAAACCGAGGTGAACTGGAGGTCTGGTTATCTCATTTTGTTTTGTTTTCTTTGAAGGGGAACTGGACCAGCAGTTCCCTGCTTTTGCTCTGGGCTTCCAGCTTAGTCGCCGAACGATGGTGCCGTCAACCTTCATTCACCGCTACCTGGGAATTTTCCCCCTAATGTGTTTGTTTATTTATGTATTTATTATTTTTATTTATAATATTTTAGATTCCGCTACTTCCTAGAATCCCCCCTCCCCCCCTACTCGCCCCAGTCATTGCAGTGACAGTCCTCAGCCAAGTGCCACGCTCTAGGGCGCCTCCCTTCTGAAGCCCTGCAACAAAAGATGCTCGTCTGACCACTAGGTGTCGCCATTACACAATGACTGGGCCTGCCTGCCTTTTCCTCTGGGGTCTGTAAATACTGCCTCGGGAGCATCCCCAGGCCAGTCCTGACCTGGAAATTGAACCCAGGTCCATTACATGGCAATGTGCTGAATACACTGCATTGCCACTGAGCTATGAGGCTGGCCTCTCCTATTGTTTTTTTTTATCAGTGATAGAGAAAAAAATATGGTTGCTTATTTCCAGTGACTGCCTCCATCCTCTCTCTTTCCATGCAGCCTTTGTGAACTGATACTGCTTTGGTTCCCAATATATGTGGTCCACCACCGTTACCTTCACTAAGGCCTCGATCATAGTTATACACAGGAGTAAATCTCTCCTGGATGAAGCTGAGCAGCCCCTGAGCAAGCCTGAGTATCTTTTGTGCAATGTGAATTTAAAAAGGCCTCGGGGAGGATAGCTCCCGACATTCGTCCGTTTATGAGGCTCAGAAACTTAGCAGAATTTAGGTTGAACATTGAGTCTAACAACCTTCTCTGCCTGTTTCTCTCCTCATTATTGTTAAAACTCAGTGACTCCCTATAACTGATCAGCACTGTCTACACTGATGATCTGAATGTCTTGACTGGAAAGACTTTTTAACTATAAGATTTTAAAATGTATATCAGGTACCAGATCACAAGACCTGACCAGAGGATATACAGAAAGGATTTTATTTTTCAATTACATGATCCCTTCCCTTCCCACATTCCTTGTCTACATTGTGCAATATCACATATCTTAGAAAGTCTGAGAGCAAGTGAGTCGAAAATAAAGATGATGGAATTTTAATGCAAAGGACAAAAAATAACAATTAAATGTAGGTGGATAGGAAATGGAGGTACTTGCCAGGTTCTTGTGGCCTGGTTTGGCCTGTTGGAAACAGGATGCTGGGCTTGATGGACCCTTGGTCTGACCCAGCATGGCAATTTCTTATGTTCTTATTAGGTTTGGTGTAGATGAACAGTTTTGGAGGGTGTTGGGAATATGTCATTCGTATAGATTTCCTTCCTGTGAATTTCATGGTTTTTTAAGCTAGTAATACAATAATTTTCCACTCTTTTTTACTATGCAACTAAATTTATTTTCTGAGCTGTAAATGTCCACCATCGACAGTCTGCATTGATGCATGGGCAAGGCAATAATATGTCAAGATGTGGAGAACACTCAGCAGGAGAGGATGAAACCGAGATACGAAAGTTTCCAGGGTCCCAGGGATATTAAAGCTCTGTGCTTTCCTCTATTGCAGATCTCGCCTCGCCGACTTCCTCACCAACTGCCAGTCAGAGCCCCGCTCAGGCAGCGGCTGTCTGAAGGAAAACTACGCAGACTGCCTGCTGGCATACTCAGGGCTCATTGGTAAGATCCCGGCACTATTGTATTCACTCCAAGTCCCTTGCAGAGAGTGTTGGGGAGAACCAACATCAGAAAATATTTCTTCACAGAGAGGGTGGCGGATGCCTGGAATGCTGTCCTGGAAGAGGGGGTGTAGACGAGAACGATAATGGAATTCAAAAGTGCAAGGGATGAGCACTGCGGATCCCTAGAGGATAGAGGCTAGAAATGAAGAAATAGGTTAACCTATATTAACTTTAGGTGCAACATTTCGAATTGGGAGTATCCTGCACGGAGCAGCTGTTGCTACCCTTAAAAGAAACATGGGGATAACCTGCATGGAGTGGCAGTTACTACCCTTATTTATTTATTTATTTAGTTATTTATAACTTTTTTATACCGAATTTCAAGTAACAGGGTTACTTATCATTCCGGTTTACATTACAACAGTAGAAACATACTGACAAAATATGTCTTACAATGAACAAGGATGTGAACAATTTGGAGAACATAACTGGGAAGAGAGCAATGTTAGCAATTACAGCGATTGGATAGGGTAATTAACAGAAACATGGGGATAACCTGCATGGACCAGCAGTTACTACCCTTAACAGAAGGCATGGGGGTAACCTGCACGGAGCGGCAATTACTCCCCTTAAAAGAAACATGGGAGTAACCTGCATGGAGTGGCAGTTACTATCCTTAACAGAAACATGGGGGTAACCTGCACAGAGTAGCAGTTATTAGCCTTAACAGAAACATGAGGGTAACCTGCACGGAGCGGCAGTTACTACCCTTAACAGAAACATGGGGGTAACCTGCATGGACCAGCAGTTACTACCCCTAACAGAAACATAGGGATAACCTGCACGGAGCGGCAATTACTCCCCTTAAAAGAAACATGGGAGTAACCTGTACAGAGCGGCAGTTGCTACCCTTAACAGAAACATGGGGATAATCTGCATGGAGAGGCAGTTACTACCCTTAACAGAAACATGGGGATAACCTGCACGGAGCGGCAGTTGCTACCCTTAAAAGAAACATGGGAGTAACCTGCATGGAGAAGCAGTTACTATCCTTAACAGAAACATGGGGGTAACCTGCATGGAGAAGCAGATGCTATCCTTAACAGAAACATGGGGGTAACCTACACGGAGCTGCAATTAATTGTCTTAACATAAGGCTTGGGTTAACCTGTACGGAGCGGCAGTTACTTCTTTTAACATAAGGCTTGGGGTAACTGGCATAGAACACCAGTTACTGCTCTTAACATAAGACTTAGGGTGAAGCAGCAGATTTTTAGAAGAATTTGTGTGCACGTAGGTCCCGATATGTGTAGAATGACATGCCACAAAGTATGGGCCAGTGGTTAGAATTTGAGAAGTCTTTGATACAACAAGATTTTGAGTCTGTTTTCTGCCAATCACTCTGTGACCTTAGGCAAGTCACATTTTGGAACTGTGGTACAGAGAGCGAATTCTGTCTGTGCCACTGACTCTGAGTAGGTCATGTCATCTCCTCCTGCCTCAGTTCTGATCCCAGCTCTGCCAGTGAGTCTGTGTGCGAGAGCGTGGACAAGCCCTTTTCTGTCCATGTGCTTTGGTTTACCAATTCAGTTCTGTTATCCTATTTCTGCTATGTGGACCCGCAAGCACTGAGCGTTGCAAAGGGGCCTTTTTCAGGTCAGAAGAAAAGGCATGTCTTAGTCCTCAATATAATGCTCTGGAACAGATGCAGGTCTCGTAGGGGTTAGGCAGAACCCAGGCCAATTACTGCAGGAGGACTTTTAAGAAGGAACCAGATAATTATAGAGGTCAGCTGAAAATCCCACAAAAATGTCTTACATTACTTTTCATTACCTGCAGTCAGCTGTCACACAGCATGATACAGTGGGAACGAAGGGATAGGAATGCCTGGAGATGGTCTTTATTCCTGCAGCCTGTGATACAGTGAGTTAGAAGGGAAGGGAATGTCTGAGGATGATCTTTATTGCTGCAGCCTGTGATACAGTAAGATAGAAGGGATGGAGACACCTGGGGATGGTCTTTATTCCTGCAGCCTGTGATACAGTGAGATAGAAGGGATGGAGATGCCTGGGGATGGTCTTTATTCCTGCAGCCTGTGATACAGTGAGATAAAAGGGATGGAGACGCCTAGGGATGGTCTTTATTCCTGCAGCCTGTGATACAGTGAGATAGAAGGGATGGAAACACCTGGGATGATCTTTATACCTGCAGCCTGTGATACAGTGAGATAGAAGGGATGGAAACACCTGGGGATGGTCTTTATTGCTGCAGCCTGTGATGCAGTGAGATAGAAGGGATGGAGACATCTGGGGATGATCTTTATTCCCTGCAGCCTATGATACAGTGAGATAGAAGAGATGGAAACACCTGGGGATGGTCTTTATTCCCTGCAGCCTGTGATGCAGTGAGATAGAAGGGATGAAGACACCTGGGGATGATCTTTATTCCTGCAGCCTGTGATACAGTGAGATAGAAGGGATGGAGATGTCTGGGGATGGTCTTTATTCCTGCAGCATGTGATGCAATGAGATAGAAGGGATAGAGACACCTGGGGATGGTCTTTATTCCTGCAGCCTGTGATACAGTGAGATAGAAGGGATAGAAACACCTGGGATGATCTTTATACCTGCAGCCTGTGATACAGTGAGATAGATGGGATGGAAACAACTGGGGATGGTCTTTATTCCTGCAGCCTGTGATACAGTGAGATAGAAGGGATGGAAACAACTGGGGATGGTCTTTATTCCTGCAGCCTGTGATACAGTGAGATAAAAGGGATGGAGACGCCTAGGGATGGTCTTTATTCCTGCAGCCTGTGATACAGTGAGATAGAAGAGATGGAAACGCCTGGGGATGGTCTTTATTGCTGCAGCCTGTGATACAGTGAGATAGAAGGGATGGAGATGCCTGGGGATGGTCTTTATTCCTGCAGCCTGTGATACAGTGAGATAGAAGAGATGGAAACGCCTGGGGATGGTCTTTATTGCTGCAGCCTGTGATGCAGTGAGATAGAAGGGATGGAGATGTCTGGGGATGATCTTTATTCCTTCAGCCTGTTATACAGTAAGATAGAAGGGATGGAGACGTCTGGGGATGATCTTTATTCCTGCAGCCTGTGATACAGTAAGATAGAAGGGATGGAGACGTCTGGGGATGATCTTTATTCCTGCAGCCTGTGATACAGTAAGATAGAAGGGATGGAGACATCTGGGGATGATCTTTATTCCTGCAGCCTGTGATACAGTGAGATAGAAGGGATGGAAACACCTGGGGATGGTCTTTATTGCTGCAGCCTGTGATGCAGTGAGATAGAAGGAATGGAGATGTCTGGGGATGGTCTTTATTCCTGCAGCATGTGATGCAATGAGATAGAAGGGATAGAGACGCCTGGGGATGGTCTTTATTCCCTGCAGCCTGTGATGCAGTGAGATAGAAGGGATGGAGATGTCTGGGGATGGTCTTTATTCCTGCAGCATGTGATGCAATGAGATAGAAGGGATAGAGACGCCTGGGGATGGTCTTTATTCCTGCAGCCTGTGATACAGTGAGATAGAAGGGATAGAAACACCTGGGATGATCTTTATACCTGCAGCCTGTGATACAGTGAGATAGATGGGATGGAAACAACTGGGGATGGTCTTTATTCCTGCAGCCTGTGATACAGTGAGATAGAAGGGATGGAAACAACTGGGGATGGTCTTTATTCCTGCAGCCTGTGATACAGTGAGACAGAAGAGATGGAAACGCCTGGGGATGGTCTTTATTGCTGCAGCCTGTGATGCAGTGAGATAGAAGGGATGGAGATGTCTGGGGATGATCTTTATTCCTGCAGCCTGTGATACAGTGAGATAGAAGGGATGGAAACACCTGGGGATGGTCTTTATTGCTGCAGCATGTGATAGAGTAAGATAGAAGGGATGGAGAAACCTGGGGATGGTCTTTATTGCTGCAGCCTGTGATACAGTAAGATAGAAGGGATGGAGACACCTGGGGATGGTCTTTATTCCTGCAGCCTGTGATACAGTGAGATAGAAGGGATGGAGACGTCTGGGGATGGTCTTTATTCCTGCAGCCTGTGATGCAGTGATATAGAAGGGATGGAGAAGCCTGGGTATGGTCTTTATTCCTGCAGCCTGTGATACAGTGAGATAGAAGGGATGAAGACACCTGGGGATGGTCTTTATTCCTGCAGCCTGTCATGCAGTGAGATAAAAGGGTTAGAAACTCCTGGGGATGGTCTTTATTGCTGCAGCCTGTGATGCAGTGAGATAGAACGGATGGAGACGTCTGGGTATGATCTTTATTCCTGCAGCCTGTGATACAGTAAGATAGAAGGGATGGAGACGCCTGGGGATGGACTTTATTCCTGCAGCCTGTGATACAGTGAGATAGAAGGGATGGTGACACCTGGGGATGGTCTTTATTCCTGCAGCCTGTGATACAGTGAGCTAGAAGAGATGGAAACGCCTGGGGATGGTCTTTATTGCTGCAGCCTGTGATGCAGTGAGATAGAAGGGATGAAGATGTCTGGGGATGATCTTTATTCCTGGAGCATGTGATGCAGTGAGATACAAGGGATAGAAATGCCTGGGGATGGTCTTTATTCCTGCAGCCTGTGATGCAGTGAGATAGAAGGGATGGAAACACCTGGGGATGGTCTTTATTCCTGCAGCCTGTCATACAGTGAGATAAAAGGGATGGAGAAGCTGGGGATGGTCTTTATTCCCTGCAGCCTATGATACAGTGAGATAGAAGGGTTAGAAACTCCTGGGGAAGGTCTTTATTCCTGCAGCCTGTCATACAGTGAGATAAAAGGGATGGAGAAGCTGGGGATGGTCTTTATTCCTGCAGCCTGTGATGCAGTGAGATAGAAGGGATGGAAACACCTGGGGATGGTCTTTATTCCTGCAGCCTGTCATACAGTGAGATAAAAGGGATGGAGAAGCTGGGGATGGTCTTTATTCCCTGCAGCCTATGATACAGTGAGATAGAAGGGTTAGAAACTCCTGGGGAAGGTCTTTATTCCTGCAGCCTGTCATACAGTGAGATAAAAGGGATGGAGAAGCCTGGGGATGGTCTTTATTCCTGCAGCCTGTGATACAGTGAGATAGAAGGGATGAAGACACCTGTGGATGGTCTTTATTCCTGCAGCCTGTGATGCAGTGAGATAGAAGGGTTAGAAACTCCTGGGGATGGTCTTTATTGCTGCAGCCTGTGATGCAGTGAGATAGAAGGGATTGAGACGTCTGGGGATGATCTTTATTCCTGCAGCCTGTGATGCAGTGAGATAGAAGGGATGGAGACACCTGGGGATGGTCTTTATTCCTGCAGCCTGTGATGCAGTGAGATAGAAGGGATGGAAAAGCCTGGGGGTGGTCTTTATTCTGCAGCCTGTGATACAGTGAGATAGAAGGGATGGAAACGCCTGGGGATGCTCTTTATTGCTGCAGCCTGTGATGCAGTGAGATAGAAGGGATGGAGATATCTGGGGATGGTCTTTATTCCTGCAGCATGTGATACAGTGAGATAGAAGGGATGGAGACGCCTGGGGATGGTCTTTATTCCCTGCAGCCTGTGATGCAGTGAGATAGAAGGGATGGAGATGTCTGGCGATGGTCTTTATTCCTGCAGCATGTGATGCAATGAGATAGAAGGGATAGAGACGCCTGGGGATGGTCTTTATTCCTGCAGCCTGTGATACAGTGAGATAGAAGGGATGGAAACACCTGGGGATGGTCTTTATTGTTGCAGCCTGTGATGCAGTGAGATAGAAGGGATAGAGACGCCTGGGGATGGTCTTTATTCCTGCAGCCTGTTATACAGTGAGATAGAAGGGATGGAGAAGCTGGGGATGGTCTTTATTCCCTGCAGCCTATGATAAAGTGATATAGAAGGGTTAGAAACTCCTGGGGATGGTCTTTATTCCTGCAGCCTGTGATACAGTGAGATAGAAGGGATGGAGATGCCAGGGGATGGTCTTTATTCCTGCAGCCTGTTATACAGTGAGATAGAAGGGATGGAGAAGCTGGGGATGGTCTTTATTCCCTGCAGCCTATGATAAAGTGATATAGAAGGGTTAGAAACTCCTGGGGATGGTCTTTATTCCTGCAGCCTGTGATACAGTGAGATAGAAGGGATGGAGACACCTGGGGATGGTCTTTATTCCTGCAGCCTGTGATGCAGTGAGATAGAAGGGATAGACACTCCTGGGGATGGTCTTTATTCATGCAGCCTGTGATGCAGTGAGATAGAAGGGATGGAGAAGCCTGGGGATGGTCTTTATTCCTGCAGCCTGTGATACAGTGAGATAGAAGGGATGGAGACGCCTGGGGATGGTCTTTATTCCTGCAGCCTGTGATACAGTGAGATAGAAGGGATAGAAACGCGTGGGGATGGTCTTTATTCCTGCAGCCTGTGATACAGTGAGATAGAAGGGATGGAGATGTCTGGGGATGATCTTTATTCCTGGAACCTGTGATACAGTGAGATAGAAGGGATGAAGACACCTGGGGATGATCTTTATTCCTGCAGCCTGTGATACAGTGAGATAGAAGGGTTGGAGATGTCTGGGGATGATCTTTATTCCTGGAGCATGTGATGCAGTGAGATAGAAGGGATAGAAATGGTTGGGGATGGTCTTTATTCCTGCAGCCTGTGATGCAGTGAGATAGAAGGGATAGAAATGCCTGGGGATGGTCTTTATTCCTGCAGCCTGTGATGCAGTGAGATAGAAGGGATGGAGATGTCTGGGGATGATCTTTATTCCTGGAGCCTGTGATACAGTGAGATAGAAGGGATGAAGACACCTGGGGATGGTCTTTATTCCTGCAGCCTGTGATACAGTAAGATAGAAGGGATAGAAATGCCTGGGGATGGTCTTTATTCCTGCAGCCTGTGATGCAGTGAGATAGAAGGGATGGAGATGTCTGGGGATGATCTTTATTCCTGGAGCCTGTGATACAGTGAGATAGAAGGGATGGAGATGTCTGGGGATGATCATTATTCCTGCAGCCTCTGTTACAGTGAGATAGAAGGGTTAGAAACGCCTGGGGATGGTCTTTATTCCCTGCAGCCTGTGATACAGTGAGATAGAAGGGATAGAGATGCCTGGGGATGGTCTTTATTCCTGCAGCCTGTGATACAGTGAGATAGAAGGGATGGAGATGCCTGGGGATGGTCTTTATTCCTGCAGCCTCTGATACAGTAAGATAGAAGGGATAGAAATGCCTGGGGATGGTCTTTATTCCTGCAGCCTGTGATACAGTGAGATAGAAGGGATGGAGATGCCTGGGGATGGTCTTTATTGCTGCAGCCTGTGATACAGTAAGATAGAAGGGATAGAAATGCCTGGGGATGGTCTTTATTCCTGCAGCCTGTGATACAGTGAGATAGAAGGGATGGAGATGCCTGGGGATGGTCTTTATTGCTGCAGCCTGTGATACAGTGAGATAGAAGGGATGGAGATGTCTGGGGATGATCATTATTCCTGCAGCCTCTGTTACAGTGAGATAGAAGGGTTAGAAACGCCTGGGGATGGTCTTTATTCCCTGCAGCCTGTGATACAGTGAGATAGAAGGGATAGAGATGCCTGGGGATGGTCTTTATTCCTGCAGCCTGTGATACAGTGAGATAGAAGGGATGGAGATGCCTGGGGATGGTCTTTATTCCTGCAGCCTCTGATACAGTGAGATAGAAGGGATAGAAACGCCTGGGGATGGTCTTTATTCCTGCAGCCTGTGATACAGTGAGATAGAAGGGATAGAAATGCCTGGGGATGGTCTTTATTCCTGCAGCCTGTGATACAGTGAGATAGAAGGGATAGAAATGCCTGGGGATGGTCTTTATTCCTGCAGCCTCTGTTTCAGTGAGATAGAAGGGATAGAGATGCCTGGGGATGGTCTTTATTCCTGCAGCCTGTGATGCAATGAGATAGAAGGGATAGAGATGCCTGGGGATGGTCTTTATTCCTGCAGCCTGTGATACAGTAAGATAGAAGGGATGGAGATGCCTGGGGATGGTCTTTATTCCTGCAGCCTGTGATACAGTAAGATAGAAGGGATGGAGATGCCTGGGGATGGTCTTTATTCCTGCAGCCTCTGATGCAGTGAGATAGAAGGGATGGAGACGCCTGGGGATGGTCTTTATTCCCTGCAGCCTGTGATACAGTGAGGTAGAAGGGATGGAGATGCCTGGGGATGGTCTTTATTCCTGCAGCCTCTGTTACAGTGAGATAGAAGGGATAGAGATGCCTGGGGATGGTCTTTATTCCTGCAGCATGTGATGCAATGAGATAGAAGGGATAGAGACACCAGGGGATGGTCTTTATTCCTGTAGCCTCTGTTTAGTGAGATAGAAGGGATAGAAATGCCTGGGGATGGTCTTTATTCCTGCAGCGTGTGATACAGTGAGGTAGAAGGGATAGGACGCCTGGGGATGGTCTTTATTCCCTGCAGCCTGTGATACAGTGAGGTAGAAGGGATGGAGATGCCTGGGGATGGTCTTTATTCCTGCAGCTTGTGATACAGTGAGTTAGAAGGGATGGAGACGCCTGGGGATGGTCTTTATTCCTGCAGCATATGATACAGTGAGATAGAAGGGATGCACATGCCTGCTCTTCATTCTGTGCATTATGTCCCCTACCTTTTTTGTGTTTGTTCTCGAAAGAGATAGGGGGAGCCCTGTCCTCTGCTGACAGGCTGAGATGTTCTCTGCTTAGCTGTAGTTTCATTACTGTCTGAATTGGAATAGTTCTCACCTGCATATTATCCTTCCTGTTTACTCCCAGGCACAGTTATGACACCGAACTACATAGAATCCCACAGCCTGAGGGTTGCTCCATCGTGCGAGTGCACAAACAGCGGCAACGATATTGAAGAATGCCAGAAATTTTTGAACTTCTTCAAGGAAAATATCTGTCTCCGTAAGTATAATTGTTGGGCCCCTTTCTACCCTAAGCTTCCATTCTTTCTTCCTTTATTCACGCAGTAGGTCAGTCGCCTTGCTTGCCGTAAATCCAACATGGGGCTTCTGCTGGAGAAAGAGATCACAAGCGCCTCATGAAGGTCGCAGGCCTAGCTGCCATCATTAGTGCAGTCTGAGCTAACATTTTCCCCAAGCAAAGAGGCATTTCTACTTCAGAGCCACCCAAGGCATCTCCTGTAGGACATCTCTTAATGTCGGGTAAGGATCAGGGTGTGAATGGAAACCGCTCGGGGGCTTTTACGGGTCATTTTGCCTCTGAACCATCAGAGGTGATGACCTTTTCTCCAGTAGTCACAAAGTCAGGGTGAGGTGGAGGTTACCACGTAAGGAATTCCACATTCTGCCTGGGCCTCTGGAAAGCGAGAAGCCCTGATCTGCTACTAAAATACTCCTTCCCTCTGACTTTTTCCTGGCAGAGTGCAAGTATTTTAATGAAGACAAAGCAAAGACGGTAGAGATGGCAGAGAGAGAGAGAGAGAGAGATCATGCTGAGAGTGGCCAGCAGACCAGGAGGAAATTAAAGGTGTCGCTGCTTAATAGCTTTTCAATGAAGAAGAAAAACAACCTTCTACTCCGTGGCCTCGAATTAATGGACTTCTGATCAGAGGCTGAAAAAAAAATCTGTCTCATTCAATTTCCAAAGGTTATTTATCTCTGAGCGTGGTCAGGTGCCTGAAGTGCTGCCATGGGCCCCATGCATAGACAAATGGACTCGCCGCTCAGTCTGAAATTACTTCTGGTTTGATTCCAGCAACACTAGTCACTACTCATTAAAAAAAAACAAGTCAGCCAGAACTTCGATCCCATAATATCACTGGAATCTCCACTTAGTCTTTTGCACTTTTATTTTCTTCCTGAGATGAAATAGTGCATTGTCTAGCTTCTGAAATCTGCCCCCTCAATCATCCATCATTTTAATCCAATAAAGTGAGTTTCTAGGATGCTGCTGCGCTGATTGTCAGCAGAGGTGTCTGACAGAGCCACCTTGCTGAGCCCCATGGATGGGTGCAGGAATATCTGCTGAAGACGGAAGAGATTCAAACCAGAAAATGGGACTGGCAGGCTTCCATAGGGGAAGATTCATCCCTCTTATTCCAGTCATTGATAAATCTTTTCACAGAAAAGGAACGTTCTCAGTGAATAGTCATGGACATGCTCTCAGAGCTATAAAGGGACACTTTTTCAAAGAACTAGCCGCCATATCTGGGTAAGTGAATTGACAGATACCCTGTGTTTGAAATTCGGCTTGTGTGCAGGCTTCAGTTTGGTAGTTACAGAAAACAGACCCTCAAATGTCCCTGGTTTGCCTGTCCTTTGCTTTTCATACAGTGAGAACCAGCAGATTCTCAGCTGGCCAGAAGGTTTCACATTTTGAGGTCTGGGTATTGTAAGGCGAAGGTTAGAATGCATGCATGCGGAATATATTCGCGAGCTATGCCCCACGACCCTAATGAGCATGCTATACCAGTCCCAGAAGGTGTTAGCAATAAGTGTTAAAGAACTGTAAATGAAAGAACATTGAATGAAATCCCCCACGTGCAAAATGAGGTTATGCCCATACTTTTCCATGGACATATATGTTCTCAGCAAAAACAGGAAAGAAAGACATCTTAGCCCAAAAGGTGAAGGTTAAATAGAAACGATCTTTTCTGCGGGCGAGCACCAGCTCTGAAAAATGCACTGCAGAACTGGCAAGGGCAGAAGTGCTTTCTAACACAGCAGGAGCCGAAATCCACAGCCAGGCCCCTCAAGACCTGATTAAAAACTGCTTCTTTGTTTGTCTCAGGAAGGGAAAATAAGTAAAGCCCTGAAACACAGCAGAACCAATTTATTCCAGCTATAAACACAACGTTAATCCCAGGAAATTATCTGAAGCTTTGCAAGGTTTCCGATCTGAACTTTTAGCTTTGGCGGTTTCAGAGCGGTCGGCATTTTGTAAATTTGGGTTAGGGCCTGAAAACAGCAACAGAAACAGGCCCTCCCCTTCTCAATTAAAGCATGAATCCATCTCTCGCCAGCCTGGCTCCCTATGAAATTGTGGCTCATTTCATTTCAGCACCTTGCAAACTTTCCCAGAGCAGGATTAGTGCATTGCACGGCTCCCCCTTCTCTGCTTTAAAGGGACTAACCCCTCAAAGTGTCCCTCCCCTCCCTACCCCTACAGTCAAGTATTTCCCAATCTCCAATATACGTAGGTGTGGAGTAATTATTTGAAAAACCTTTGAGGCTTCCTTACCTTGGCGATTTATTGGAGAATTGACACTGTCAGAAGGGTGTCTGGGGCTAGTTTGCTGGCCGTTTCTCGTAGGTGCATGAGTTACATTCATTTCAGAGAGATATAACATCTTCACCCTTAACATTCCTCAATCCCTAGCATACCTGTCATTCATGTGCCTTTTCTAAAAATGTTGTTTAAGCACAAAATAATTGATTTTTAAGCTGTGTCCAGCACCATTTTTGGCAAGTCCCAGGGATGAGGAATCTCACAGCAGCCAATACAGAGGGAGAAACCTCTTCCTGCTGTGATCCCAACAGGCAGAGCCTGCAAAGGCTGGAAATAGCTGAGATCTCCACAGGCAGTGTCTACGATGGCTGGCATTGGCTCTACTCTCCAAAGGCCAGAGACTGTGAAGATTGGGATTGTGAGATCTCCACAGGCAGATTCTGCAAAGGCTGGAGTTGCCTTAGATCTCAGCAGTCAGAGACTGTGAAGATTGGCATTGTGAGATCTCCACAGGCAGATTCTGCGAAGGCTGGAGTTGCCTTAGATCTCAGCAGTCAGAGACTGTGAAGATTGGGATTGTGAGATCTCCACAGGCAGATTCTGCGAAGGCTGGAGTTGCCTTAGATCTCAGCAGTCAGAGACTGTGACCACCATAGGCAGAGTCTGTGAAGACTGGAATTGGCTGAGATCTCCACAGGAAGACCGTGAAATGGCTGGAATTGGCTGTAATCCAACTACTTCCCACCAATCTGGTCAGTTGCCTAACCCTCTGAACCTTTTACCCACCATCGCCATCTATATCAGTCCCAAGCATGTTCAAAGTCCACCAGAAGTGCTGTCCTTAATCAGCTCTGCCCGTAGGCCATTTCAGGTTTAATGATCTTCAGCTTTGATTCTTACCCAGGATCCTTGCATGTCTTATTGTTTATTTATTTATTTAACACTTTCTCAGCAGTCAGAGACTGCTGAGAAAGTGTAAGCAAGCTCTGTAATAATTCCTCACCACCACCAAAATAAATAAGGCTAATATCCCCCCAAAAAATGGTTTAGCTTCCCCATTCTCATCCACGTTTGGGCTTTAACCATGATACCCCCATGCAGGATACTCGAGCCCCCTTGGAAGCTCCGTTGCCTTCTTGAAAGTTTGATGCAGCCGTGACACCACTGCTTTGGCTTGTAACTGCCGCTTGGTGTAGCTCGTCCCAGACCTTCTTTACCGTCCCCTTTGCCACTGGGGATCCTTTGTGTTAACCCCAGGTTTTCTTCAATTCACTTGTATCGGTTTTATTGGTTTTATCGATTTATTTATAACCTACAAAACAGAAAGGATTTATGCTCATAAAACATGATTTTCTGCACTTAAATGGGCTTTCAAGAATGGCCCCGGGGTTGTTTGCATAAAAGTATGTGCAGAAGCAATCCCTCACTAGAAAGAGGCGTATTCTGGGGATGGGGTTGGGACAAGGTTTGAAAGTGCACACATAGACCTATATGCATACATTTGCACGTGCTAACGAGAGGAAGGAAATGGGTGCACATGTGCCATGCTGGAATACGCTCCCTCTCGTTCTGCATGCAGACTTCAGCCCACTACTGACCATGGAAAACTGCCCTCCCTGTCTCTTAGCAGAATATACAGAATTAAATCATTTGAAAAACATCAAAGAATATCAAAGATTAAAACAAATACATACTACACCATATGATCACTACGCCTCTAGGAGTCCAGCCCATGAATCCACCACTGTTTCTGTAGCCTTGGCTTGAGTCCCCTATTGATCACTCACCCTGTGACCCTGAGCCAGTAACCTGACTTCCATGGGTTCACTGTGTGACCTTAAACAGGTTGTTTAACCTCCATGTGCTCACTCTGTGACCTTAAACAGGTTGTATAACCTTCATGTGCTCAAATGCCGGAGCACAAGCACGTCAGAGTAAAGACCTTGAAGTTGTACCAGTTGTCTTGTACCGTACAGCATATGCTGAGGGTAGTAATATAAATAGCTATTATTAATTATTGTTATAAAGTGCTAATTGTGGCATCAGACAACCTGATAACATGTTGTGATAATAACACTGAATCCAAACTAAAATGCACATGACGGAACAGGACCCTGAAGTTGGAGCCAGGCTGACAGCGAAACAGAAGAAATTTATGAAGAGAAATCACAAGGAGGATTAGCAGGAACCTCCTGCTGTCTGTCGAGCTGTTGGCTTTCCAGTGAGAATGAATTTCGCTGAGTTAGCTGAAGATCTTTATTAATTTATAGCCAAGAAGGATTCTATGAAACTACGTTTGCCACTGGAAAACAGAAACTCTCTGAAGCCGGCGCCTGCACACCAGCAAAACTAACCCCCCCCCCCCCCCCCCAGCTCTTTCATTTCTTTCTTTAAAAACAATGTTCTTATTCTTTCCTAATATTGCCTCTTTATTTTTTTTCTTTTTTACTTTTGTACAGGAAACTCGATTCAAGCATTTGGTAATGGCACTGATATATGGCCCCAGCCAGAGCCTCCGGCACAGACCACAACAGCTACCACCGCCACGATTAAGAACCTGTTCCAAGGCAACCCGGATTTAGAAAGTGCCAAGAACGAGATCCCCACACATGTCTTGCCCGCTTGTGCAAACATACAGGTATGGATGGGAGAACCTGCAGAACGCCAATGGCAGTCCCATAGGAACAGGCGAAAGGAAGCAACCCAGTGCGATATAAAAGTCAGGACGAGAGGGGAGCTCTCCTCATTCACCGCGTGAGCAGACTAGGATAGACTTCTCCTCCTAAAGAAGCAAGAGAACAGAGACAAACTATAGGAGTAAAAGGAGTGAGGATAAGGAGGGGAGAGAGATGGACAAAGGTCCAGTGCAGGCTCTATGTAGGTTTGGAGAGGTCACTTTCTGACCCTGTGCCTCCCTTCTAAAGCTGGCCCCGTCACTTACTCTTTGGTTGACCTTGAGTAGGTCATTGGACCTCTCTGTGCCTATTCTATGGCTAGCGCTGGCATAGATGACCAGAATTCCCAAGCTTTTCTACCATACACACAGAATGGGAGAAAAGTTGTAGTAAATCAGGCTCTAAATCTGTGTAAATCTCTGTATCACAAATGCTGGGATGTGGACCATACTCTTTTTCCCTGTGCTACTCGGCAGTCAAACCCCAAATGAGATATTTATGTAATGCCTCCTATTAAACACTGGTTATGAAGCCTATGCAGTGAAAACTCATAGCCTAATATTTTTAGCTTGGGCTCACAAAAAAATGAAACATGCACATTAAAAAGCCATTGAGAAGTGATGCAAAATGAGTTAGCATGGACATGGTCAAAAGTGTCCCCAGTAGCGTACTCATACCATTCTCAGTCATGGAAATCTGAAAATACACTGGCTAAATAGCATGAGCGTATTTCTTACCGAAGGAATGATCATGCTAAACTGAGCATGTTCAGTTTCTGCTTTCTGTTGGATACTGAGGGTTGCACACGTAAGCCTGGCAGATGGGGTTACATGTTAGTGCACAGGGAAGTGAGAGAACTAGTACAATCCGCAGAAAATTGACATCATCACATGTCGAAAACTATTTGTCCTTTGTGTCAGTATGACAGGTAGTGGGGGGGTGAGAGCCCTTTGTGCTGTGGCGTAGTTGACACAGCCTCGAGGGCGAACCCCCAAGGCCTACGCCAACAGCTGCTGACTGCGCCCTGTAGCCGGACAGTCTGGAGCTTCCCCTATCCCAGCAGCCTGCACCACAGGTTGAGCCATTGGTTTCTGGCAGTCAGCAGCACATAGGCAGGTCCCTAGGGTGGAGAGGATAACTAGAATCCAAAGGCATACCAGGGTCAGGGCAGGCAGCAGACTAATGGAATCAGAGGCAGGCCAAGGTCAGGGCAGGCGGCTAGCAAGAGTGGTCAGGTCCAGGCGGCAGGCAATCATGGTCAGGTCCAAGCAAGAGGTCAAGATCCAGAGAGTCAAGCCAAGGGTGGACGAAGAGACACTGAAGACACTGGACAAGATGAATAGGACAAGGCAAGGCTGGACAAGGGAGGTGGAAAAGACAAGGCAGTTTGACAAAGCTGGACGCCTCGTCCAGCTTTGTCTGGATGAGACAAGGCTGGATTCAGGAATGTGGGGAACAAGAACCAGGAGCATGCAAGCAACATGTACTGCTAGGCAGGAGACCTATTGCTGAGGCAAAGTAATGCTGCAGGGACATTGCTTAAAAAGCCCAGGGGGGCTGACGTCATCAGAAGGTGCCACTCGGTGTTTCCCCCTGAGGGGCCTATATTATGTGTGCACATGGGAAGCCTGTGTCAGCAACGATTGGCAGCGTGCATGGACGGCGGTGTTCTGCCACAATAGAAGGCCTCCGGCAGCAGCGATCAGCAGAGGTGGCTTGTGAGGCAATTCTGCGAGCCACCAAACGTAACAGTCAGGCAGGATCTTCCAAAAGTGGTGTCAGAGAACAGAAGGGAGCATGCAAAGGGGAGACTCAGAGAGGAATCTAACCACCCTGCCTCAAAAGGTCATTGGCATCGGACCATTTCTCCCTCCACAACCACCCTATAAATGCAAGCACTGCAATGGCTGTAGGACACAGTATGATACTAGCTTAAAGCTCACAGAAAAAAAACAGATGGTCAGCTCAAAAAATCATTTGAGGTGTAGACTGCAGTCAAGCCTCAAGCTTCTGAGAAGTGGGAATTTACCCAGGTAATTTTATCTGCATAACATAAGGTGAGAAATTAGCAGGACTTAGCCCAGTAGATCTACCGCTGAATATTCCAGGTAAAGTTACCTGGGTGAAATTAGGGCAATGTTTTCTATGATCAGACTTATCCAGGTAAGTTTAGCTGGGTAGCACGCAGCAGCGACATTACTCAGCTAAAATTAGCTCCACTCCCAGAATGCCCCTGCCCTCTTTCATTTTACCCATGTATAAAATTATCCAGGTAACCTTTTTACCCTGGGAAAAGTTCGCTGGTGAAAGTAGATAAAATATTCAATTAAAGCTTTTTGTCTGGGTAACTGAAAAAAAATTGCCCATTCAAACTCCTTTGAACATTGACCCCTGAATGTCTACAGCTATCCTTGGTCACAATAACAATGACAGCAAAGACCTTTGCCCTCTGTCAACCTATTGCTTGGAAGTACATTTGCCAAGTGCCAGCGCACGATTCCCCGGCCTAGCAGGCCTTCGGAGGCCTCTGGCCACACCCCCGCCCCACCACGGACCGCCCACGTCCCGCCCCTTTTTTCAAACCCCGGGAGATACGCGCGTCCCGGGGCTTGCTCGCATCGCTGAGCCTATGCAAAATAGGGAGCGGGTTTTCGGGGTAATATACGCGCGTAACCCTTTGAAAATCTGCCCCAAAGTGTGTAAAAAGTTACCTACAGGGTTTGCACCAGTGCGAGCAGTTATAGAATTATCCCAGGAGGGTTGGAGCAATTCTTGAGGAGCCCGACTGAGGGGCCACTTGTTTTGTAAGAGTAAAGATAGTTGTGTACAAATATGTATATATGTGGTAAGAATTTGTAAAAAAAAAAGTATGTGTTGGTGTTGGTGTTGGCTGTGTTTTATTTTGGCAAAAAGAAGTGTGGTCAGATGAACTTGTCCACAAGGTCCTAAACAAATTTTCCAAATGACAGTCCATCATGCTGGGCTTGATGGACCCTTGGTCTGACCCAGCATGGCAATTTCTTATGTGACTATGGGTGTGTGTGAGAGAGAGAGACTGGACAGGGAGGTGACTGGTGTGTGTGAGACAGAGACTATGTGTGAGTGGCTGGTTGTGGTCCCTAAGGAAGAGGACCATGAGGACACAGCTTCAGCAGTCACTGCTGCTTCTGGTGAGTGCTATTGGCCTGCAAGGGAAAGGAGTAGGAGAGTTGCTGGGGGTAAGTAAAGGTGGCTTTTTAAGTTTATTTTTCTTGATTGATTGCCATTTTAATTATTGGGTATTATGTAATATGTCTGCTGTTTTGAAAAAAGAGGCAGGCAGCAAATACTTTCACAACAAAATAGCAAACATCCTTCTCAGATTCACCCCAGACCCTCAGCCCCTCTCCCTCGGCCCATGCCTAACTACTGCTTCCCTCAACTCCCTCGACCTCACATCCTCCCTGGAAATAGCCTCAATCCTCAAAAAGATTAGACCAGCCACCCATCCCTCTGACACCGTCCCCACCAAAGCCCTCCTTACAATACCTGACACCATAGCCAAACCATTGGCTGACATTATCAACTGCTCACTATCGTCAGGCATCGTCCCTGACTCCCTCAAGCATGCTGCAGTCAAACCCCTCCTAAAAAAAAACCATCCTTAGACCCGAAGGACCCAGCTAGCTTTCGCCCCATCTCCAATCTCCCTTTCATCTAAAAAATTATGGAAAAGGTAGTCAACAATCAACTAACAGACTATCTGGAAGAAAACAAGATTTTGCACTCCTCCCAATTCGGCTTCCTCAAGCACCTTAACACAGAAACCCTCCTTCTCTCCCTCACCGATTTCCTTCTCAGAGGCATGGACCAAGGATCCTGCTACATACTAGCCCTCTTGGACATCTCCGTCGCCTTTGACACTATAAACCATAAGCTCCTCCTTACCCGTCTAGCCTACATTGACCTCTCAGGCACAGCACTCCATTGGTTCACATCATATCTCACCAATAGAAAATTCTCAGTTAAAATAGGCAACTCAGAATCCGCCCACCACGCTCTCTCCCAGGGAGTCCCCCAGGGCACCTCCCTCTCCTCCACCCTTTTCAACATATACCTTACCCCCCTCTGCCAACTTCTATCTGACCTCGGCCTCAAATTCTTCCTATACGCTGACGATGTGCAGATCATCATACCCATCCAGGATACCCTAACAAACACATTGGATCTCTGGAAAAATTGTCTTGCCTCCATCAATGCTCTTCTGACCTTCACCTAGCTCTAAATGCATCTAAAACAGAACTACTCCTCATTTCACAACACTCACCCCCCCAAATCTGCCATCGCAAATGATCCCGCCTATGACATCTTCAATAGGCAGCCCTGTGCACGAAACCTCGGGGTTCAGATTGACCAACAACTGAACCTAAAAAAAACATATCAACCTAATCCTTAATGAAGGTTTCTTCAAACTCAATGTCATGAAGAAACTAAAACCCTTACTTCATGCCAGTGATTTTCGCACCGTCATCCAGGCCACCCTCTCAGCAAAAATGGACTACTGCAGCTCCCTCTTCCTAGGCCTCCCCTACTCATCTATAAAACCCCTCCAAATGCTGCAGAATGCAGTAGCGAGAACCATTTCTAACGCCCGCAAATATGACCATATCACGCCCCTCCTCAGGAACTTGCACTGGCTCCCAATCCCCTCTCGCATCTTATATAAAACCCTAACACTGACCCACAAAGCTATACCACACACAACTCAAACTGGCTCATCGAGCCATTCTGTCCCATACGATCTAACAAATCCACCAGAGCCTCCAACAATGGAACCCTCCACGTGTCCTCACTAAAAAAAGCACACCTTACCTCCACAAGGGACCGAGCCCTATCTATTGCTGGCCCCTCGCTCTGGAATTCTCTATCCCCCACTCCGGCTCGAGACTTACACCTTTAAATTTAGAGCCAACTTGAAAACCTGGCTTTTCAAACAAGCCTATCAGCAATAATATCCCCCCCCCCCCTTCCATGCAAACACACCCTGAACCCTTGTTACAAATGTTTTGGGTTACATATGTTATACTTAATGTTAATTTTTACTGGCTCTCAGTTGTTTCCGAGTAGCCTTACTCCTATGTACTTTTCATACCTACGATCTCACAGTTCCTATTTCTCTCTCCCCATTACCCTGTTCTATGTACTTTCCATTCTATATGTTTTTTGATGTAAATCGATATGATGTCCCCACTAATATCGGTATAAATAAATAAATAAATAAATAAATAAATAAATACATATTTGAACAATTTTTAATATTTTTTATGAGTTTTTAATTATTGGATGTTATTCTGTTCATCAGCTGTTTTGTAACATTTATTAGTATAGTTTTACAATTATTTCTGTGTGGGGATCTATAGCAGCTTGGCTTTTCTATTTTCCTAATAGGAGGTGTATTGGTATTTAGGGACCTGGTGTAGTATTTGTAGTGCTGTCTTTTCATAGATAGGGTTGTTACTTTTTGAGTGTGTTCCATAATACAGGTGTAACTGTGCAGGTTAGTTTGTGTGCATTATTGCAGATCCTGGGACTGCTAGGTGCTATATTTCTCACAGGACAAGCAGGATGGTAGTCCTCACATATGGGTGACATCATCAGGATGGAGCCCAATCACGGAAAACTTCTGTCAAAGTTTCCAGAACTTTGACTGGCCCCTTCTGGGCATGCCCAGCATGGCACTAACCCTGCAGCCAGCAGGGGTCCCCCTTCAGTCTTCTTTTTTCCGCGCAGCAGTAGCCTCGTGGTTTAGGAGCTCTGAAGAGATTCCTGACAGGAATTTTCCTCACGGAGTTAATTAAACTTAAATTGCCCCACAGGGGTCCCTCCTCTAACTTTTCTCAGGCTGCGGTACCGTCGAGTTTGGCCTTCACGGCCTATTGGCCGTGGACCGTACCGCGGCTCGATTTTTTTCTATGGCCATGGCGTCGGGGTTTCGTCAGTGCCCAGACTGTACTCGTACCATGTCTATCACAGACCCTCATGGAGTCTGTGTAATGTGTTTAGGCCGTGAGCATGATGTCCTGACTTGCACCAAATGTGCCCTCATGACACCAAAAGGTCGCAAAGCCAGAATGGAGAAGATGGGACTCCTCTTCCGTGCTCACACCCCGACGCCGTCCATCGCATCGACGTCATCGGAACCGGCGCCGTCGAAGTCGCACCAGCATCGACCTCCGTCCGGTGACCATCCGCCATCGACGTCTTCACGGTCTCCGGGAAGAACTGGATCGGCTGGTCCAGGAGGCCATCGACAAGGCGATGCAACGGCTCCAGGTTCCTCCAGCACCGAGAGTGGAACCGGTCACTGACCAGATGACAGCAGCTCTGGCACCGCTGCTATCCCGAATGGAGGCGCTCATGACCGCCCTTTCACCGGTGATTCCTGGGTCTCCGATGGCTCCGGTGCACTCCTCGTTGACAGCTTCATCGGGAGGAGAAACACCATTCCGCATTCCTCCTTCTGGAGTATAGCCTCAGCCATCGATGCCATTTCGTCCCTCGCCACCGATTCATTCATCGGGAGCGATACGCACATCGGCGCCATCAATGCCTTCGATACCGGCACCGATGCCTTCCAGGCTGTCCACGGGGCCCCCGGCGATTCCTTCGATTTTCTCGGAGCCTCAGCCGAGGCCTTCGGGTATCCAACCCCCTTCTCGTCCTACAGGTCAGTCTGCTGATCCTTATGACACCTGGGGTGATGATACTTCCACAGACACCGATGACTTACCTTCACCTCCCTCTCCTACTGAAAGTAGAAAGTGTTCTCCTCTAGAGGACCTTTCTTTCATTAATTTTGTGAAGGAAATGTCTGAGTTGGTCCCTTTTCAGCTTCAGACGGAGCAGGATGATAGGCACGAGATGATGGAGCTCCTCCAATTCCTGGATGCCCCTAAAGTGATCACTTCTATTCCCGTTCATCAAGTTCTTCTTGACCTCCTCAAAAAGAACTTGGAAAACCCAGGATCCATTGCCCCAGTCCATAGAAAAGCTGACACTACCTATTTAGTACAGTCAGCACTCGGCTTTCAAAAATCTCAGCTCGACCACCACTCAATGGTGGTGGAATCGGCTCAAAAGAAAGCAAAAAGGACGAAGCCTCACTCATCTACCCCTCCTGTTAAGGAACCCAAGTTCCTAGACAATATAGGTCAACGAGTGTTCCAAGGGGCCATGCTCATCTCCAGAATTGCTGCTTACCAGCTGTATATGACCCAGTACAATAGGGTCATTTTCAAGCAGATACCTGACCAATTCCAACAACAGCTTCAAATCCTTGTCAACAAATTGTTTGAGGCAGGAAAGCATGAGATAAGAACAGCTTACGATATCTTCGACACCTCTACTAGAGTGTCTGCAGCTGCCATTTCGGCAAGACGATGGGCCTGGCTCAAATCTTCTGACTTTCGGCCAGAAGTACAAGACAGGCTATCTGACCTACCATGTGTAGGAGACAATCTGTTCGGTGAACAGATCCAGCAAATAGTGGCTGAATTAAAGGACCATCATGAGACCCTTAAACAGCTCTCATCGATTCCTTCCGACATCCCCTCAAGACAGCCGTTAAGGAAGGGCTCTAAGAAGTCATTCTTCCGTCCAAGGAAGTACTATCCTCCACCAGCAAGGTCCCGAACTACGAGACCTTCTCAAAAACCTCAGCCTCGCCAGGCCCGAAAACAAAAGCCGCAAGCAGCTCCCCAGCTGGGGCCTGCTTCCGGTTTTTGACTTTCACTTGGAGAGCAGCAGCCTGATTCCTCTGCCAAGCATACCAGTGGGAGGTTGATTGTGCCACTTTCACGGCATGTGGCAGTCAATCACAACCGACCAATGGGTGCTAGCAATCATTGCTCAGGGTTACCACTTAAACTTTCTTGCTCTTCCACCGGACTCACCACCTCTGCAAGCATGGAGAGTATCCGACCATTCTGTCCTTCTAGAGCAGGAGGTTTCCCTTCTTTTCCAGTTAAGAGCAATAGAACCCATCCCACTCTTGCAGCAAGGCCTAGGGTTCTATTCCTGGTACTTTTTGATCCCCAAAAAATCCGGGGGAGTTCATCCAATTCTGGACCTACGTGCTCTCAACAAGTACCTACAGCAAGAAAAGTTCAAGATGGTAACCTTGGGCTCACTTCTACCTCTTCTGCAAAGAGGAGACTGGCTCTGCCCTCTGGACCTTCAGGACGCATACACACACATTGCGATAGCTTCAGCTCATCGCAAGTACCTCAGGTTTTTAGTAGTCCCAAAGCACTATCAATACCGCGTGCTTCCGTACGGCCTAGCATCGGCACCACGAGTCTTTACCAAATGTCTCGTGGTTGTCGCAGCTTGTCTCTGGAAAGAAGGTGTTCATGTCTACCCCTATCTGGACGACTGGTTAATCAGGGCTCCAACCCAGCAAGCCGCTCGGTCATCCCTCGATTTGACCCTACACACTCTAATTTCTCTAGGATTTCTCGTCAATTACGAAAAATCCTATTTAGTCCCATCTCAAACCTTGTCGTTCATTGGGGCAGACTTGGACACCTTGCAGGAAAAAGCCTTTCTACCTCAACAACGAGCGCAAACCCTCGTGTCTCTCACTCACCAGTTGCATTCTCAGCATACAGCAACAGCTCGCCAATTCCTCGTCCTTTTAGGACAAATGGCGTACTCAATCCATGTCACACCAATGGCCCGCCTGGCCATGAGGCTCATGCATTGGACTCTGAGGTCACAATGGATTCAAGCTGTTCAGCCTCTGTCGACCATTGTCCACATCACCGACTCACTCCATCTGTCTCTCACCTGGTGGAAAGATCAGAACAATCTCCTCCAGGGACTGTCCTTTCAAGTGCCAGATCCTCAACTTATTCTCACCACCAACGCTTCCAATCTCGGGTAGGGGAGCCATGTGGACAATCTACAGACACAAGGGTCTTGGTCTCCAGGGGAAGCCAAACATCAAATAATAGGGATGTGAATGGTTTATCTGACGATTGAAAATATCGTCTGATATTTTCAATATCGTCACATATCAGGGGGGTCCCCGATAGCGATAGGAAACCCCACGATTAATTTAGTGGGTTTTCTTATCATTATGGGGGGGGGGGGCGGGAGAAAGGACACAACCTAAAAACACAACCTGACCCTTTAAAATGAGTTTGTTAGTATCCCCCCACCCTCCGGACCCTCCCCCCAAAAAAAATTTTTTTTAAATACCTGGTGGTTTAGCGGGGTCCCGGGAGCATTCTCCCACGCTCGGGCTGTCGGCTGCCACTAATCAAAATGGCGCTGATGGCCCTTTGCTCTTACCATGTGACAGGGGCTATCGGTGCCATTGGTTGGCCCCTGTCACATGGAAGGTGCACTGGATGGCCCGCGCCATTTTTAAAGATGTATTTTTTTGTTATCAGCTCGGGCGCAGCCGATAAAAAAAAAAAAACCCGATCGGACTGCAAGATAAAATTTCACGATGTGAATCGGAACCGGAATCCGAACCGATGCCAGTTCCGATTCACATCTCTATCAAATAAACTTCCTAGAACTTCAAGCAATGCGATATGCTCTCAGGGCTTTTCAGGAACGCCTGTCAAATCACGTCATCCTGATTCAGATGGACAACCAAGTGGCCATGTGGTACATCAACAAGCAGGGAGGCACAAGCTCCTTCCTTCTGTGTCAGGAAGCTGCGCAGATTTGGGCGGAAGCGCTCTCCCACTCAATGTACCTCAGGGCCACCTACTTACCTGGAGTGGACAATGTCTTGGCAGACAAACTGAGTCGTGTCTTCCAACCGCACGAGTGGTCTCTCAACCCCTCGGTAGCGAATTTCATCTTCCAACAATGGGATTATCCCCAGATAGACCTCTTTGCGTCCCCTCAGAACCACAAAGTCGACAATTTCTGCTCCCTCATTCGGAGCGAGCGCTCCCTGCCCAGAGATGCATTCTCCCTCTCGTGGGCAACCGGTCTGCTCTCTGCATTCCCTCCACTTCCTCTTTTCTCGAAGACTCTCGTGAAGTTGCGTCAGGACAAGGGAACGATGATCCTGATAGCACCTCACTGGCCACTCCAAGTGTGGTTTCCAATACTTCAGGATCTCTCCATCTGCAGGCACATTCCCTTGGGAACGGACCCGCATCTGATCACTCAAAACAACGGATGCCTACGCCATCCCAATCTTCTGGCCTTGTCCCTGACGGCATGGATGTTGAAAGGTTAATCCTTCAACCACTTAACCTTTCAGATTCGGTTTCTTGTGTCCTGATTGCTTCACGGAAGCCTTCCACAAGAAAATCTTATTCCTATAAATGGAAACGGTACACATCATGGTGCACTTCACAGTCCCTTGATCCCTTTTCCTGTCCAATCCCAAGGTTTTTGGACTATCTCTGGCATTTGTCAGAGTCAGGTCTAAAAACCTCTTCCATCAAAATGCATGTCAGTGCAGTAGCTGCCTTCCATAAAGGTGTCGGGGATGTCCCTATATCAGTACAACCCCTCGTAACATGATTTCTAAAGGGCTTTCTCCATATCAAGCCAACTTTACGTCCTCCGGCCCCTTCTTGGGACCTTAATCTGGTTCTCGGTTGGCTCATGAAAACTCCATTCGAGCCTCTTTACTCCTGTGCCCTAAAATATCTCACATGGAAAGTGATTTTCCTTTTAGCTACCACTTCAGCTCGCAGGGTTAGTGAGTTACAGGCCCTAGTTACCTATCTGCCTTACACTAAACTCCTGCATGACCAGTCGGTACTCCCACTCACCCTAAATTTTTACCCAAGGTAGTTTCGGAGTTTCACATTAATCAATCCATCATACTACCTGCCTTCTTTCCCAGGTCCCATTCCAATCCAGGAGAGCAGGCTCTGCATACCCTTGACTGTAAACGGGCTCTAGCGTTCTACCTAGACCTTACACTTGCCCACAGGAAGAGCACTCAGTTATTCGTCTCTTTCCATCCCAACAAATTAGGGCAACCTGGTTGGCAGACTGCATATCTTTTTGCTATCAGCAAGCAGGCATTCCACTTCAAGACCGTGTTAAAGCACACTCTGTGAGGGCCATGGTGACTTCAGTAGCACACCTTAGATCGGTGCCGCTTCCTGACATTTGCAGGGCTGCCACCTGGAGTTCTCTCCACACTTTCGCAGCCCACTATTGCTTGGACAAAGCCGGAAGACAAGATTCCATCTTCGGCCAGTCTGTCCTGCGTAACTTATTTCCAACGTGACGTACCTACACCCTTCCGCCTGCCCAGTGAGGTTCAGGATGCCCTCGACCAAATTCCACCCCAGTTATTGTGCCTGTTGCATGCCATTGGGTACATTTGGTGCATGTTCGGACATCCTCAGCTCGGTACTCACCCATATGTGAGGACTACCATCCTGCTGTCCTGTGTTTCACAGGACAGCAGGATGTTAGTCCTCACGAAACCCGCCCCGAGGTGTTGGGTTCGTAACGTTTTGTTATGTCTGGGTGTGTGACCGAGGTGAGGGTCTGGGTGTGTCTGGGTGTGTGACCGAGGTGAGGTAATTTACTAGCATGTAGCTTTCAAATAAGACTGAAGGGGAACCTCTGCTGGCTGCAGGGTTAGTGCCATCCTGGGCATGCCCAGGATGGCACTAACCCTGCAGTCAAATTTCTGGAAACTTTGACAGACGTTTTCTGTGATTGGGCTCCATCCTGATGATGTCACCCATATGTGAGGACTAACATCCTGCTGTCCTGTGAGAACACCTGTTACAGGTAAGCAACATTTGCTTTCTCTTTCCATTTCTCCAGGTTCGCACTGCATGCAAAGTGGCTTTTTTGGTTTTCCATTCCAGTTTCTGTCTCCATATTTATAATTTATGGTTTTTCTGTACTTGGTGAAGGTCAGTTCTGGGTGTGTGACCGAGGTGAGGTATGTTACTAGCATGTAGGCATTTGCATCAATCTTATTTGTTGTGTTTTCTTAATAGGATATGCATTAGCGGTAAATTATTGCCTTTTTATAAGGAGGGGTATTGTGCCTGGTAGTAAAGGGAGTTTGTTTTGCTTTTACTGAGATGTCATCAGAACCAGAATATCTTTTTTGTATGGCGAGTTGTACAGGGTAATGCCCTAGTTATGCTCTGCACCCATTGTTGGGGTTCCTGAGGATGCAGAATATATATTTACATTTAGCCCCGTGATAGTCACATGTTCAGTGTGTCACGCATGTGAGAACCATTTTTCAGGTGTGTCCCGGCCAAAAAATGGTTGAGAGCCACTGTTCTAGAGCACCTAGCAGCAGCACATTTTCTGGTGCACCACCAACTTCAGCTGTCACCCTACACCCCTGTACATGTCCACTGGGAGGTGACAGGATCTGTATTCTTGTGCCCATCTCCTGAGCCCTCCAGTCCTAGAGGTGACAGGCTCTGTATCCCTGCGCCCATCCCCTGATCCCTCCAGTCCTAGAGGTGACAGGCTCTGTATCCCTGCTCCCATCCCCTGATCCCTCCAGTCCTAGAGGTGACAGGCTCTGTATCCCTGCTCCCATCCCCTGATCCCTCCAGTCCTAGAGGTGACAGGCTCTGTATCCCTGCTCCCATCCCCTGATCCCTCCAGTCCTAGAGGTGACAGCCTCTGTATCCCTGCGCCCATCCCCTGATCCCTCCAGTCCTAGAGGTGACAGGCTCTGTATCCCTGCGCCCATCCCCTGAGCCCTCCAGTCCTAGAGGTGACAGCCTCTGTATCCCTGCGCCCATCCCCTGATCCCTCCAGTCCTAGAGGTGACAGGCTCTGTATCCCTGCGCCCATCCCCTGAGCCCTCCAGTCCTAGAGGTGACAGGCTCTGTATCCCTGCACCCATCCCCTGAGCCCTCCAGTCCTAGAGGTGCCAGGTTCATGATGAATAAGACTCAGAAATCTGAAACTGAAAAATATAATCTTTAACCAGGTCTCTTTCATTAGCAGATGTCTACTTTAAGTGGACCCCAATGTGCATTCTAATCAATAGACATTCTTAACAGGCCGGTGCTTTTTATTGACAAGCAGTCTGAAATGCTGGCTTCACTTTGATTACTATAGCATACAAGCTGTCCATTAGGTCTCGGCAAGCTTCTAAGCACTACATTTATTCAGGGATCAAGACATTCAGGATACTGGGTCCATTTAGGAATGTCTCTGTGCTGCATTGTACTCTTCTGTAACAAGTCGGAAGAGAGATCTACATATTTTAAAACATTTATAACATGCACTCTTCATTTTCACGAGACAGCTTACATAACAAACCATTCATAATTATGATCAACATAAACATGGGCATTCCTGTCCCTCATTCTGTGCCACTTCTGGCTGGATTCCTCATGCCCTGTATTACACCAGCAGAGAGGAAGCACTCGGATTGATAGAAATCACCTTTCTCTCCACATGCTGCACACACAGAAGGCAGCTCTGGTCCTTCTGGTCATTACAGTTTCTGAGGCTGCAGTGGGGAGAAGCTGCAATTCACTCTTTCCTCGGTGGGTACAGTGGCACAGGTCAGGATGGTTCCTCAAACACTGGCCGGTCTGGAAGAGAAGGAGGGCACCGAGCTCCGAGACTGAAACAAATCCTGGGATGCAATTTGAGATCTTCCCTACTAGCAGCTCTCTGTGGGACCTTGTGGGAGTCATTTTGTCTCTCTGCTTCGCTATCCCTAATTTTAATGGCATAGGACTGAGGAGAACAGAGGCCAAACCAGGCCACAAGAACCTGGCAATTACCCAAACACTAAGAAGATCCCATGCTACTGATGCAATTAATAGCAGTGGCTATTCCCTAAGTAAACTTGATTAATAGCCATTAATGGACTTCTCCTCCAAGAACTTATCCAAACCTTTTTTGAACCCAGCTACACTAACTGCACTAACCACATCCTCTGGCAACAAATTCCAGATCTTAATTGTGCCACACACACACAAAGCTGTCACCTCTCTGACCAGTCTCTGCCTCTCACACACAGACACCAGTCACCTCCCTGACTAGTCTGTCTCTCTCACACATACCAGTCACCTTCCTGACCAGTCTCTGTCTCTCTCTTCCACACACACACACCAGTCATCTCCATGACCAGTCTCTGTCTCTCACACAAACACACACGTCACCTCCCTGATCAGTCGCTGTCTCTCACAGACACACCAGTCACCTCCCTGACCAGTCTTTGTTTCTCACACACACCACAGTCACCTCTCTGACAAGTCTCTGTATCACTCACACACATACCAGTCACTTCCCGGAACAGTCTGTTTCTCTCTCTCTCTCTCTCTCACACACACACACACCAGTCACCTCCCTGACCAGTCTTTCTCTCAGAGAAACACCGATCATCTTCCTGACCAGTCTGTCTTTCTCTCACAAAAACACATCACCTCTGACCAGTCTCTCGCTCAATCACACACATGCTCTCTCACATACACGCTCTCAATCACACACAAATGCTGTTGCTCCCATTCTACCACATACCCACAAAACTGCCACTCACACATCCAGGCACCCATTCTACCACACACACATAAAGCTGCCACTCACGCATCCATGGCTCATTTTACCACACACACACAAAGCTGCCACTCACGCACCCAGGCACCCATTCTACCACACACACACACAAGCTCGCACTCATGCACCCATTCTACCACACACACACAAAACTATCACTCACACTCCCATTCTATCATACACACATAAGCTCTCACGCACCCAGGCACCCATTCTACCACAGGCTCACAAAGCTGCCACTCACACACACAAAAAGCTGCCACTCTCACACACACACACAAGCTCACATGGAGCCTCTTCTTATTGTTTGGCCCAATAAGCCTAGCCTCCCATCTCTCTGCTCTTCAGCTGCCGCCAGCCAGGTCTCCGGTGGCAGCACACAGGGTCTCTCCACTCTTTGGCCCCACCGGCCTGGCCTCCAGCGGTGGCACACAGGATCTCTCCACTCTTTGGCCCCGCCGGCCTGGCCTCCACCGGCGGCACCACGCAGAGTCTCTCCACTCTTCAGCCGCCGCTGGCCTGGCCTCCAGCGACGGCATGCAGGGTCTCTCCACACTTTAGCTGTCACCGGCCTGGCCTCTGGCGGTGGCACTCCCCTACCAACTCCATTGGCCAGTCCTCCCCTGGGGAGAAGGGACGCACAAGTGGGGCAGTGGGACACCGGGAGCCGTGACACATCTTCCGGTGCTTGGCGACACACCAGTGTGTTGCGACACACCAGTTGAGAATCGCTGCTCTAGAACACAGTCCACCCTTCTGCTTTAACTTGGGAACACTACTTTCTTTGATGCAAAAAGCCTATCAATCCTTAGAGGGAAAATAAGCTAAATCCAGCCCTTAAAATAATCGCATAATCTACTAACAGCAGTTATAATAAAATATATGAATGAAAAAATATTTTCTGCAAGAATATTCAAAACCGCTTTCTGCATGCAAATTAAATTAATAAACAGCAAACTTCTGTTTAAAAAAGAATGAGAAAGAGAGATCCATAATGCCATAAAAGCCAGTGATAAGTACCATCATTTTCACAGCAAGAATTCAAGTTACGCAAGAACTGGACCTTTAAAATATAGACAAACCCTCACCAAATACAAAATAAAAATGTGCCACCAAAACCTATACTGGAAACCAGAAGCCTGACTATATTATGCAGTGCAACAATGGAAAAACAGAATCATCATCATTCCTTGCAAAACATCAAGCAATAAAATCAAGAGATATAAAACATCATTCATAATATTAAAACCTTGATAATAAAAAGAATGTGTTAACACAGCCGAAGAACATCCAATTTTAAAAAGCATGCTTAAATTTATTCTAATATTTCCAAAACATCAATAAAGTATTTCAAAACATCTGATGAATAAAACATCCAATAATTAAAAAATGTTCTAATAGTTCTCCCCCAAAAAATAATAAAATATTTCAAAATAACAGAAACATTAAATTATACTCAGTAATTAAAAATAAGGATTCAAAATCCTACTCTCCATAACTGGGACCTTTTGATTTCCACTCACCCTGAAATTATTATAGTTTGGGGATGTAGGGCCACACAAACTATTTCTTTGCTCTCTCATTCACACACACATACTAACACATTCATTCTTTCACACATTCCCTCTCTCATATACATGCCAATGCTCTCTCTCCCACACACAGGCTCTCTCTCCCACGTGCCTGCCTGTGAGAGCCTATGTGTGACACATCAGGCCCTTGAACACTAATACACCACTTACTGGGCGAACAGAACAAGCCACTCTGCTACAAATCCCTACAGAGAAACTAAATACTAGCAAAATACTGCATCTCTGTCACACATGTACATCATAAACTGACCCCTTCCTAATACAGAATAAGTGACTACAAATTAGAAACAGAAATATGCAGGCAAAACCAGACTCTGTGAATTCTGGAATACTGAAGAAAAAGCAAAATACAAATATATAAGAAATCACATTCCCAAAGATGGCATATTCCAATTGCTGAAAGTCAAAATTTTATTGTTTTTATCTTTGTTATCTGATCTTATTTTTCTAATCGGTTGGTCCCAGTCTCTTTTTTTCCCCTTGTCTGTCTTTTTCTTATTCTTTTTTCAGAGTCTCTTTTATTCTTTCTGTTTTTTCTCTCTCCTCCTGTCTTCTTTCCTTCCTCCATACACACACACAAACACACACACACGCAGGCTCTCTCTCATATGCTGGCTCTTACACACAAGCTTTCTCTCACACAGGATCCCACTCTTGCATGCTCGCTCTCTCATACACATAGGCTCTCACTCACATATGCTCTCTCTCACATGAAGGCTCTTGCTCTCATTTGCTCTCTCGCACACACAAGACCCCATTCCCACACACACACGCAAGCTCTCACTCTTACATGCTCTCATTCACACACAGGCTCCCACACACACATACAGGCTCTCACACTCACATGCACTTACATGCATGTTCTCATTCTCACAAACACACATACAGGATCTCACTCTCACATGCTGTCTCACACACAGGCTCCCATTCCCCCTCAGACACACACAGGCTCTCACTCTTACATGCTCTCTCACATGCAGGTTCCCACTCCCATACATATGTACACACACAGTCTCTCACTCTCACGAGCAGGCTGCCACTTTCTCTCATGCTGTCTCTCACATGCAGGCTCCCATTCCCCCCATAGACACACACATTCTCTGTCACACAGCTTCATATCACCACACAAATACACACGCTCTAACATGCTCTTTCTCACATGCAGGCTCCCACTCCCATACACCCATGCAGGCTCCCACTCCCATACACCCATACACTCGCTCCCACTTCCTCTCACTCTCTCTCACACACACTCAGGCAGGCTCCCATTCACATCCCCCCCAAGCAGTCCCCCATTCACACACATTCACTCCAGGTAGGCACCCATTCACACACACATACACACACACACACAGGCCGATACAGAAAGAAACGCGGGAGAGTGCGCGCACAGGCCAGTGTCCTGGGCGCGCAATCCAGTAAATAAAAATATGCTAATTAGGGCAGTGGTAAAAGGAGGCGCTAGGGACACTAGCGCATCCCTAGCGCCTCCTTTTTGACAGGAACGGCAGCTGTCAGTGGGCGTCGGCTGTCGAGCCCGCTGACAACCACGGGTTTGGAAACCGGACGCCAGCAAAATTGAGCATCTGGTTTTCAACCCGCGAGCCGCGGACTGATTTTAAATTTTTAAAAAAAATTTTTTAATTATTTTTTACTTTTGGGACTTCCAACTTAATATCGCCATGATATTAAGTCGGAGGGTGCACAGAAAAGCAGTTTTTACTGCTTTTCTGTACACTTTCCTGGTGCCACCAGAAATTAACGCCTACTTTTGGGTAGGCGCTAATTTCTGAAAGTAAAATGTGCGGCTTGGCTGCACATTTTACTTACTGAATCGCGTGGGAATAACTAATAGGGCCATCAACATGCATTTGCATGTTGCGGGCGATATTAGTTTCGGGGGGCTGGATGCGCGTTTTCGACGCACTGTACTGTATCGGCCTGACAGGTAGTTTACCATTTACACTATACATACACCCACCCCCAGGCAAGTTACCATTCATACACCCAGACAGCTTTCCATTCTCTCTCACACACACACCCAGGCAGGCTACCATTCATACTCACATACACAAAGACAAAACACATTCAGGCTCTCTATTGGGTCTGGAAGGTCACCAAAGATTGAGAAGAAGAGCAGTCCTAGGCTTGTTGGTGGCCGAGAAGAGGAAGGAGTCCATTCTCCTGCTGCTCCTCGCGTGACTGCCCCACACTATTCAAAATTTGCGGGGCTAGCACTTCGTCTATCATGATCTCACAGTGCACGAGATTAGCATAGAGTACACACTGGCCTCACTTGGTTTGGAGGCCGGCACACAGAGAAGTAGGCGAACGGGCTTCTTCCTCTTCTCAGCCACTGCCGGCCTCTCGAACCTGCTACTCTTCTCAGACACTGGCTGCCTCCCAGACCTCTTATTTCTTTAGCCGCCTGTGAAATGGGGTCCACCAATGGCCTCCCGGGCCTCTTCCTCTTCTTGGCTGTCGGTGAGATGGGGTATGCCAGCAGCCTCCCATTCCTCTTCGTGGCTGCCGCTCTCCTAGATGTGCATGCAGTTGGTGGTTCACGGCACACCTCATCTCAAAGTCTGTGGTGCCTGTGTAGCACTGTGCACTATGGACGCCACGCCCATGGACAGGTATACATAATTTGAGATAGGCATCTTGAACCTTACGTATTACCTTTTTATTTATTTTAGTTAAACATTTTTATATTCTGCTGCCTCCGAGAAAAACTCCTTTCTAAGCATCATTGTATCCTTTGTGGAGAAATGGTCACATCTCTTAACTGCTCTGTAGACTATAATTCTGTTTACCCAAAGGACCTACCTTCTCTTTCAGTTTTCACTTAATGCACCCATGAATGGAAAAATTGCCCAACTGTAGCCCAGCACTCTAGAGTCAACATGGCCGCTGTCGAGAATTGGAAAGTCCAGGGAATGTTTGAGCAGAAAGGCTTAGGCCCATGGCACCCCAGGTAGCAGCTACTCCAGAGTCGTTCTGCTTAGCGTGCACGGTTCCTGCTGAGATCCTGCTTTCAGTGCTTCCGTTCCTGGTGCTGGGGGGTTTCCACAGAGATATATATATATATGTGAACAGATCAACACTTCTGATAGTCTTTCTTCTTCTCTTTCTGACACTGTACCATAAATAATAAGCTGTAGCCGATTAACAGGAGGCCATTTAATACTGAGAGAATAAATTATAGACAAAGGAACACTGTAAATATTGATTGCGTGTTTTGTGCTAGAAGATTTAGCTCCTGTCCTTCCGGCATCAGCTGACAGTAGGAGGTCAGCTAGGCCATGGCCTGAGTGATTTACATGGGATCTATTGGCAGCTGTGCTTTTAAAACCTTTCCTCTTCCAGGGGTATTCCTTAGCTCTTCTTTTTACCAAGGAGGAGGCCTCCTGTATTCTGTGGGGGGTGATTTTAAGGGAGTTGCTCATATTAATAGGCCCATATACGCAAGTGTGAGCAGCACTTATTTTAAAGCCGTAAAAATACGTTCATGCGCGCTCACAACAAAACATGTGAGAAAAAGGGGAGCGGATTTGGGGCGGGACAAATATTTTCAGGCGTAAATCCCAATTTCAAAACCAGCGAACGTAGCGCACGTCGGGCTCTTACCTGGGCATATTTACTTCTGCTCTTTATCAATGTAAATCAGACTTAAACTTGTTATAGCCAAAAACTGACTGGGTGAGGGGTCTGGGAAACTGGGTGGAGGGAAGGCTGAAAAGCTCTTGAAGACCGAGAGATAGACTGGACAAACTGGTGGACTACTTGGTCAAAAACTGTAATTTCCTTCACACTTGCATGCTTTAAAATGTTCTCACTTGCGCTTATAAAAGCCGACATGTCCTAAGGATATATACACTAATAACGTTTCCTCACTGAATGCTTTGTAAGGATAGTGGACTCTTGTGCTGCAGCGTGGTTGACGCAGCCTCGTAGGCGAACCTACTAGGCCCATGCCGGCAGCTGGCGAATGCACCCTGAACAGGAACAAGACTGGAGCTTCACCTGTAACAGCTCCGTTCCCCATGGGTTAAACCTTTGGGTTCCAGGAGCCAGCAGGACTTAGGCGAGGGTCCCACAGAGCTGAGAGAGAGATTCGGGGTAATGCTAATGGTCTGCACAGGCTGCAGTGAGACAATTACTAGGGAACTAGCAGGCAGCAAATGGGACGTAGACAGAGTTTGTAGCTGAGGTCAGAGGCAAACAGCAGGCAGGAGGGCGATCTGGATCCCAGGCGAGAGAGAGATCCAGGTCCAAAGCAGAAGTCAGTACCGAATACACTGAGCAGGCAAGGCTGAGCAAATAGGACAGACTGTGCAAGGCAGGCTGGACAAGACGGTCAGGAATCAAAACAGGAGCAACACTCACTGCATCCAAGCAGAGAAACCTGTTGTTGAGGCAATCCCCTGAGTGTGGCTGGGCCTTTTATACTCAGCCGTGTGACATTATTACTGAACGCTGGCAGCCGGGTTTCATAAGGCGCCATGCTGTGCACATGTCTAGGAGAGCCCAGGGAGCGGTGTTGCAGCCGGTGTCATCGTGGTGTTTCTGCCTCTTTGGAGGCCGTCGGCATCCTAGGGTGAGTGCTACCGGTCACTAGGGATGTGAATCGTTTTTTGACGATTTAAAATATCGTCCGATATATTTTAAATCGTCAAAAATCGTTAGAGCTGCGATACAATAACAATTCCCCCGATTTATCGTCAAAAAATCGTAAATCGGGGGAAGGGGGAGGGCGGGAAAACCGGCACACTAAAACAACCCTAAAACCCACCTCGACCCTTTAAAATAAATCCCCCACCCTCACGAACCCCCCCAAAATGCCTTAAATTACCTGGGGTCCAGAGGGAGGGTCCCGGTGTGATCTTTTACTCTCGGGCCTCCAGTGCATTGTAGAAATGGCACCGGCGCTACCTTTGCCCTGTCATATGACAGGGCAAAGGTAGCGCCGGCGCCATTTTGTTTTTTGTCCCCCGACGTCAGGAGCGTAGGAGATCGCTCCCGGACCCCCGCTGGACCCCCAGGGACTTTTGGCCAGCTTGGGGGGGCCTCCTGACCCCCACAAGACTTGCCAAAAGTCCAGCGGGGGTCCGGGAATGACTTCCTGCATGCGAATCGTTTTTCCATACGGAAAAACGATTCGCGGCAGGAGCGTAGGAGATTGCTCCTGGACCCCCGCTGGACCCCCAGGGACTTTTGGCCAGCTTGTGGGGGCCTCCTGACCCCCACAAGACTTGCCAAAAGTCCAGCGGGGGTCCGGGAACGACTTCCTGCACGCAAATCGTTTTTCCGTACGGAAAATGGCGCCGGCCATGCTTCTTTATGTTTGTGGGCAAATTTTGAGCAGAAAGAAGAGAGGCTTTTTGTTGAATAATTTGTAAAGGGTGAACAGATCTGTTTTTCACAATTTTTGGTTTTGGTGTGAAAACTCGCACTCCACTGTTAGTGCTGCGCTGTTATGAGTCCAGCTTCAGACTTAATTATTGATTTGCCAATGGGCAAGCAGTACTGTGCCTTCTCAAGTCTTAGCAAGGTTAAGAAGTCTTTCCTTCATTCCTTGGAAAAAGTGTCTGTCAACAATTACTTCCTCTTTCCTTCTTCCTCACTCACTCTAAAGAGAATCTCTTCCTCAACTTCCGGTTTTCCTGGTATTGGAGCAAAGCGCTCATAGGAACAGATCCTTACAGGTCAATTTTAAAAGGAGCGTGCATGCACCCATAAATGCATATATTGAGCATGCCAGCAAAAATAAGCTCAAATTTATATCATCTGTGCAACAGCCCTACTGCACATATGTGTGTACTCACGTGTGACCGGGAGGGGGAGAGAGAGAGAGACAATCTGACACTCTATTTTTCTCCCACTGTAAGAGGGACACTTTCAACTCAGGGTGAGGGGCGGTGTTGCAAGGGTCTACAGACCCTTGTGCCCTAGTCAGACCAATATAACAACACCCCCCCCCCCCAAAAAAAAAAAAACCACCCCAAGTGGAAGGGGAATAAGGGAAGGGAAAGGCCTGGATTAGGGAGCAGAGAGTCTATTCTTTGCTCTTCAGTGTCTCCTCCAGTCTCACCCCATCCTCTCCTGCCCCTGAGTGACAGGAAGGGAATAACTTGATAAGGGAGCAGATTGGGTCTTTGCGGCTTTTCTCTGTGCTCTGTCTGCTCCAGGTTCACGCCCTCTCTTCCTGTCCCATGAGGCTCAATGGGAGAGGAAGTTGCTGGAGCAGAAAGCAGAGTGCTGTTTTCTGCTGCCTGAGTTGAGGGCACTCACCCATCAAGTCATCGGTGCAGAGCCCCTTATGTTCATGCAGAGGACTCCCTTGCTGGCAGTTTTGGATGTCACTGACTCCCCTGAGTTATTTCCCAATCTAGTTGAGGAAGATGGCTGTCTGAATGAGGCACACTGAATATTACTGATCTTTACTCCAGCTCACATTTCAACTTCAGCCTTTTTGGAGGACAGTCTAAATTTACTCAACTTCTATAACTTCAACCAGGCGGTAGGAGGTGAAAGAAAGATGATGTCATAAAAAGACTGCAGATCCCATAGAATCTACTCAGCCATACCAGCCGCCGAGCTCCGTAATCCATACCCCTCTTTCAGAGATCCCCTGTAATTCAGATACTGTCCTTGTCTCCACCACCTCCACTGGGAGGTTATTCCATGAATCCACCATTCTTTCCGTAAAGAAATATTTCCTTAGATTACCCTTCATCCTGCAACCCCTTCTTCCAGAGCTTGCTCTTGCTGAAAGAAGCCCACTTGCTGTGCATGCATACCTTGGAGGTATTTAAAATGACAGAGGTGGGTGGCATCTTCTAGACTTAACAATGTATTGAAGCATGAGCTTTCAAGGAGAAGACAAGAGTCCACTTTGTCAGATGCTTGAAGTGTAGTAGAAAGGTTAGTAAATAGAGATGAAGATGGGTGGGCAGGAGGAGAATACAGGAGGAAAAACAGAAGGGACTGAATAAGGCAGGGCAGGGTGTGGAAAGGATGATAGAGAGAAAAGACAAGATGGTCTGAGAATCGAAGCCATTGTCTTGCTTCTGACCTAGGATGATGCTGTTAAGTGTTTTGTTAAGTTCCATTTCAGCAGTTTCCCACTGGAGTGGCCTTTCTTCAGTCCTGCAGTTACATCTGAAGAAGGGACCTGTGGTATATAATATACTTTAAAAATAGGTGTTAAGGTTGGATATTTGCTATGCATTTCATGCTTCTGCATCCTATTTTTCTAACTGGAGATTTTAGGATTTGAACCTATAACCTTTGGGCTCCCAACCAGGGCTTCTACTGTCAAGTTAATGGAACAGTTCTGTGAGCTAAGAGGAGAATCTTATCTACTTTAGCCAAGTTACTCATATCCATCCCTTATTACTTCCCTCTAGGGCAAAAAAGAAACAGCTTTTTCCTAAGTACCCTCATCCAACCCTGATTGGGCTCCAGATCCCATCACTGCCACCATATGCAAATGTGTGACATTTGCTGTGCTCCAGCCTGTTTATCTAACTGAGAATCCCAGGATTTGAGGCTACACACTTCTGGATCTAAACCAGGGACTCTTGCTGAGTTAAAGGAGCAGCTGCCATAGTGATACTACCAATAGCCGAACCCTCATTACCATAGAAACATAGAAACACATAAATGACGGCAGAAAAAGACCAGTCGGCCCATCCAGTCTGCCCTGCAAGCTCCCACATTTATTTTCCTATACTTATCTGTTTCACCAACCACCAAGTTCAGGGCCCTTGTTGGTAACTGTTTGATTCAAATTTCCTGCCACCCCCTGTCATTGATGCAGAGAGTAATGTTGGAGTTGCATCAAAGGTGAGCATAAGGCTTAATGGTTAAGGGTAGTAACCGCTGCATCAAGCAAGTTACCCCGATGTTTGTTTACCCAGATTGTTGGATGTTGTCTGAATGCAAATCCTTTTTTTCCACATTTATCCCTGCCGTTTAAGCAGAGAGCAATGCTGTATATACATTCAAAGTGATGTATCAGACTTAATTGGTTTAGGGTAGTAACCACCGTAAAAAGCAACCTACCCCCACCCTTATTTGTTTACCCAGATTGTGAAGTTCCGTCCTTATTGGTTGTTATCTGAATGCAAATCCTCTTTTCCACATTTCTCCCTGCCGTTTAAGCAGAGAGCAATGCTGTATATACATTCAAAGTGATGTATCAGACTTAATTGATTTAGGGTAGTAACCACCGTAAAAAGCAAACTACCCCCATGCTTATTTGTTTACCCAGATTGTGAAGTTCAATCCTTGTTGGTTGTTGTCTGAATGCAAATCCTTTTTTCCATATTTCTCCCTGCCGTTGAAGAAGGAGCAACGCTGTATATGCATTCAAAGTGATGTATCAGACTTAATTGGTTTAGGGTAGTAACGGCCACAATATAAGCAACCTACCCCCACCCTTATTTGTTTACCCAGATTGTGAAGTTCCGTCCTTATTGGTTGTTATCTGAATGCAAATCCTCTTTTCCACATTTCCCCTTGCCGTTGAAGCAGAGAGCAATGTTGGAGTTGCATTAACCGTGCGAAGGCTTATTGAGTAAGGGTAGTAATCACCAGGTAGTAGCCTCCATTCCAGTAAGCCACTCCTAGACAAACTGCTCATATCTATCCCACTTATAACTCCATCCTCTCACAGTGGGGAAAGAAGGAAATACATTTCACCAATTAGAAAACAAATTAATCAAGCATGAAACCCTTATCATTCAAAACTGTTTTGCCAATTAAAATGTTTCCTGACCACTTTATCTAGATAAAAGTGCAGCATATTGTGTAATGCAAAGCATCTAAGATGCATGGTGAAGCACAGGGCAGTGCGTGTACCAGGACATGCAGGCAATCTCTCCCCACAAGGGACAACCAGCTTTGAAAGTAGCAGAAAAGGAGAACCTCCGTTAGCACCGATATCCCAGCAATCACAATATCCTGTGATGGACGTGCTGAGTGTCCTTCCTAGGTGGGCTTATTTTTATGTCTTGAACAGATTCATTGACTTGAAGGAAGAATGCTCACAAGTGACCGATCAGCCCACCATGGACACACAGACAGACAGACGCTATTAAAAACTATATTTTGTCCTAAATTGCTTTCTGTTGTCTTTTTAACTCTGTGTATGGGGTAGTCATGGATGAATAAGTTCTGTGCCTTCCTTCTTCAAGCCATAGCTCAGGATAAGTAAGCATACATTTAGGACATACATTAGTCAGAACAGTGGAGAATGAATAAGGGGGCCTCTTGGGAGGAGCAGAGGAAGTCAGGCTGGCACGTTCATTTCTGTCTGCCATTCGTTTCACATTAGGAGGCCCGTGCATTGCAGTCATCCTCATCATGTGTGTGGAACTGACAGGGCTGCCCAAGGGACATTTCGGCTAATGGTAGTGAATATTAAACTGATTGCATGTCTCTCTCCAACTCCATTGAACCACAGTTTAGACTCATCACCCATGCCTTACTGCCCCAGAATGGTTTCCTTGGCACCCACTCTGTCTCGGGGTCTAGTTTGGCTTTGTCTCAGTACAGTATTTATTGCCTCACACACCTCTGACCAATAGCAAAGGCTTCATGCCATTTCATGAAACATGTCAGAGACGACATCTATAAGTGCACCATGGAACAGCTTGGATGTGCTGTGGTTGGACAATTTCTGATGCTGTAGCCCTTGATACAGTACAGGTAGAGTTCTGGCGCACAGTGGCTCATAATGCAGCTTCCGGGGGCAGTTTTCAAAGCCGTTTCCCTGGACGTATAGCAGTTTACTCAGGCAAATTGGCCTGTTTGAAAATTTCCCCTCTACCCAGGTAAAAGGCCATGTGGAGATCAGGAGAGAAAAACACCTAGGTTTGACTTTTAAAAGTGCCTGCACTGCTGTGCGGGGAAACTGGGGGTTCGATTCTGGTGCTGCGGACATCGCGTAGCACTTTAGAAATGATAAATGGTAGTGGGTCTCCTGCTCCCCAGTTCAGTTGGGGCTGGGATAGCTGCAGAGGAGGGAGTCATGGCCATTGCACAATACTGACACCTAGTGGCTGCATTTAGGGTCTGTGATTGCAGGTTTCCAGAAGGAGCCCTGGTGCATGGCCCCCACTCCACCACTGTCACTGCGATGACAGGGAGGAGGTGCAAAATACGGCAAATGTCCCTGGCTCATTGTGAATGAAAGCTGATGGCATCCCATCCCCTATTCCAAGTGAGCTAGAAACCCAAAGATGCTGGATGAAATTATCAGGGAAACTAACACAGTTTGCTGGATCAATCTCTCTGGCCGATCCAGGGGTTGCATCCAGAACCAAAGAGCTTTCTCTGCGGGTAGTGCATGCTTCCACGTCTACGCACATGCGAGGTTCTGAAAAAATTGTCCCGTCGATCCTCATGTCCCACCTGACATGTCCTGAAAATTTTGGAATGGATGGGACACCAAACAAAATAATTAGGGGAGACACTCGCTCGGACACGCTTACACACGTGCATGTGCACGCACACACTCGTGATCTCACAAGCCTTCTTTTCCTTTTGGAAAATAGGCAAAAATAATCTACACATTAGTAGAATGGAGGCTGAGGCCTTCTGAGGAGCTTCTGTTACTTCACGAGAGGTGCTGGGGGGTTAGCTCCATTTTACGTTTGGGGGGTGGCAGACAATTCCACATCTTCTTTTTGGGATCTGATTTTTAAATCCATTTTCTTCCTCTTATACATTCTAAAGTATTTTTGCCTGTTGCTGTAAAGAGAATGGAACCAATTTGATTTTAGCAACTTTTCAATGTCTGGAAACAATTCCTGATGATAAAAGAAGTATAAAAAAAAAAAAATGTGAAGAATGTTTCATCTGTCTCCAGATTGCATTGATGAGCTGTCTGATCCCCTGATTGATAAGCAAGCTCCAAGTTAGCACCAACGATCAAAGCAACAAAAGAAAAACTCAAGACAGGAAACACATCAACCCATCTCTCTCTCTCTCTCTGTACACTACAAAGATCTAAAGCATAGGTGACATCCATGGATGTCGGAGGGCTCACATCTGGTGCTGGGAGCGAGGAAAGCAGACGTACTTAACATTAAATGCAGTCAAGATAAATCTAATTAAAAAGAAAGCCATTTGAGCTGGGAAGATACCTTTTATGCTTAAAGAGAGCTTTAGGGACTGCAAAGGTTTCCTCATACAGTTTAGGTATGCATTTACGTAAGTCCAACCAGAGTTACCTGGATCAAGCAAAACTGGCAACAACCAATGTTAGGAAAGTGATAGAACCAACTCACGCCGGGCACACGGACTGACCAGCTTTTGTTTTCCTTAACTCTCCACAGCAACAGAAGCTGAAGTCAAATAACTCAGTGGACACAGAGCTCTGTCTTCCCGAGGTAAGGACTGGCCTGCTATCCTGAGAGCAGAATGCAAGGCGCCTGTGGTGTGTTATGTCATGGCCTTGGCCGAAGAGGCTGCCCAGTGGCTGGGCAGGAGCACTGTGGGACTCACAGTTTTTAAATTGGGAGACTGAAAAAAAAAAATAAAAACCCTGGCCCTTACTGGGAAGGATGTTCCAGATCTTGCAAAAAAAAGATAATAGGGTTATGGTGCTAAAGTCACACAGGGCCATCGATACTAAAGACCTGACTCACTAACAGGTGAATTTTCCAAGTAAGATAGTAACATAGTAATGACAGCAGAAAAAGACCAAAATGGTCCTTCTAGTCTGCCCAGCAAGCTTCCCAAAGTAGTAACTGCCGCTCTGTGCAGGTTACCCCCAGGTTTCTGTTAAGGGTAGTAACTGCCGCTCCATGCAGATTACCTCCACATTTCTGTTAAGGGCAGTAACTACCGCTCTGTGCAGGTTACCCCCATGTTACTGTTAAGCATAGTAACTGCCGCTCTGTGCAGGTTACCCCCATGTTTCTGTTAAGGGTAGTAACTACCACTCTGTGCAGGTTACCCCGATGTTTCTCTTAAGGATAGTAACTACCGCTCCGTCCAGGTTACCCCCATGTTACTGTTAAGGGTAGTAACTGCCGATCCATGCAGGTTACCCCCATGTTACTGTTAAAGTAGTAACTGCTGCTCCGCGCAGGTTACCCCCATGTTTCTGTTAAGGGTAGTAACTGCCGCTCCGCGCAGGTTACCCCCATGTTTCTATTAAGGGTACTAACTGCCGCTCCGTGCAGGTTATCCCCATGTTTCTGTTAAGGTTAGTAACTGCTGCTCCGTGCATGTTACCCCCATGTTTCTGTTAAGGGTAGTAACTGCCGCTCCGTGCAGGTTACCTTCATGTTTCTGTTAAGGGTAGAAACTGCCTCTCTGTGCAGGTTACCCCCATGTTTCTGTTAAGGGCAGTAACTGCCTCTCTGTGCAGGTTACCCCCATGTGTCTGTTAAGGGTAGTAACTGCTGCTCTGTGCAGGTTACCCCCATGTTTCTGTTAAGGGTAGTAACTGCCGCTCTGTGCAGGTTACCCCCATGTTTCTGTTAAGGGTAGTAACTGCTAGGGATGTGAATCGTTTTAGGACGATTAAAATTATCGTCCGATAATTTTAATATCGTCTTAAACCGTTATGGAACACAATACAATACAGATTCTAACGATTTATCGTTATAAATCGTTAGAATCGTGAGCCGGCACACTAAAACCCCCTAAAACCCACCCCCGACCCTTTAAATTAAATCCCCCACCCTCCCGAACCCCCCCCAAATAACTTAAATAACCTGCGGGTCCAGCGGCGGTCCGGAACGGCAGCGGTCCGGAACGGGCTCCTGCTCCTGCATCTTGTCGTCTTCGGCCGGCGCCATTTTCCAAAATGGCGCCGAAAAATGGCGGCGGCCATAGACGAAAAAGATTGGACGGCAGGAGGTCCTTCCGGACCCCCGCTGGACTTTTGGCAAGTCTCGTGGGGGTCAGGAGGCCCCCCACAAGCTGGCCAAAAGTTCCTGGAGGTCCAGCGGGGGTCAGGGAGCGATTTCCCGCCGCGAATCGTTTTCGTACGGAAAATGGCGCCGGCAGGAGATCGACTGCAGGAGGTCGTTCAGCGAGGGTTCCGGCGCCTCGCTGAACGACCTCCTGCAGTCGATCTCCTGCCGGCGCCATTTTCCGTACGGAAAATGGCGCCGGCCATACGCGTATGGCCGGCGCCATTTTCCGTACGAAAACGATTCGCGGCGGGAAATCGCTCCCTGACCCCCGCTGGACCTCCAGGAACGTTTGGCCAGCTTGTGGGGGGCCTCCTGACCCCCACGAGACTTGCCAAAAGTCCAGCGGGGGTCCGGAAGGACCTCCTGCCGTCCAATATTTTTCGTCTATGGCCGCCGCCATTTTTCGGCGCCATTTTGGAAAATGGCGCCGGCCGAAGACGACAAGATGCAGGAGCAGGAGCCCGTTCCGGACCGCTGCCGTTCCGGACCGCCGCTGGACCCGCAGGTTATTTAAGTTATTTGGGTGGGGGATTTAATTTAAAGGGTCGGGGGTGGGTTTTAGGGGGTTTTAATGTGCCGGTTTTTTCGATTTTTCGATTTTTCGATTTTTTAACGATTTTTCACGATTTTTTCACGATATTTTACCCCCCCAAACGGCAACAATACGATTCCCTCCCCCTCCCAGCCGAAATCGATCGTTAAGACGATCGAGGACACGATTCACATCCCTAGTAACTGCTGCTCCGTGCAGGTTACCTTCATGTTTCTGTTAAGGGTAGAAACTGCCTCTCTGTGCAGGTTACCCCCATGTTTCTGTTAAGGGTAGTAACTGCCGCTCCGTGCAGGTTACCTTCATGTTTCTGTTAAGGGTAGAAACTGCCTCTCTGTGCAGGTTACCCCCATGTTTCTGTTAAGGGCAGTAACTGCCTCTCTGTGCAGGTTACCCCCATGTTTCTGTTAAGGGTAGTAACTGCTGCTCTGTGCAGGTTACCTTCATGTTTCTGTTAAGGGTAGAAACTGCCTCTCTATGCAGGTTACCCCCATGTTTCTGTTAAGGGTAGTAACTGCCGCTCCGTGCAGGTTACCCCCATGTTTCTGTTAAGGGCAGTAACTGCCGCTCCGTGCAGGTTACCCCATGTTTCTGTTAAGGGTAGTAACTGCCGCTCCGTGCAGGTTACCCCCCATGTTTCTGTTAAGGGTAGTAACTGCCGCTCCGTGCAGGTTACCCCCCATGTTTCTGTTAAGGGTAGTAACTGCCGCTCCGTGCCGGTTAAGCTTTTTTATTTATTCCTATCCTCTAGCCTTTAGGGATCCATAGTGTTTATCCCATGCCCCTCGTGTAAATGTAACATTTTCCAAAGTTATTTACGTGCACTTATGTGGGTAAATCCTATGGGCGATTTTCAAAAGCTCACTTACACGGGTAAAGGGCATTTACACGTGTGTAAATGCTTTTTAAAATGAGGCCCTTAGGTTCTTCTCCCATTCTGTATCCCTGAGAAAAGCCCTTGATAAATCAGCCCCTAGAAGATAAATCCTTTAGTACATCAGGCCCTCAGCGTAACGAGATGAACTTGTAGTGTGAGATATAATTTAAAGACTTATATATGTCTGTGCGGTTGGAGAGGAAGCAGAAGGGAGATGGCAAGAGACATTCATAGACTTCAGTGGTAACATGCAGATCCATAGGTCACACTGAATCTGAAATGAAATAATCTCAGCAGTACGGTAAAGAAATTCTCCTCCAGAGAAGGAGCAGGAAGGGCCTGGAGCAGGTAACAGGACTGACCGACGCCTGCGCCAGGCCCAGAGGATCCTTGATGGGGAGGCTGGGAAACAGGTTTAAGCTGAAGGGTGGTGCAGAGAGTGCCAGCTGGCTCCCTCCTGGCCCCTCCACTGATTCCTTTTTTGGTTTTTTTTTAAGCTTTTCTTTTTCCCAGCCAGGATGATTCGCTGTTTCTTGGTGCTTGGCTTCTTCTGGGAGGTGGGGGGGGTCCTGTGAGTGGTGACATCCATGTGCTACTGCTGCCCTACCCCTATAACAGCATCCAGCCTACGAGCCTCATCTCATGCCAGACCCCCGCACCCTTCTTGATGGGAAGAGTGGCCGGGCCTTGGAGCAGGTGCATCAGGCTCCCTCTCTCAGCTTCTTTAAAGTCCATTTAAAACCCCACCTTTTCCAGGCCGCTTATATGTTTTAAGCCTGTTGGTTTGCCCTCAGCCTCGTTAACTGATGTTAAGAGCTGTCTGTTGATCTGCATGTTTGTCTTGATTAGACTGTAAGCGCTATGGAGCAGGGGGATGTCTCTTGCATGTTGTTTCTACAGCGCTGGGCACGTCCAGGAGCGCTGTCAGCACGTTAAGTGGTGATAGCAGTGACAGTAAAGTCAAGCACTTCCTGTCGGGCCCTATCGCTGTTCCTGCCCCTTATTAAATGCTTAGTCCTCACTCCCGCGAGCGAGTCACTCATAAACCATCTTTTCTTCTCCTGCAGAAAGACACCAAACTAGGGAGGTCGGCCAAGGGTCACATCTCAGCAGACAACTCCTCCACGGCTCCCCTGAGGTCCCCGCTCTGCACCCTGCTGGCCCTGCTGGCAGCCGCACCCTCCCTCCTTCAGGTCCTGAGGGCCGCGGTGACGTTATAGCTCCAGTCAAAGAAAAAGGACTTCGTTCGAAAGAAAAAAAAGAAAACAGAAAAGTTCTGGCCTGTCCCCCTGCCCCCAGCCGCCATCCTCTCTCGCTCACGTCTGGAAGCTAAGAGGTGGCGTCCCCCCCTTCAGTATACTGGAAAGAAAATAAAGGGAAAAACCAAGCTCTGTGCAAGGCTTCCTAACCCCACTACATTCCAGCACCCAAATGACAGGCTTTTCTGGGGGGAGGGGCATGTGCTATGTTTTAAAGAGACAGTACATACATTTGACTGTGTTTTTTTTTTCCCTTTCTTTACCTGGTAAGGAAGCCGCCTGTATGTTGAGATTCTATTTATATCCTTAACGAGGTTTAGGGGCGTTTTGAGGGGGGGTTTTTGCAATTTTTGTTTTCTCACGTGAAACGAACTTGAGACTAAGGTTGAAAGGAACCTTGGCGAGTGCTTTCGCAAGAAGGATGGTCTGTGATGAGCCTGCTTTCACCGCACCTTTGACAAATTGCCAACACTGTCATATCCCAGCCAAGTATCCATGCTCTCCTCTCCTTTTTAACGTCGTCTTGCTGTATCCTCCTGCCGAGAGGACCTTCTTCTGCCACCACCGTCTCCCATTGAAGGCAGCATTTTATGTTTTGTGGCCGCCTTCCAGCTGCCAGTGTAGAGAGGGTACAGGAAACCCTTTCTGAAAAAGTGCACAGCTCTTCTGTGACTTCCAGCTCCGCTCCACTCAGTCTGCTGCTTAAAAATACCGGCTTGTGACCCAGGTTATTGTACTGTGAAAGTGGGCCAAGAAAGTCCCGGACCTGTTCTGCCTTGTGATCAGATCGTTGACTGGGGGGACAGCACATCGTCTTTGTGCACCCATGTTAGAGTTATGGAGGATGCTGCCTACTCTTTAGGGATGGCAGAGACTAGGAGCTCCGTCGGGCTGCACTCCATTCAGTGACAAATGCCTTAGATCTCGATCACTTTTCCCAGGTGTTTAGAACGTCTCTTTTATGCTATTAACTGAAACAAACACACCCTGGGCTATGCATTTCCTCTCTACTATGTTTCCACTGCACAGGACAGTGCCTGAAAAACAGTTCACAAGTGAGCAGAGCAGAGCTATGGGGAAGTCACAGAATAGTCCGAAAAGCTTGCAGATCTTGTGTGTGTAGGGGGAAGGCGGAACAGATCTATAATTACTATACAAATCTTGCTCTTGTTTTTAACGAGGGTCACCCATTGGCTGTAGGGCGAGTCAGTCCAGTCCAGCTTTCACCCAGTGCATCCAGTAGTACAGGGGAGGGCAATTCTGTTCCTCCAGGGCTGCAAACCAGTCGGATTTTCAGGCTATCCCTAATGAATAGGCATGAACTGAGGCAGACTGCATGCAAATCTCTCTCATGCCTATTCATTAGGGATAGCCTGAAAACCCGACTGGTTTGTGGCCCTCGAGGACCGGAAATGCCCACCCCTGCAGTAAGCATATACCTGCAGTACCTGAATGTAATCCATTTTGAAGCACCTGAAAAGTGGAATATAAATCAAATATATGTCCATGCATGCAGTAAGGGGGAATGCAGAACCAGACCTGGATCAGCCTGTCTTGGAAAAATGGAGCCATTTGATGACCTTAGTTAAGGAGTTGACACGTCCAGTCCTCCAAGAATGCAAACGGGTCAGGTTTTCAAGATCTCCTTAATGAATATGCAGGAGATAGATTTGCTTGCACACTGCCTCAGCTGTATGCAGATCTTTCTCATGCATATCTCATTGGTGGTATCCTGCACACCTGATCGGTTTGCAACCCTTGAGGACTGGAAGTGCCTTTGCTGTAAGCTGTCCATGCTCTGGTCTTTGTCCACGCCCAATGTGGTGCTTCATGTTTCAGCAAACTCACCAACGCACCTAGTACGCAAAAACAAATGCACGCGATTCCTGCACAGTAACTTTCCTTTCCCATCTTGCAGAGAGACCATCAAAACATCAAGGTAAATGATTGGAAGGAGGAAAAGAGCATGATGTTGAAATCAAGGGATGAACTAGTGAAATTATTTACCTGCAGGCATCCACTGAGTGTGGCATTTTGCCAGCCTGCTCTGTTGTGAGTACCCTGGTGTGGCCACAGCAGCTCCAGAGGGCTCGACATGCATTTACTGTTCCTTAGAGAGGTTGCTGAGAAATGTTTCCGTTTCGCTGTGTGTTTACAATGCTGGCAAGGATGGTGCAGAGGTTTCCATTGGAGTGATGGAAAAGGATCCAAGTCGAAGGAGCAATTGGAGTTTGAAAATGGAGCGTGCCTACTCATGGGCAAGGGGGAGAGGAAGTTGTAGATTTTAGGGGTAGAGAAGGAGAAGAAAGCTGTCCCATCAAAAGTGGCGTGGTTAGGTATTGGAGTCATGAGGGATGGGGAGATGAAGCTGATGATGAAGTCAGGGACGTTCTGCACCAGGGAAGTCACTTGGCAGGATTCTGAAGACCCAAGACAGCACTTTTCTGAACCCTAAAAGAGATGGGAAGCCACTGGCATTTTCTAGAAGAAGGAGAAACTGATTCTACTGTTTAGCGTGAGGAAGAAGATGGGCGGCTATACTGAACTCTAGAATATTGGGACTGGAGGGGACCATAAAGGGTTGCAGTAGTCAAAGAGGTGGGGATCTCAGCTGAAGACATGGGCGGTGTTACAAAGATGATAGGAGGCAGTTTTGCAAATCTGTGCAGTGTGAGTGGAGAAGGGTCAGGATCTAGACGTGCACATTATTAAGTGTCAGGAGATTCTCTCCACTAATAGAAATGGCAGGATTTAAAGGTGGGACACCTTCAGAACTGGGCACTCCTCCTTCGGGCTTTGCAAGGCCTAAGATACCTTCTGTAATTGCAGCCCACTTGCCACTGCTCCTTCTGCTATTTGGTGACATCAAGACTTGGAAACACCGTGACTCCTGCCCAGAGTGACCAGAGCCTACTTTTCCCCAGCTCTGGGGTGCAATGCCCTCTTCTGAAGTGGGCAGGTGCAGACCTTCCTTGTCCCTCCCCACAGCATGGCATGAATGTTTCTGCCCCCTCTCTGCCCTCTATTGACACCCAGTGTCATTATAGAAGTGGCACTGGGTGGCAGGGGAGCCAACAGTGTCAAAGATAAGGCATAAGGAGCCATCACAGAATCATCAAGGCAGAAGAAAGCAGCATTGAGGTGTTCCTAGGAAAGGCGTCGAGTGCGTGGCGAAATTAAGAAATCAGGTCACCTCTCATTTAATCAACAAAAAACAGTGTGTGCCGCGATAACTCTTATGGAGGCTAGTAGTTAGTGACGATAGTAAGTAAAATAATATTTTTAACAAGGAGAAACATACAACATTCAACATACAACATCTACATTTGAAATGGATGTAATTGAGAATAATTTTTTTACAGTTCTGTCCGTCAACTTCTACCTAGGCGACTGTTTTATACACCTCTAGAACTGTAAAAAGTTATTCTCAATTAAATCCATTTCAGATGTTGATGTTGTACGTTGAGTGATACTCACCCTGTTAAAAAACGTGTTTTACTTACTACCTTCACTAACTAGCCTCCATAAGAGTTATCGCGGCACACAACTTCTTTGTTGGTTTCCCTTCTGGTGTGTTTCCTGCGCATCAGTCCACCGTATTTTTTGTGGTGTTCACCTCTCATTTAATGCTAACAATTTTGGATTCAATAAAAATGGTGACTTCTCGTTCTAGTAGGGCTGTGTTGTTTTCATACGATGTTTTTGTAAACACTGAAAGACTGCAAGAGAGCTTTGAAGGTCCTGCTTTTAAATGTACGCATGTTATTTTGGGTTGACAGTATTCAATTAGGATTTCAGAAGAAAAAAAACTGAAATGCTTGGTGAAGTGCAAGAAAATATAAATGCTTTTTTTTCCATTATGAGATCTTATGGGTGGGTGAAAGTTATAGCAAAGAGGGGGTACAGAGCAGAAGAGATGGCATGATCACATGGTCAGGTCGTCGCTTTCTGATGACATCAGCTCAGCCTCCTGCCTCCCATGTTACTGCAGAATGAAAGTTATTTCCAGGGAAACTGCAAGAATGTGGGTTTGAATTACCAGGGCCAGATCAGAAACTACAGAGTGGCCTCAGTCAGTGACATCATTCAGCGTTCCCCAAAAGCCAGTCCTGCAAGCTACAGAGGGCAACCACACAGGTCTCCCTGTAGCAATCTTTCTTTCTCAAAATCCCAGCGCATTTATGGAAGAGATGATACTTCCTGAACTGCTTGGTCTATAAACACAATAAGGACTCAAAATGCAAGCTTTCTAATGGAAGGGTTAGCAGAGATCAGGGATTAGCTGGGCCAGTGCATGCCATGGGCACAAAACCAGGACTGCTTCAGCCTGTCCCTGATGCCTACTAACAATGTACAGCAATGGTAGGTGGTTTAAAGAAGCTCAGTTACGTTGTTTGGGGCCAATTCAAAGCTTTATCTCCAGCATCTGTCTCCTCCATAGAATTTACTTGGAAGTGGCAAATCTGCCCACTTCTGGACCTGTGAGGTCTTGAAAGCTCATCCTTGTATGATTGAGAATTGGTCCAATAAAATGTATCACAACCCATGAAGAACTCAGAAATGGACAAAAGGAAATCTGCTTTGGACAACCTCCTTATTCAGATTGGTCAACCCCCTCACTTTGCAGGGGAGGGGAAGGAGACATAGCTTCAAAGTTCAAATTATACCCCTAGACTTTAAGTAGCATTTTGATGAATGGAATCTGCCGGTGAGGAAGACAGGGGCAGCCATAAAGAGATGAGGTGTGGATTTGCTCTAGGGATTGTGAATTGAGCGGATCCATGCAGCCCTATATTGGGATTTCATCTGAACAAAGTTTCTGCAGCCAGAGTCGGCTCCCTTCACCCCTACACACGCCCACCAGGGTACTCCTCTGGATCTTTAGATGGCCTCCTAGAAGAATCAGGACTCTTGTGTGTGGTATCTAAAGCAAATCTTTCAAGCTTTCACAGGCCATCTCCTGAGACCCGCCCCTGTATTACTCTGTTATATTCCTGTCTACTCATTGCTTTCTGAGTGCCATGATTTCATAGACTTTCCCAGTATAGAACCTGCGCAGTGATGTATCCAGGCTTTATGGGAAACTCATCTGCAAAATCCATATTAAACCCCTTGGACTGGACAAACTGTGGGCCACCAGTCCATATGCTACAAAACACAGTGCTATTTAGGTGTGTGGAAATTATGCCTCATGTTTACAAGCATCATTAAAACTATTGAGTTTCCAAGTCTTTGGACTGTTCTTTTTGTTTTTTTTCCAGTTAAGCTAACTCCTTTTAATAATATAGTGTACAAAACTGTCAATAGATCGCCCTTCACCTTGGCGATCGTCTGTTCCTTAGACAACAGACGCTGCACGCACAAGTCTCAAGAATCAAACTGTGGCAGTCGAGAAGTTTCCAGATGGGGATACTAGACTAGAATGTTTCTAACATTAGGGGTTGATTCACCCTCACCCTGTTGCATTTGAGCTCCAGAGGGCAAATATCTGGGAATATTTGATTTTTTTGAATGAGACGATTCAGGAGATACTGTTCTGTTTGAAAAATTCATTCAGCATCTCAAAAGCAGAGAAACTGAGGGTGAGCGGGAAGTGTAACCACTACAGACGTTCCATAAATGTTCTGTGCTCTGTCCATGAAACTTCCCAAAAGACATCATTCACCTTCACAATTACCCCCTTTTATTTGCCTCAGGGAGCCCTCGACCTCAAACACATTTACTCCAGGTCAAGGTAGGAGTATGTCCAGAAGGTTCCGGGCTGCAGTTTCCCCCTGCTCCTTTGCACTTCCAGCTCAGAATCAGAATCAGCGTTTTGTTGCAGTATGGTACCATGAACCTTCATCCGCAACTACCTCAGGGAGTGTCCACTATTTTATTTCCCACCCCACCCACAACTCCCTCAGCCCAGTAATTGCAGCGTCAGGTCCTCAGCCAGGAGCTACAAAGCATGGCTTCTTCCAGATCCCTGCAATCAGAGGCCTCCTAAATCTGGCCACTAGGTGTCGCCATTGTGTGATGACTCTCACTCCCCCCCCCCCACCCCATAGGGGCCATGAACGCTGCCTCCACAGCATCCCCCAAACCCAGCTAATAGAAGACCTCACCCGGGAATGAAGGAAACTTGATTTTCATACTTCTGTTTTATTTTTCTTTCTTGGTAAAATTAGTGAGGTCAATATTCAAAACTAAGGGGCAGATTTTATAAATCTGCGTACACGCGTACTTTTCTTCGCACACCAGGCGCAAACAAGAGTACGTGGGATTTCAATAGATAAGCGCGTAGCCGCATGTATCCATTAAAATCCAGGGTCGGCGCGCAAGGCTGCCCAAAATCGGCAGCCTGCGCGCGCCGAGCCGCGCAGCCTGCCTCCATTCCCACCTTCCCCTACCTAACCCACCCCCCCAGCCCTATCTAAACCCCCTCCCTACCTCTGTTGTGAAAGTTACGCAGCGTAACTTTGTGCGCACCGGGCCGGCTGGCGCGTGCCATGTTCCGGTCCGGGGGCTGGTCCGGAGGCCGCGAACACGCCCCTGGAACGCCCCCGGGCCGAAACCACGCCCGTGGCCCCGCCTCCGGATGACGCGCCGGCCGCGTCACACCCCCGACACGCCCCCTGATGATGTGCGGATCCCGACACGCCCCCCACCCCCCAAGGAAAGCCCCAGGACTTACGCGCGTCCCAGGGCTTTGCGCACGCCAGAAGCCTATGCAAGATAGGCTCGGCGTGCGCAGGGGGTGTGTGGGTCAGGTTTTCAGGGGGGTACGCGCGTATCTTACGCACGTACCCCTTTGAAAATCTGGCCCTAAACATTTAAATGATTAACTTGGAGTTAGCTGCTTAACTTGGATAACCTGGAGCTAGATGGATAACTTATGAGTTAGATGAATACATTGCCATTTAGAGGGATAACTTGTAGTTATCCATCTAAACTGAGCTTCTTTACGCCACCCATCATTGCTTGTGAGTTATCCCTCTAAATGGCTTTGAATATTGACCTCAGTAAATCTAAGTTAAACTCTGCCGTTTTACTCATATCACATGCCGTGAGAGGGAAAGGTGACAGTGCATTTCTTCTGGAAAAATAAGCACTGAGCCCTTTCTTATGGCACTTGTGATTTTTTAAAGCACTTTTTCAGGCGCTACCTACTGTCAGGCCGATAGAGAAAAACATGTGGGAGAGCCGGCGCGTGACCGCTCTCCCGACGCGCGCACAGGCCACTCTTCTGGGCGTGCGATACAGAAAGCCCAGGTATGTAAATTAGGGCTTGTGGTAAAAGGAGGCGCTAGGGACACTAGCGCGTCCCTAGCGCCTCCTTTTTGACAGAAGCGTCGGCTGTCAGCAGGTTTGACAGCCGACGCTCAATTTTACCGGCGTTGGTTCTCGAACCCGCTGACAGCCACGGGTTCGGAAAACGGACGCCGGCTAAATTGAGCGTCCGTCTTCCGGGCTGCGGGCAGATTTTTCATTTTTAATTTTTTTTTAATTTTGGGACCTCCGACTTAATATCGCTATGATATTAAGTCGGAGGGTGTACAGAAAAGCAGTTTTTTCTGCTTTTCTGTGCACTTCCCCGGTGCCAGCTGAAATTAATGCCTTGCCTTCCTTTGGCAGGAGTTAATTTCTGAGAGTAAAATGTGTGGCTTGGCTGCACATTTTACTTTCTGAATCGCGCGGGAATAACTAATAGGGCCATCAACATGCATTTGCATTTTGCGGGCGCTATTAGTTTCGGGGGGGTTGGCCGCGCATTTGCGACGTGCTATTACCCCTTACTGAATAAGGGGTAAAAATAGCGCGTCGAAAACGCGCAGCCAAACTGTCGGAGCGCATTTTACTGTATCGGCCTGTGTGTAACTTGCCTAGCGCTCTTTTGCCAGATACACCCTGCCCCCTATCAATAGCAGATGGGCGGGGTATTCACATTTTACATAAATGCCTTACCCTCAGCTGTTTTCTCTTACCCTCACTTACTCATGCACCTGTACCCAGGAATCGTGCTCACACACAGCTATACCTACAGTGAAGGACGCCACACATTTAATTTCTTTTTAAAAAATCAACACTTTTACTAGAAAATAGGATAGAAAACAGATTTACATTTGTGACTTTTATTCATCTCTTGGCAAGATGTGGTGGTGGGGGGAGGGGGCATTCTCCTCCAGAGTCTCTTCTGTCTTCTTTGATAGGTGTCATGGCGAGAAAAGGCAAATCAGAAAGGCTGTTTCATAGACCAAAACCAAGGACGTGCAAGGCAAGACATTGGGCAACACGTCCAAAAGAGTGGTGTTGATGTCGTCCACTCCAGGGTGAGCCTGAATGGATTCACTGCTGGAGAACCAGGACCGGAGGACTCAGGCCCTTTACAAAGGGAGCTGGATACATAAAAAATATATTTAAAAACCAGGAAACGAGGAAAAAAAATACAATACAATGGGGAAATTGTTACACACATGATTCAAGGCTTAAAAAGGAAAGCTAGAATCTAGAGAAGGTGAAAGAAAGAAACAATAGACAAGAGGTTACAGCTACATCAGGAACACACCGTACACAAGCGGCATGTTCAACACAACAGAGAGCAAAAAGATCAACATTGTACACACAGACAGGCATATAGTGTGTGAAAGCATGATGCACGGCATGCTGGACGGATGCAGCATGTGAAAGCAAACTTGGAAACACACACGTCACCGTGCAGTCTTATAAAACACAGGGTGGCTGTCTGGGATCCAATATGGCCTATCCCGTGTGGGTCTATGAAGCCTCCATGGGCCACTGGGGCACCTGGGAGAACACAAACTCATTTTCCTGGAAAGCAGGAGGGAAGGTACCCTGCTCCGACTCTCCATTCAGGAGGAGGGTGGTGAGTGAGGTCTGAATTTACCTTGTGGCCTAGGTAAGTTCACAACAAACTACAAAGCCACTATTGCTGGTCACTCTCACTCCCGCAGCACACATTAGACCCCCCCTCAGTCATGTGTGAAAACCCTACAATGATACGAGAAAATATGTGGCTACTTGCTGCAGCTGGCAGAGGTAATCCTCAGGGTCCCAGTAGTAGTCCAGGTAGATCACCTGGCGGTGGTGGCCACAAAGGTGCTGAGCATAACTGGTTTCAATTTGGTCAATGAGCAGCCGCGGCAGGCACTCCCTGCAGGTTTGCTCTGTGCAGCGCCACCACTAGAGCAGTGCAATAGGGGTTATTTAAAGGGACCAAGTCTGTGCTGGTACAGCTGTAAGACATCCTAGCTCATGTCACAAAATGAAGAGCTGCCTTTCGAAAAGGGGCAGGAAGAGTGAACCCCATTGTTTCCTACGGAACTGAGGCACATAAGTGTTTGAGAGGATATTCAATTTGGATGGGTGGGCAGGTGTTGCTGATGCCAAAAAAAAGCAAAGTTACCTGCTGCCTTCTGGTGTGTGCTGGAGAGCAGGGGCAGGCCCCCAACATGTGTGCAGAGCCTCTCAGTATCCTTTTCAAAACATAGGATACAATTGTTTGTATTTACCCAAGTCCCCAAGTACAGTGTTTTGCTGTCAATTTTCTCCAAGCCCCATGACCTACTGAGAAACGAATGCGATTTTGAAAGGTATCCTTCCTTCCTGCAGTCTGGGTGCTTTGGACAGACACTAACACCTGTGCCCAATGATGATAAAAGCACCACTTTATCCTAAGAGCGAGACTGCGTCATGCCATTTTAGTGGTTTCAGTCTGTACATACGCCTGTAGGATTTGGGTATTCTTTCATTCATTCATGAGGAGGCCCACTAAGCATTTTCGATAATGAAATGCTGACAGAAAAAGAATGCTCTATCCTGCAATGTATTATTTGCACAGCCTGAGCAAGCCTTGCCTTCCCACGTGTCACAGACACACCAATGACTTTGCCCTCCCACTCCCTGTACCACAGAGTCCAAACCCATCACTTCTGGTTTCTCTGAGAATATCTGCCATGCACCCTTAATTCTGCAGATCACTCTGAAACCCATCAGAGATGCTTTAGTGGGGAACACATATGCAGCAGGTCATTAGCAAGGCCCCTGATGCATGATCTCCCTTTGCACAAGGAAATGCATTTAGTAAGAGAGAAATCCCTGCATGCCCAGCCACCAGGGATTAGTTTCAAGATAACAGCACATTCTTTCAGTCGGCGTGAGTCTACATTTGTGTTTATCAAAATACTAAGTAATATAAAGGAACAGTTATACAGTGCTAGGAAAATCTGGCATGTCACAAGCAAAATTTGGGGACAGGGACAGATGGAGTGGGACCAGGGCTGAGTAGAAACTCTCACACACATATACCTGAGCACATTCTTACTGCTGCTACTGTTACTACTTAACATTTCTGTAGCACTAGACGACATACGCAGTGCTGTAAAACACACAAAAAAACAGTCCCTCTTCAACAGAGCCTACAATATAATAAGACAAACATACAGGACAGTAAACTTGGGGCATTTCATAAAGAAGACAACAGTTAAAAAAGAAAACAAAGTTAATAAGGCTAAAAGTGTTAGGAACCCTGCCCGCAGGTCCCCCCGCGAGCAGGCATCTTACCCTACTTTTGCTGTTCTCCCTGACGCGGCCAGAAGCCGCCGACGTCGCGCCGTCCCATGCGGCCGGAGCCGCGGACTTTCCTCCTTCACGCGGCCCGGAGGCTGCCCTTGGTGTCCTGCTTCACCGCGGCCGGAGCTGCGGACTTCTCTGCTTTCCTATGCGGCACGGAGCCACCACCGACGTCTTCAACATCTTCGCGGCCAGAGACCGCAAGTCCTGGCCTGGATTGGCGGCTGGAGCCACCCTTGGGGCCTCCTGCAGCAGCTGGAGCCGCTGCCGTCTTTGGGGCTTGCCTCCAGGCCCAGCCCTTCGTCTGCGTCGTCAACGTCGGTGCAGGACTGCTGTCCATGGTCCTGCACAGCCTTGCTTCCTTCCTCCTAGGCACGCGGCCGCGCCTCTCTTCAGCATTTAAAGGGCCCACGGCCGGATATGCCCTGGGCCCCACCTTGAGACTGTTTCCTGCTTCAGCCCTATAAAAGGGCTGTTCCTGCATTTCCTTGTGGCCTTGCATCAGAGTGTCTTCAGTCCTGGAGGCTCCTGCATGCCAGAGCTCCGTCAGGTTTTCTGTCTTCTCTGTGGAGCTCCTCGTCTTGTCTGCTTCTCGTCATGCCATGTCTTTGTGCCTGAGATCCCCGTCCAGGTGTCCTGGTGTTTCGTCTCCTGATGTCTGGCCTCCTGGTGTCCTGCCCTTCTTGGTGTTTGCTTCAGTGCTCCGGAGCCTTCTGTTCTGCCAGCCGTGGATCTCTGGGTGACACAGTTTCATCATGGGAGATGCCGGCAGTGGCCTGGTGTCCTGTGCTCCTGAGCCGTCCTGTCCTGCCAGCCGTTGTGGTGCTTCAAATGACATCGGCTTCGTCATCAGAGTCCCACCTCGACCGGATCCTCTCCTGCGCTTGTCCCACTCTCTGCGTGGTCTGTATCCAGCCTCCTCGGGCTGTGTAGGGCACGCAGTGGGACAGGGTGGTCCGTGACCAGCCCATTGGGTCCACCCGTGAAGGTAGGCTGAGTAGGGCGCCCTGAGAGACAGTGCCAATGTCTACTTCCCTAGCTTCTTGTCTTGTCTGGATTACAAGTTCCTCGTCTCATCTCTGATGCCATCGCATCAGCCTTGGAGTCATGTCTCAGCCTCGTCTCGTCTCTGATGCTGTTGCATCAGCCTTGGTGTCATGTCTTCAACAGCCTTGATATCATGTCTTCGCTTCAACCCTAGTCTGTGATGCCGTCGCATCAACCTTGGTGTCGTGTCTTCTTGTCAAGGCCTCCGTCTGCCCTCATCCTCAGGCCGGCCTGCTGCTCCATGCCGACCCAAGTGGCAGGTCTGAAAGGGCTTGGAACGGTCGGAGGACCGTTCACCTACCAACATCATTTTGTTGTTGGCGCTGGGAGCTTGCAGGCCCGGCAGAGGGTAAGATCGTGTCTCTGCCATCCTGGGACACGTTGCCAACCCTCGGTTCGGTCCTGGATCCGTCTGGGGTCAGGCTGAGGCCCAAGGGCACACTAAAACACCCGTTATGTAACAGAATGCAAGGCCTTTCGAGGCCGCTGTACACAACAAAAAGCAGACAATCTGGTTTAATGGAACACAGTCAGCATGGATTTATCCAAGGGCAGTCTTGCCTCACAAATCTGCTTCATTTTTTTGAGTGGGTTAATAAACGTGGATAAAGGTGCAGCAGTAGATGTATTTGGATTTTCAGAAGGCATTTGACAAAATCCCTCATGAAAGGCTTCCAAGAAAACTAAAAGGTCATGGGGTAGGAGGTGATGTCCTTTTGTGGATTGCAACCTGGTTAAAAGACAGGAAACAGAAAGTAGGATTAAATGGTCAATTTTCTCAGTGGAAAAGGGTAAACAGTGGAGCACCTCAGGGATCTGTACTTGGACCGGTGCTTTTTAATATATTCATAAATGATCTGGAAAGGAATAAGACGAGTGAGGTTATCACATTTGCAGATGATACAGAATTATTCAGAGTAGTTAAATCTGAAGCAGATTGTGATAAATTGCAGGAGACTGGAAGATTGGGCATCCAAATGGCAGATGAAATTTAATGTGGACAAGTGCAAGGTGATGCATATAAGGAAAAATAACCCATGCTATAGTTACACAATGTTAGGTTCCATATTAGGTGCTACTACCCAAGAAAGAGATCTAGGTGTCAAAGTGGATAACGCATTGAAATCGTCGGCTCAGTGTGCTGCGGCAGTCAAAAAAACAAACAGAATGTTGGGAATTATTAGAAAGGGAATGGTGAATAAAATGGAAAATGTCATAATGCCTCTGTATCGCTCCATGGTGAGACCGCACCTTGAATACTGTGTACAATTATGGTTGCAGCATCTCAAAAAAGATATAGTTGTGATGGAGAAAGTACAGAGAAGGGCAACCAAAATGATAAAGGGGATGGAACAGCTTCCCTATGAGGAAAGGCTGAAGAGGTTAGGACTGTTCAGCTTGGAGTAAGGATGGCTGAGGGGGGATATGATAGAGGTGTTTAAAATCATGAAAGATCTAGAACAGGTAAATGTGAATCGGTTATTTACTCTTTGCATAATAGAAAGACTAGGGGGCACTCCATGAAGTTAGCATGTAGCACGTTTAAAACTAATCGGAGAAAATTATTTTTCACTCAACGCACAATAAAGCTCTGGAATTTGTTGCCAGAGGATGTGGTTAGTGCAGTTAGTATAGCTGGGTTTAAAAAAAGGTTTGGATAAGTTCTTGGAGGAGAAGTCCATTAACGGCTATTAATCAAGTTGAGTTCGAAAATAGCCACCGCTATTACTAGCATCAGTAGCATGGTATATATTACTGTTACACGTGCATACATTATGTTGCATGCCCTGTCCGCGTCTGGCCCACGCACGGGCCTGCTCACATTTCTGGCTCCTCTGCAGGTCCTGGGTCGTCCTCCCCAGCGGCAGCCGCGAGCTCCTCCAGGCCTCAGCGTCCTGTGGTGGCGGTCGCCGGGACTTCCACTGCGCACCAGGCCTCATTTATTTATTTATTTATTATTTTTTATTTTTATATACCGATGTTCCTGTATAAAATACATATCACACCGGTTTACAGGGAAATAAAACTGTCGCCTCGTGGGCGGCTTACATTGAAACAAATAACAAAAGGAGCTTAAAGGAACTTACAGAGAACAATCATGTCTAATTAAATTGCAATAAAGAACTATTCAGAAAATTCTCATGCCGGAGTTCGGCATTTCCTGTGGCATTGGCCACGCTCCTACGCGTGTTCGCGCACGGACTGCCCGGCCTCTTGTAGGGCCAGGGGCGGGTCCTAGTTCCGCAGCACGCCCTGATTGAAGGAGCTACTTAAGGAAGTTCCTGCCTGCACTTCCTTGCCTTGACAATTGGGTCGGCATTGTATTGTGTGCTAGATTGTCATCGCATTCTAAGTCTCGTTCTAGTCTCATTCCAGTCTTGTTCCAGCGCCGTTCCAGGATCCTACTGTTCCAGCCTTGTTCCTGCATTCGTCTGTTCCTGCATCTTTCTGTCCCAGTGTTCGTCTGTCCGTCTCCCCAGGTACTACAAGGTAGTACCCTCGGACTGTCTCTCTGGTACTGACCTCAGCTTGTTCCTGACTACTCTGCCTGCTGCCTGCCTCCTGGCCTCAGCTTGCCTGAGACCTCGTCTGACCTCTGGAACCTGACCTTTGCCTGTTTATCCTCTCCTCGGATTTGACCTTGGCCTGATTGACTACGTCCTGATTCTGGCTCTGTTCCTTGCCTTGTCATCACCTACACTGTACTGGTCTTCTTCGCTCCATCTGTCCTCCAGTCTCAAACCCGACCGCGCTCTCCTGTTGTCCGTGGGCACGCCAATCTACCATCTCTCCCGGAGACCCTACGAGGCCCACCTAAGTCCAAGCAGCCCGGGTCCCTACAGACTCCACCCGGGGGTGGGGACCGCGGGCTTCCAGTGTTGAAGCTCATCCTAGCCTCTGTCTCCTCCAGTGCTCCGCCCCCTGGGGGCAGGAGCTTCCTTGTCCCTACCAGGGAGCGTTCTCCCCTGCTCCAGGACAAGGGTCCACCCCCGAGCCCAACACATCAATCTTGTTCTTAAACCCAATGTATACACATCTATCTCATGCATATTCATTTTGATTTGCTGGGTGGGGTGGGAGAATCCTAGAACTGGTTTGAGCAGGACTGGCATAGCTTACCAGTCAAATCCCAATTGTTTTCCCGATTCTAAATTAAGGCTATAACTAGGGCTGGGTGAGCGAGGCAGCCACTGAGGGCACAGGGGGGGGGAGGAGTGGATGTTTCATTGGAAAGCACATGTGGGTTTCCGGGAAGAGAGCCGCTTTTCTCCTATCATCCAAGGTGAAGGGGGAAGGGAATGTGAAAGAGGGACTAGGGGTGGAAGCGGCGGGCGAGAGGAGAGGAGATCACAGTAGGTGGGGGGGGGGGGGGGGGACACAATGCTGTATACCTTCCAGTCAGAGTGACACTACAGTAAAACACATAGATCTTACCTCCTGCCTACTGGAGACAGTAAAACCCTTCGTTTTTCCACAGCCCTGTAACTCCTCTTGATATAACCCTAACAGAGAGAGATCAGTGTCTCTCTGACATGAGGCAACAACCTAAGCCTGCCTCCTTTTCTCCTAACCAAATCTTGTTATAAACTTTTCCTTATACTGAGAAACATACAGAGCTGCAGAAACTAATGCCCCTCTCTCTGTGAAATCAAAATGTTGACTGTGCTCCTTTCAGTTCATTGTCAATCCATGACGCTGCCAGCTGAGACTGACTGGTTAAAAATGAGCTTCACCCTGATTGCTTCTGCTCCTTCTTTGTCCCTTCCCATCTCAGCTCCGGTCTGTCTGGCTTAAGTAGGCAAAAAAAGCTGCAGTTTTCCTTTCCCCATGGACTTTAATGGATTTGAAAATGAATGCAAACAAAACCTTTTGTTATCTTTGGAACCTCATCCATTTGTTTTATTTGGAATGAAATAAAGTGAAAATGATCTTTTCCAGTTTGGGTTACACATTCATTCCTAATGAATGCAATCCCTAGTCAGAAGAGCAGCACCTCCTGATTTGCTAAAGCTTTATCACAGCAGGGGTGAACGCAGTAAGAAGAGCTCTGTCTTCAGGAATGAAGTAAAAAATATTAAACAAACGAAGGATCCTCAGGTTTTGTTTGCTTTAACTTGAACCTGCACTACATTTGCTGATTCCCCTTTTAATAATACTACCTACGATTTTTCTAGCATTACTAGGACACACGCAGTAGTAAACAATGGTGATAAGCAGTACTGGGGCCAGATAGTTTTGCACTAGGGGCAGATATCAAGAATTATGCGCTTCCCGCCCCCTGACTTACCAGTGGCTGCTCCGGCACAGCAGCGTCTCCTTTGGCATCAGCTCTAACAAGGCTCCTCTCCAACCCAGCAGACCCCCCTCCCTTTCTCTTCCCCTCCACTCCTTCTCCTGCATCTCTATGCCCTGTGCCCCCCTCTTTCTCTCCCCTCACTCCTTCCCCTGCCACCCACTCTCTCCCTCTCGCTCCCTCACTCCATTCCATGCTCTGCATAACTCCTCTTTTCTCCCCACCACCACTTCTCATGCCCTCTTTCTCTCCCCCCACAACTATTTGTCCAGCATCCCCCATTCTCTCACCCACCCACTCTTTGTCCAGCAGCGTCCCCCATCTCTCCCAGCCAGAAGCTTCTCTCCTCTGCGCCTCACTCCCTGCCCAGAAGAGGCCCCCCTCTCCCTCTCCCCCCTACCCAGCATCCCCTCTCTTCCAACCCTCTGCCCAGCAGCACCATCCTCTCCCCCACAACCCCCTGCCCAACGTTAGGAGTTCCCTCTCCTTCATCCCCATGTCCAATAGCATCGTCTTTCCCCCCACAACCTCCTTCCCAGCAGCTGCAGCCCCCTATGCTTCACTCCTCTGCCCAGCAGAAGCAATGCCCTCTCTTCCTCCCTTCTGCCCACAAGCAACAGCCCCCTCCCTCTGCCCCCCAACATCCTAGCCTAGCAACAGTCCCTTTTTTGGCTCCCCCTTCACCCCCCATCTCCCCTTGGCTTTCTCTCTCCTCCCTCCTATGCTCTTTGGGCTGCAATGCTGTAGATCTTTCTCTAGCGACAGCAGCAATAGTTGGAGAAACCTGAAAGCAGCACAAGGTCTGTGAGCTATCAGGCACCCAGAGTCCCCGAGCCAGCCCCGACCTGCTTATTCAGTGCAGTATCCTTCAGCTTGCACCCTCTCCCCAATTCATTTTCAGGCCCATAACCACCCCCTGAGATTCTGATAACCAAGCTCAGCAATCATTATGTCCCCACCACAACCTTTCCCAGAACACACACATATATATATATATACACACTCATATATATTTACACATCTATATACACACACGCACACATCTATATACACGCACACACATATATATATATATATATTCACATATATATATACACACACACATATATATATACACACATCTATATACACACACGCACACATCTATATACACGCACACACATATATATATATATATATATATATATTCACATATATATATATACACACACACACATATATATACACACATCTATATACATACATGCGCACATCTATATACACGCACATATATATACAAATCTATATACAAACATCTATACTTACACATCTATATATATACACACGTATATATATATACACACACACACACATATATACATCTATGTACACAAACACATATATACACACACACACATATACATACACACACACACATATATATTTACACATCTATATACACACATACATATATACACACACGCACACATATATATTCACATATATACAGACACACACATATATATATACACATACATATATATATATATATATATATATATATACACACACACACACATATATAAATATATATACACACATCTATCTACACACACACACACACATATATACAGACACATACATATATATATACACACACACACATATATAAATATATATGCACACATATACACATCTATCTACACACACACACATATATATACAGACACATATATATACACATATACACACACACACACACACACACACACATATATATATAAGAACATGCCATACTGGGTCAGACCAAGGGTCCATCAAGCCCAGCATCCTGTTTCCAACAATGGCCAATCCAGGCCATAAGAACCTGGCAAGTACCCAAACACTAAGTCTATTCCATGTTACCATTGCTAATGGCAGTGGCTATTCTCTAAGTGAACTTAATAGCAGGTAATGGACTTCTCCTCCAAGAACTTATCCAATCCTTTTTTAAACACAGCTATACTAACTGCACTAACCACATCCTCTGGCAACAAATTCCAGAGTTTAATTGTGCGTTGAGTAAAAAAGAACTTTCTCTGATTAGTTTTTGTTTTTTTTTGTTTGTTTTTTAAATTATTTATTTATAAATTTTTCCAATAAATCACATAACATAAATTTATAAGAGATCCCAAAAACAGAGTGGTTTTACAATAAATTTAAACTCCTCACAGGGAAAAGAAAAACAATCTTAACAAAAATTTGTCTTATTGTTACCACTCAATTCCATTTCAAAACAACAATGAGAGATTGCATGATATCAGAAATTGGAGAGCATATCAGGAAATATAAATTTTACATATACAAACAATACTAATTGCATAATTTATTTCTTTTTTAAACCTATGGCAAAGGAGATGAGGTAGTTAGTTTCTTCTGTTCTAAAAAAATTTTTAAATGGTCAGGAGTAAAGAAAATATAAATTTCATCTGATTTCTTAATCAAACATTTACATGGGAACTTTAGGGTGAAGGAAAAACCGATTGCTATAACCTCTTGGCGGAGTTCTAAGAAAGCTTTCCGCCTTACTTGGGTGGTAGCGGATAGGTCTGGAAATATTTTAATTATTTTTTCTTGATACTGTATAGGATATTTATTAAAATATTTCTTCATAATTAAGCTGATATCATTAACAGAAGAGAACATTGCCATCAGTGTACCCCAATCAATGATTTGTGCATTAGAATCTTGTAAGAAATTTGTTAGGTTACCTTGAAACATTTGTTCTGGTTCTTGTAAAGCTTGATTTTTAGGTTTAGGAAGAAAATAACAATTCATTATAGTAAAAGAGTGATCTTCAACACCAAGTTTATCTATTAGAAACTTTTTCAATGAAATCAATGGACTTTCACCTATTATTCTAGGAAAATTTAAGAATCTCAAATTTAATCGCTTAGCATTATTTTCTAAGTTTTCAAGTCTACGTGCTACGTTATTGCCATCTTTAACTACCGCCAGGTGGAATTCTTGGTGTTTCTTTTCATTCTTTTCAAGTACTTTTAGTCTTTCAGATGAATCTTTAATTTGCTTATTAACCAAATATAATTCTTTTTGATTTCCAGCAGCTAACCCGTCCACTTTATCTTCTAACCCTTTAATCTTTTCTAATACTCCGGCCATTATCTCCCAAAGATTTTCTAGGGTAACTACTGCGGGTCTTACTAAGGGGGTAGAGGGAGTCCCGATATTTATTTGTTTTTCATAACTAGGGGGATATGTTGGAGATATCCCTCCTTCTGCTCCTTGTACACCCAATACTTCTTGAACCTCTAAGCCTTTATCGCGGGTTGAAGATACTCCCGCTTCCAGGCTAGAAGGAGAAGCATTTTGATCTAGAGAATCTCCTATATTCCCTTCCCCATTTCTCTTTGCGGGTGGTAGTCCTACATGAGGACTAAGGGAGGCCTCCTCTGTCGGCATGGAGAGTCTTCCCCGACTCTCCAGCACACCAGGCTCTTCGGTCCCTACCCTTCCGAATGCAGAAGTAGTCAAGAATTGAGTAATTTCAGATTGGATTGGTGAGGGTAAGGGGAGAGAAGGAAATACTCTCACCCGTACCTTCCTTTTTGGAGGCAATTCTCTGATTAGTTTTAAATGTGCCACATGCTAACTTCATGGAGTGCCCCCTAGTCTTTCTACTATCCGAAAGAGTAAATAACCGATTCACATCTACCCGTTCTAGACCTCTCACACACATATAGACACACACACATATATAAATATATATACACACACACACACACATACATATATATATATATATACACACATAATACAAATATGTTTCAGAAATCATGTCATAGTATCTGATGAATGTGTAATCTGTGATTTTTGGAAACAGACCACAAAACAAAAATCCCAAGAAATACCTAAATGTATCAATTAAAAGATAAAGAAAATCACCAACTGCAGGTCCAATCCTTAATGTAATCTGGGGGCTTATATAGACAATCCCATGTCCAACAGCCACATCTCACCCAGTAATATTTAAATACATTAATTGTACACAAAATTCTTATATTTTTTTGTTTTCTTTTGTCTTTTTTCCTTTTGTGGGACCTCCAAGTACACAGTGGGCCAGATTTTAAGATTTACGGGCGGGCGCAGATTTGTGTGCGCAACCCGGCGTGAATCCGCCCCAGTGTGTAGAAGTCACAGACTGCTTTTACTCATAAGTCCAACTTTATTTTATTTTTTATTAATTCCTATTAAAAAAAACTCTACCCGAACCTCCGGAACTCTAACTTCTTTTCATTTAATTTTTATATGTATCAAAGGTCCCGGCCAGAGCAGTCTTTGTAAGAACCAGTCTCCTAACAGAGAGTAAAACTCAAACTCCACACTTATCTTTATGTTACAAGATGGAAGGTGAATCGTAGCAAGCGGTTTCTGGAGACGTAGTTTGTGAGCGGTCTTGCGGATTAAAGATGAGAAGAGTTTCTAATACATTAAAAAAAAAAAGTCCCCCTGGTGCAGCTATCGAAACGTGGATCCATGTCGGGGCAGTGATGGCCACATAGTGATACGTGTGGAGTTCGAATTTTCCTCTTACACAGACACGTACACAGTCTCTCTCATACACACAGGAGTGGCCCAGTGGCGAGAGCAGGGGGCTACGACCTGGGGAGACCAGGGTTCAAGTCCTGCTGTCACTCTTTGTGAGCTGGGGCAAGTCACTTTACCCTCCGTTGCCTCAGGTACAAACAAAGGGGGTTATTTTCTAAAGCTTTATTGTGTGTGTTAGGGCCCTAACACATGCGATAAGGCCTTTTCGCATGTGATATAATGCAAATTAGGGGGAGGGGAGGAGTCGGGGGCGGAGAAGGCGGTGACTTCACTGCAGGCGATAATGTTAGTAACATTATCATCGGCAGTAGCGCGCCAAATAGCACCACCTTTCTTAGGCCCGGCACCACCACCACCACTGTTTTTGCAGGATTCATCATTCTGTGTTCATGTACATACATCAGGGCAGAGCTGCTTATGCCCAGAGGTGAAGGCAGCCCTGCTGATGATGACCCCTTAGGCTAAACATCTGAAGTAGCTGCCCTCCTTCCCCAGTCCCAGCACTGGTGAAAATTATTCAGATGCAATAAGTCCCTGTTCAGAAGAGCTTACAATCTATGTGGGTACCTGAAGCAATGGTAGATAAAGTGACTCACCCAAGGTCAAAAGGCAAGTCAGTGGGAGAAGTAAGATTTGTGCCCTGGCAGCTCCGGTTCTTGGGCCATTTCTTTAACCACTAGGCCGCTCTTCCTCCCTTTTGCCTCTAAGAAATGTGTCACTTTCCAACACAAGTAAGCCATTTTCTCCAAACCATTCCTGGCACTGTAGGTTTATGTAAGTGAAGGTGCTGACGTGTTGCACTGCACCCAAACCCAAAGCCAGTGCCACCCTGCTACGTCAGGGAGAGCAGGGACATCAGAGAAGTGCCCTCAGCGGAAAATCTCTCCATGACGTGATTGGCTGCAAGTCAAACTGCAAAGTCACACTTATTAGTAGAAATAAAACATCTTTGGATGTCTGCTAGGAATTAACGGTTTCCTTTTAAAGCAAGAATGCACGCGCACAAGCAACGCATGTCTGTAGGAGATTTGACAAGATATTTTGAGAAAGACCTAATAGCAGGAGGAGGAGGAGGAGGGAGCCACACAGGCCAGGCAGCAGCAGCAGCCTAATCACAGGTCAAAGCCCGATCCAACTCCTTACCTTTCTTACAAAAGTGCTCCGAGCATGCATTAGCAAGGCTGATGCTGTGACCAGCAAAAGCACCGAATCCTTCATTACAGACTAACGTCTGCAGGCCTTTCAGCACCAGGCTGCTCGGGATTGGAAGGAGAATGGAGATGAAAATTAGCAGGAGGGGGAAGACAAGGGGGTGTTGGGGAGCGCTAGGAGAGCGATCCCACTCCTGGGAGATGTGTGTGTCCTTGGGCCACGGCTCGACCCCAGAGGAACTCAGAGGAGGTGCCGCGGAAGGCGTGGCATGCCCGAGCATGGGCAGGACGGAAGCGAGGCTGGAGAGATGACTGGAGACAGGCCCTCCTCCGGACCTGCACGCTTCGGAAGACCCAACAACGCTATGTTGGTCTTGTGAACAGTCCTCCGACCGTTCCCAGCCCTTTCGGACCTGCCGCAGGGTACGTCACGAAGCGGCAGGCCGGATGGAGGCCAGGGCAGCAAAGACTGGAACATGGATGCAGACGAGACTCAGAAACGAGGTACTGGAAGTGCAGACGTGGACTCAGAGACAGGGTACTGGACGTGCTGATGTAGACTCAGGAACGAGGTACTGGAGGAAGAGACGTGGAGTCAGGAACGAGGTATGATGCATACAGGAGACTCAAGGGCGAGGTACGAGGCTGGCAACATGGAGCGCCCTACACAGCCCGCCCGTGGGGCTGGTCACGGACCACGACAGGGGTTGCCGCAGGATACCAGGCTTTCAGAGAGTTCAGGAACAAGGTAAGGCTTTCTCAAAGACTCAGGAATGAGGTGCATGGCTTGCATCACGAAGCGCCCTACTCAGCCCACCCATGGGGCTGGTCACAGACCACGACATGGCTTGCCACGAGGCACCAGGACAACTCGAAGACACAGGAACGAGGTGCTAGCTTTCAGGAGATTCAGGAACAGGGTAAGGCTTTCTCACAGACTCAGGAACGAGGTGCATGGCTTGCATCACGAACCGCCCTACTCAGCCCACCCATGGGGCTGGTCATGGACCACGACATGGCTTGCCGCGAGGCACCAGGACATTTCGAAGACACAGGAACAAGGTGCTAGCTTTCAGGAGATTCAGGAACAGGGTAGAAGCAGGTTGCTGCACTCCTGGCAGCCTATAGCAGGGTTTGCTGCACACCGGCAGCCAAAGGCAAGGGTTGCTGCACACCGGCAGCCTAAAGCAGGGTTTGCTGCACACCGGCAGCCAAAGGCAAGGGAAGCATCATGTGAACTGGAACACGGGTACCGGATTGGAAGACAGGCCAAGGGCAGGAACAAGAACAGGCAAACATCAGGGCTGGAACATCAAGCAGACATCAGGACTGGAACAGCAGGTAGACATCAGACAGGACGAGGAGTTCCAACAGAGAACAAGCCACACTGGACCTTGCAGAAGGCTGGAACACGGACAACTCCTGGAGCAAGGATGGTAGAGTCCCAGAAGTGACCAACTCTTTGCGAAGGCAAAGACAGACTGACTGCTGAGCCCTTTAGTAGGGCTGATGATGACAACGCCCAGGGAGGGGCCAGCAGGGGGCCACACCTGGCTGGCCCTAGAAGAGGAGTAGAGAGGCGCGCGCTCACGCCCTAGGAAGCTGGAAAGAAGGGCTGGAAGCTGGTGGCGTCCTCAGCCACGTGGATGACCCAGGGGAGCAGCGGAGCAGCCCTGGGCTGGAGCTGGGTGAAGGCAGGTCGCTGGAGCAGCTCCCAGCAGCAAGGACTGAAGCAGGAGAGGTGCTGGCTGCAGGAATGGCTCCACGCCAAGGAGTCAGCCCCAGGGAGAGCCGAGAGCTGCAAGGACTGAAGCAGGAGCGGCTCCCAGCCGCGAAGACATCAGGTAAGAAGCAGAGGTAAGGCTGGCTGCAGGGAGCTGTGGGAGCTCTAGCAGGCTGCAGGCAGAGTAGAGAGCTGCAGGCAGTGTAGAGAGCTGCAGGCACCGGCAGGGACGGCTCCCTGTCGGTCGAAGACCCGGGCTGAAGCAGGCACCAGCAGGGACAGCCTCCCTGCTGGCTGAAGGTCCCGGGATCGCAGCAGCACGTCGGGGAAGGCAGAAACAGGAGCAGAGGAGCCGGCCGCATGGCAACAGCTGCGGGGACGGCCCCAGCTGATTCAGAAAGAGAGAAGCAGCGTCAGTGGCCCGACTGGCCCCGAAGGTAAGAGCCTGCCCGTGCTCCTCGCAGGCAGGATCACAACAGGTGGTGGGGGGTGGAGTGCTAAAACCTAAAAGGGGTTGTACAAGAAATTAGGGAAGCTACCAAAATCAGCAGCACAGTAATGATTGGTGATTTCAATTACCCCATCAGTACTGACTGGGTGAATGTCACATCAGGGCATGCTAGAGAGGTGAAATTCCTACATGAAATAAATGACTGCTTCATGGAGCAGTTGTACAAGAACCAACAAGAGGGGAAACTGTTTTAGACCTTGTCCTTAGTGGAAAACAGGATTTGGTGCGAGGGGTAACAGTGTTGGAGCTACTTGGCAATAGTGATCACAACATGATCACATTTCACTTAATAACTGGAGGGAGTGCAAAAAGTAATCTACTTTGACAGCATTTGACTTTCAAAAAGGTGACTATGATAAAATGAGGAACATGGTTAGAAAAAACTGAAAGGAACAACTGCAAAGGTTAAGAGCTTAAGCTCAGATATGGATACTGTTTAAAATTACCATCTTGGAAGCCCAGACCAGATGTATTCCACGCATTAGAAAAGGTGGAAGGAAGCCTAAATGACTACTGGCATGGTTCAAAGGTGAGGTGAGAGAGGCTGTAATACCTAAAAAAACATCTTTCAAGTAATGGAAAAGGGATCTGAAGGAAGAAAACAGGAAACAGCGTAAGCACTGGGAAGTCAGATGCAAAGCATTGATAATGAAGGCAAAGAGAGAATTTGAAAAGAAACTTGCCGTGGAAGCAAAAACTCATAATAAAAACTGTTTCAGGTACATTTGAGGTAAAAAGCCTGTGAGAGAGTCAGATGGACCATTAGATGATCAAGGGGTAAAAGGAGCACTTAGGGATGACAAAGTCATAGTAGAGATACTAAATGAATTCTTTGCTTCAGTATTCACTGAGGAAGATATGAGATATACCCATACGGGAATCTAATTTGTCAAAGAGGGTTAAGTATCAAACCATATGAACAGGTAGCCCTCATAAAAAATGTAACACATCCAAGTTTGCTATAAGCCAGTCATAATGGTCACTACCGGCAATACTTGCCTTCTTTTGCCTTATAATTAATCATCGGCTTGAATACACCACTCTTATATATACAACACTTTTTTGATATTTTTTATGCATATAAAAACTTATCTTGAAGGTCCGTTTGTATTTTGGAGTACTTCTTAAAGTCTATCGAAACGCCCCAACACTGGCCGTGTTTTGAACAACTGCTCAGGGGGCTGGCAAGACCTTCACCGTAATTATTCTTCACGCTTCTTAATGTTGTGCAATTATCCATCTAAAAGAATATATACAAATAAACATCTCTGTAAAATTCTGTACAATAGCTTACCACAAAGCACAATGTTCTTGGGCTTACATGCTACAGCAACATGGAGTATTTCACACCATAATTCAACTGGAAGTTCAAGACTCGTGACATCATAAATATAAAGAAACAGAAATACATTTCTAAACAAATTAGGTTTCTACATTTTTAATTCAAATAAATAGAGTACCATTCGAGCTCAAGATTTAAACCTGCTGGGGCTACTGTATTTAAAGTAAAAATCCAGAATTGTTCCCGAGTGTGAGAAGATAGAGCTCATGTTCGCCTCATCATGGGTGAGGGGGTAAATGTTCTAAAATGCCTCTGAGATCCTGAAAAGCATGATTTTGCTCTACACAGTGTGCTACCACAGGGGCTTCGATCCTTTGATTTTTAATACAACCTTTCTGGTCTATAAGTTTAGTTTTAATTTTTCCGACAAAGTTTCTGGCAAAGACAAATGATATAATACACTACAAACACAGTTTGACAATCTGTTCTGGAGAAGAGACGAATAACTCAGGTATAACCTGGAATCCTGATATCTTGTCCTGTGATGGCAAGTTGACAGATAGTGCAGGCACCGCATGAAAAAAGTCTCATTTGCGAAATATTTGAAAAATGATTTGATGGAATTGAGGCTTCTGATTTAACTATCCAGTCCCGAATATTTTTTCCCCTAGTGAACACTACAACTGGAGGTGCATCAAAAATAGGATGCGGCTGTAAAATATTCCAATGTTTGAAAATAATGGAAGAAACAGTAGAAGCCAAACGAGTGACCCGTAACAGACATGTTCATTTGTTTTCTTCTGCGTGTTGAATCAAGTAAGAGCCATCGACCCGATTTTAAAAGGGCCACATGCTAGCTGCGCACATTTTCAGAAGGACCCAGCCATGCGCATAACACCCATTATTTATTTATTTTATTTATTTAAGAATTTTCTATACCGATATTAGTAGGGACATCATATCAGTTTACATTGGAACTATAGAAGTAAGAATTACAAGAAACAGGGGAAGGGGATGCACCGAAGTGCCGGGCCTCTCCAAAGGGGCGGGCCATGGGAGGCGGGGTCTGAGCGGGGAGAAGCGGGGCAGAGGGTAGGCTGGGACAGCACCATTAGCCGCTGTCTCGGGGAAGCGCACACCAGCAGCTGGCCAGCACGCAGAAGATACTGCTCCTCCAGAGCAGAAGTAAGTATGAAAAAAAAGGGGTTAGGTAGGGATAGTTTAGTGGCCGGGGACGAGAGGGGAAGAGGGAGGAAAAGATAGGGTTAGGGTTAGGGAAGTTCCCTCCCAGTCCGCTCCTTAATTGGGGTGTACTGGGAGGGAACTGGGAAAGGCCTACCTGCATTGCCGTGCGTACTTTTTTAAGAACCCCTTCCATTGAGTGCGTGACAGACATCCACCCGTACATGCATGCACCAATTATAAAATCGAGTGCGCCTGTGCGTGTGGATATTGTATATTATAACACGCACGCGCCAACACGCATATGTTATAAAATAGCTGTGTCCATGTGCGGGCGCCAGGAACCACGCGCACATGGACCATGCGTTTTTTTAAAATTGACCCATATGTGCGTTCAGCATTATAAACCCGCTTATAAGGTTTCCTTATACTATGAAAAGGATACCCTCTAGAACGCAATCTGGAACTCAGATCTTGGGCTTGCTTGATGAATTCCTCTCTTGTGGAACAAATACGATGTAATCTAAGAAACTGTCCTATTGGCAAATTAAACCAAAGATGAAAAGGATGGAAACTGGTAAAATGTAGCAATGTATTTCTCTCCATGGGTATACGATACATAGTGGTGTGTAGTGTTTGTTGATGTTTTGTAATTAAAACGTCCAAATAAGAAATCTGATGAAAACTGAAATCATGAGTAAACTGTAAATGAGGGTCAAGAATATTGAGCCAGATAATGAATTGTTCAAGATGTTCTAGAGTTGAAGTCCATAGGAAAAAATATCATCAATGAATTGAAGCCATATAGAAATATATTGAAAAAATTGTGAATTTTACAGGTAAGTTTCTTCAAAATAGGCTACATATAAATTAGCTCTACTTGGGTCCATGGTGGCACCTACAGCAACTTCCTTGTAGTTGTAAATAAAATTAGTCCATGAATGAAAAATATTTGGTTTTTAAAGCTATGGTAGCCAGTCGCATTATGAAATCTGAAGGTATACGTTGAGGAACAGGACGTTTCTCTAAGGCCTGTTGCACTATTTGGAGTGCCTGATCTTGGGGGATATTTGTGTAAAGCGAACTAATATCCAATGTCACTAATAATGTAGAGGGAGCAATGCGAGGTAAATTCTCAAGAATATTCAAAAAATGAGTGGTGTTTTTCACACATGACCTGGCTAACGGAATTTCTTTTTTCAAAAATTGGTCTACAAATGTAGACAGTGGTTCTAATACCGACCCTCTCAACGGAACTATAGGTCTGCCAGGAGGGTTTTGTCCATCTTTATGAACTTTAGGCACAGTATAGAAAACTGGTGTTTTAGGAGAATGAGGTTTCAAAAATTGTATTTCACGTCTGGTCAAACAATGCTGAGATTCCTCTTAAGAATTGTATTGGTAGAATCACTTAAAAATACTGTTGGATCTGTTGGCAGTTGTTTATAAAAATGAGAGTTACTCAGTTGTGAGTTGACTTCATTGATGTATTGATCTCGGTGTAGGACAACAATTGCACCGCACTTATCAGCAGGTCTTATTATTAAATTGTTATTTTTGCATAAATATTTCACAGCTTCTATTTCTATTTTGGATAAATTATATGTCACATAAGGTTTTTTCTCCTCCATTTTTTTAATATCAGTAAGGACCAGATCCATGAAAGTGGCTAGGAAGGGGTTAGGGGTCGCAGAGGAGAGGAGAAAGGGTAGGAAGGTTAGGTAGGGGGTATAGGGAAGTTCCCTCCCAGTCCGCTCCTTAATTGGGGAAGCCATACTCCCGTCATCGCACGTCTCCTTTTAAAATCCCTCCCACCCACATGAGTCGCAGGCCACCCTCACATGCGCGTGTGGATTTTAAAATCCGGCGTGCTTGTCCGTGCTGCCATCGGATTTTATAACATGCTTGCACGCTTGTTATAAAATTGGCACGCCCGTGTGCGCGCACTGGGACCCACGCGCACATGGATGCACTTGCACTCCTTTTAAAATCGACCCCTTTGTGTCAAGGTAACGTGCTCACCTGATAAATGAATCACTGCAGATCTTGACATGCCTGTGAATACGTTTGTGGACGAGAATATTCCGGAGGTAAACATGGAGATCTTCTCCGTCTGTAAAATCTGCATGAAGCCCCTCATTCTGGTTCCGAAACAGGTCTCTTGAGCTGGGAATATTGTGGATCTTCATTAGTGTTGTCATCTGAAATACATGAACTTTGGAAAAGAACTCGCTTTCTTGTGGGGTATTTTTCTGCTTGCCAAGCATAAATATTCCCTGATTTATAATCATTTTCATCACGTCTAAATTTGCAGATCTTATCTTGATGTACGATGGAACAAAATCATTCAGTGGTGTGATTACGTTCTTGTAGAGATTTATCAAAGTTATCCACTGTTGATTATGACTGTAATAAAGATTTTGCTGATTCCACTGTGTTCTTTAATATTTCACCAGTTTTCTTTGTGGTTTCTATGATGAGAAGCATTACGTTTAAAGAACACCTTTAAAATCCCTATCCATTTGTTAAGAAAGGTATCATCATCCATGAAGATCTTAGGTTCTTTATTGATCCTTAGCCCTCTTGGGATCATAGATTATTTTATATACTGGAACAGAGTTTCACTGTGTAGGTCATCTCAAATCAAAAGTTTATGCTGTTATAATAAATCTGACCAAATGCTAGTTTCACTAGGAAATTCTGAGTCTTCAAACCAGGATGTGTCCTTTAACATGTCCACTACTTGTTGTTCTGTATAGCTAAATACCTGTAGACTGGGTGTCAGAATATTATTACTCCCTGCAGCCATGTTTGTGCTTGGTGCCAAATTTAATTAGACACAAAATTATCATATGCAAGGATCTAATGTGTCAAAGTAGAGGCTTGAGTATCAAACCATATAATACACAGGTAGCCCTCTTACAAATGCCAGAAATTATATTCAAAGGTGATGATTCAGAGGAACTGAAACAAATCTCAGTGAACTGTGGATGATGTACCAGGGCAAATTGACAAACTAAAGAGTAGCAAATCACCTGGACCAGATGGCATACATCCCAGAGTGCTGAAAGAACTGAGAAATGAAATTGCGGACCTGCTATTGGAAATTTGTAAACTGGAGGGTTGCCAATGTCATGCCAATTTTTAAAAAGGGATCAAGGGGTGATCCAGGAAATTACAGACCAGTGAGTCTGACATCTGTGCCAGGCAAAATGGTAGAAACTATCATAAAGAACAAATTTGCTAAACATCTAGATAAGCATAGTTTAAAGGGACAAAGCCAAGAAGGATTTAGCCAAGGGAAGTCTTGCCTCACAAATTTGCTACATTTTTTTGAGGATGTAAATAATTGCATCAGTAGCATGGGATCTTCTTAGTGTTCGGGTAATTACCATGTTCTTGTGGCCTGGTTTGGCCTCTGTTGGAAACAGGATGCTGGGCTTGATGGACCCTTGGTCTGACCCAGCATGGCATGTTCTTATGTTCTAAAGGTGAGCCAGTTGATATAGTGTATCTGGATTTCCAGAAAACATATGACAAAGTCCCTCATGAGAGACTTCTTAGGAAATTATAAAGTCATGGGTTGGGGGCAGTGTCCTATTGTGGATTGCCAACTGGTTAAAAGATAGAAAACAGAGAGTAGGTCTAAATGGAAAAAGGTGAATAGTGGAGTGCCCCAGGGATCTATTCTGAGACCGATGTTTTTTAATATATTTATAAATGACCTGGAAATGGGAACAGCAAGCGAGGTGATCAGATTTGCCAGTGAGACAAAATTATTCAAAGTTGTCAAATCACAAGAATATTGTGAGAAGTTGCAAGAGGAATTTGCAAAACTGGGACTGGGCATGCAAATGGAAAATTAAATTTAATGTTGACAAGTGCAAAGTGATGCACTTAGGGAAGAGAAACCCAAATTATAGCTACAAAATGCAAGGTTTCACATTAGGAGTCACCACTCAGGAAAAGGATCGATGTGTCATCGTTGATAATACGTTGAAAACTTCTGCTCAATGTGCAGCAGCAGCAGCCAAGAAAGCAAATAAAATGCTAGGGATTATTAGAAAGGAATGGAGAATAAAACAGAGAATATCATAATGACTCTGTATCGCTCCATGGTGCGACCTCATCTTGGGTATTGTGTGCAGTTCTGGTCACCACATCTCAAGAAAGATATAGCAGAATTAGAAAAGGTACAGAGAAGGGCGACCAAAATGATAAAGGGGATGGAATAATTCCCCTCTAAGGAAAGGCTAAAGAGGTTAGGAGTCTTCAGCTTGGAGAAGAGATGGCTAAGGGGAGATATGATAGAGGTCTATAAAATAACGAGTGGAATGCAACAAGTAATCACTAATCACTTATTTACTCTTTTGAAAAGTACAAAGACCAGGGGACACATAATGAAGTTACTGGGTAAATCATTTTTAAACTAATAAGAGAAAATAGTTTTTTTACTCAATGCATAATTAAGCTCTGTTATTCATTGACAGAGGATGTGGTGAAAGCTGTTGGTATAGCTGTGTTTAAAAAAGGTTTGGTCAAGTTCCTGGAAGAAAAGTCCATTAACTGTTATTAAAGCAGAGTTGGAGAAATCCACTGCCTATTCTTGGGATAAGCAGTATGGAATCTATCTACTCCTTCGTATCCTGCCAGGTACTTGTGACCTGTCTTGTCCACTACTGGAAACAGGATACTGGGCTTGATGGACCCTTGGTCTAACCCAGTATGGCATGTTCTTATGTTCTTATGTTCTAAGATTGGCTAACAGCTCTCACTGCATTGTAATCCAGGGCAAGGTGAAGAAAACTCCATGCATTTGCAAAACCCCTTCCTAACCAAGTTTGGCAATCAGCTAATGGCGTTGGATAAGTATTTCTCCTTAAGGTCTCATGTATCATACCCACTATCCAGCCATATTTTATATCTGCTAAAACTGGGTGAAGTTTAGCTGGGATTTTATTAGTTTTTGAGCAATGGCTGCCTCCACTGTTGGCTTCCATAATGTCATGACTGAGGGAGATGAATCCTTTCCACTGAAGGTGGGGAAATCTCTTTCATCTTAGCACGAGAGGTTGCTCCTTGGTGTGTTTGTTCCTTCAGGGGACAGGGAGTGGGATTCCTGTAATCTGTTCTAAAAGCCCTAAAGAAGCACTATCATCTCTCTAATTAGCCTTACACTGTACAGACCTTCTATGAATGCTCCTCCTTAGTACCATGCGCCACTGTCTTCCTTAGGCGCTTGAGTACACTTCTAAGTTAGTACCCGGCTCACCGATTAAAGTTCTGCTGTAATTTTCTCTGTTTAAACCCAGTTCTATGGATCCAAGTTAGTTTTTCCTTGTTTAATGTACTGCATTCTCATGCAATGGTCATCGTTATAATGTAAACCGATTTGATTTGTAACTTGTTATAAGAATTTCGGTATATAAAAGCGCGAAATAAATAAATAAATAAATATTTTTTTGTTAAATGTATCACTATTTGAAGATTGAACCATTTACACATGAGGCTGGAATGCAGTGGTCTTCTAGCTGCATTGACCCTGGAAAAAAGTGGAATCCGTTTTTAGGGGGTGGCAGCAGATTTCTCCCTTGGCTTTCGCTTACACCTTTCATTGGAAGTGTCTTCTGTTGGGTTACAGTGCTTTGAGCCTTCAGGACTTAAGGATCCAGAAAGAAGCAGGAATCCTACTGGAGCTATGAAAGCGTTTATTGGAGCAACATTAAAAAGCCATTGTAGGTGAGCTTATGAGAGCATAGAAGAGTTACATCTGAGGAAGGGACCTCTGTGGTCTTGTAGACTCATCTATAACATCTTTTTATGTTGAGCAAATACATATGAAGACAGGGTCAGGAATAACTGGGCAGACAGGATGGTGGCGCCAAATGGTCTTTTTCTGCAGTCATCTACTGTGTAACTATGGGCCAGATTTTAAAAGCCCTGCACGCATAAATCCGGCTGGATTTACACGCACAGGGGGGTTACGCTTGGCGAGCCTATTTTGCATAGGTCCGACGACGCGCGCAAGCCCCGGGGCTTTGAAAAAGGGGTGGGAAGGGGGCGGGGCGCTGGTCAGGGGGCAGTCCGGGGGATTTGGGTAGGGCTGGAGGGTCGGTTAGATAGGGGAAGAGAGGGGAAAGTGGGGGGGGGGGAGGGGCGGACGGAAAGTTCCCTCCGAGGTTGCTCCGGGAGCGGCCTCAGAGGGAACAGGGAAAGCCATCGAGACTCCCCTAGGGTTCGGTGCACGCAAAGTGCACAAGTGTGCATCCCCTTGCATGCGCCGACCCCGGATTTTATAACATGCGCGCGCATGTTATAAAATCAGGCGTAGATTTGTGCACGCCGGGTTGCGCGCACAAATCTACGCCCTCGTGTAGATCTTAAAATCCGGCCCTATACTTAAAATCCAACTATACCAACTGCTTTCACCACCTACTCTGGTAACAAATTCCTCAGTTTAATTGTGTGCCAAGTGAAAAAAAAATGCTTTTTTAAATTTATTTTAAAAGTGCTTGCTATTAGCTTCATGGCGTGTCCCCTAGTTCTAGCACTATTTGAAAGGGTAAATAACATTCCCTGTTTACGAGCTCCACCCCACTCAAGGGTTTATAGACCTCTGTCATATCTCCTCTCAGCTGTTTAGCCTTATATCATTTTGACGCCCTTCTCTATACATTTTCTAGTTCTGCTTTTGTGGTGACCAGAACTACACACAATAGTCAAGGTACAGTCACACCAGGGATCTATGTAGATTCATTATGATATCCTCTGTTTTATCTTCCATTCCTTTCCCAATAATACTTAACGTTCTATTTGTTTTTTTGACCAAGGGTTTCAAAGTATTGTCCACATTGATTCCAAGATCCTGTTCTTGAGTGGTGATGCTTAATATGGAACCCAGCATCGTGTAACTATAGTTTGGATTATTCTTCCCTATATGCATCACTTTACACTTGTCCACATTAAATTTCATCTGCCATTTAGATGCCAAGGTCCTCAGAATTGGCTAGTGATTTGAATAATTTTATGTCATCTGCAAATTTGATCACCTTACTCATCACTCCCTTTTTTAGATCATTTATAAATACATTAAAAAGCACTGGCCACAGTATAGATCCCTGGGCACTCCACTGTTTATTTTTCTGCACTGAGAAAAATGACCATTCATTCCAACTTTCAGTTTCTTATCCTTTAGCCAGTTATCAATCCACGATAGGACATTGCCTCCTATCCCATGACTTTTTAATTTTCTGATGAGTTTGTCATGAGGGACTTTTTCAAATGCCTTCTGAAAATCCAGATACATTATATCAACTGACTCACCCTTGTCCACTTTTGATAACCCCTTCAAAAAAAAATCTAACAGATTGTAAGACAAGACTTCCCTTTGCTAAATCCATGTTAGCTCTTCCACATTACTATGTGTCTATCCAGACTGTCAGTAATTTACTTTTTTAGAATAACTTCAAACATTTTGCCCGGTACCAATGACAGGCTCACTGGTCTGCAATGTACTGGATCATCTCTGGAGCCATTTTAAAAAATAGGCATTACATTGGCCACCCTCCAATCCTCAGGTACCATAGCTGATTGGAATGAGAAGTTAGAAATTACTAGTAATAAATCTTCAATTTCAGTTTTGAGTTCTTTCAGAACTCTGGGGTGTGTTTACCATCCAGTCCTGATGATTTGTTGCTCTTTAGTTTATTAATTTGCTCGGTTGCATCTGTCTCATTCACCATGATTTGATTCAATTCCTCCGAATCACCACTCTTAAAGGACGTTACCAGTGTAGGGGGTCTCCCTGATATCTTCATGAGTAAAGACGGAAGCAAAGAATTCATTTAGTTTTTCTGCTATGGAAATGTAGTCACTTCAGAATAATAAATGCAAGCACAAAGTGGGGGACAACCAGGACTGGAGCGGCTGCTACAAGTTGACCTGAATAACGTGGCAACCCTATCTATGGGCAGCTCCCTCCAGAACTCAGCAGAAGCACACCCCGAGTCTGCTCACTAGGTGTCACTGTTCTGTGATGTCTGAGACTGCTTCCCCGAGGGCTGTGAGCACTGCCTCTGCAGCATCCCCAGCCCCAGCAAGCTTAAAGAAAAGAAACTACGCTCGGTAATCCAACCCAGGTCTCCTGCACTGCAGCAAACAGCTCTACCACTGGGCCTGCCAGAGCTTTCTTTCTTTTGATCTGACAACCTATATGTCTCTGATTCTACAGGTCAGGGCACGGCATGCATGGGCTTGGTATTGCTGCTTTTCTTTGCAAAATCTGAACTACAAGTCCCTGCATGCAGTGGGGTAAAACCAGGACAGGATTAGCCTGACCAACAGAAACAGAACCAGTTGGCAACTCTACTGTTTTTTCTTAAAAGGAACTGCCTGCCTCTGTTGTAATTTTGCTATGAACATCTATGGATTTGTAGTTCCAGTTTATCTAAAACAAAATGCAGGATTATAAATCCAGAGATGCAATCAAATAAAACTAGGATTAATTCAGTCCATCCCTTATCATAATGTTTCTCAAATCAGCCAAGGAGTACCCTCTCGCCAGTCCTGTTTTCAAAATATCCAAAATGAATATGCATGAGATTTCATTGCATACAGATCTATATTTTGTATATTCATTATGGATATCCTGAAAACCAGACTAGCTGTGGGGGGAGTCCAGGACCGGCTTGAGAAACACTGCCTAATCACAGGCCTTCCCAAAACTGTCATGGTGACCTCACAGCCAGCTGGGTTTTCAGGCTGTCTACAATGAATATGTATGAGATAAAGTTGCATATATCGAGTTCTCCAATGCATACTGATTTATCTCATGCATATTCATTGTGGATATCCTGAAAACCCGACTGGCTGGGAAGCCCTGCCTTATCACATAAAACGTGTCATCTCACTAGGACAGAGCTTCACAAAACCAACACTGCAGCTAAGGGCATACTGTGTATTCGTGTGACAATTTGTCCTGACATTTCATGACTACTTGTTGGCACTGTGACAAATTTGGACGTGGGCCTCCTTAAAAGTGATCCAGCCTCAGTTGTCATTGTGTACAGACTGAATACTGAGCCCCATGGGCTCTACTGTTACCGCATCCGACTCTCTTTTGCATCTGACAAGTCGCAATCAGAGCTTGGTGATTTTTTTGAGTTTCACAAATTGCATTAATAGCTCCTAAAAGAAAAGGGAAGAAGCTATTGACTTCCAAATCTATTTCTAGTTATTTCTGTAATTATACAGCAAATGGGAACTTGATGTGTTTTGACTTCCGAGTATGGAAAATAATTTCAAAATGTAGGTGCATAGAATTTTCTAACTTTTGCCAAAAAGAAAAGGCCCCTTACATGCCCCAGTTATCAGAAAGCTGACAAGGCTTTGGGTGTTCATAACATCCAGCAAACATTCTTCAGGCCCCATGCTACTGGCTGGATATTTAATCGCCCTGATTGGAAAACTTGTGAAGAATCTTTGATTCACCAGTACTGTGGGGATTTAGGAGAGGGCCCAGGCTATAACTACATTTCCCCCTCTTCCAACAGCTTCTGTTGGATGACCCATGCCAGGACGCTACCAACTGTGGGGGAGCCCTGCGCTGATGCTAACACCTGGGAAGTGGGGAGCGGGGGCATTACACTGATGTGGGAAGATGCTCTAGTACTGCTTCTATAATAGATTTGCTCTCTTTCAGCTGCTGAATAAATTATTTACAAATTCTTTTTGGTAGCCCTGCTGCATTAAGGGGATGACGAATTTCCTTTCGCAACCTAGAGTAAAGATCCTGTTACCATCGCTTCTGCGTAAGCATTTCTGGTATTTTCTTTTTGTCACGTCAATATTTCCTTCAGGCTAAGTGGGTACACATTTGCATAGTTAGAAAACATTGCATAATGTTATTACTCCGGAGCTGGCTTTTAATTAATTACTCCTGAACTCGTTTAGTTCCTGTCAGTGAGGTGTCAAGCAGTTCTTCAGGTGCTGCTAATAAAAAGTGACCTGAACAATCTTTTCAAATTGAGCTAAAGTCATGGGCTTGCCACATTACTCCGCACAGGCACGTAGAAATAATGATCCATCCACAAACTGCAGGTGAGGCCTTTTTGTTGGACTAACTTAATACATTTGTGACTGGCTTTTGAGAGTTGTGCTCTGTTCATCAGATCAAGCCAGAACGAGCTAAGAATTATGTTATTCTAATATACAAGTACATGATAGGTTCATTTACAGCAGTGTTTGGTGCAATATCCGTGCAGGAATTTCTTTTCCAATACTGGCATAGGGTAGTGCCATGGCCATAGACGCCATACCAGACCTTCCTGGTACTACCAGTACATTGATGACAACATTATGAGTTGGACTGAAGGGAAGGAGAAACTCAAACAATTTTGCAGTTTTTCAAATGCATCCCATCCATGCTATCAGATCCAAAGTAGATTACTCCACAGAAAGAGTTAATTTACCAGCCATGACAGACTTGATTAACAATGGATATTTACACACATCTGTACTCAGAAAAATGGCTGACAGATGCAGCTGCCTTTACAACTCCAGTTTCCACCTTTCATGTACAACAAAATCCATTATACACACAGCCAATCCAGATGTTACCACTGGAGATGCTGTAACCCAAAAGACAGGGATGTGCGACTTGCTTGCTGAATCCTTCAAACAAAAGGACTGCACCCAGGACATGGGAGGTTTTCAAAACCGTGCAGGCAGGTGAAAAGGCCGCGGGTGCTTTCCCCTACGGACGTTGCACCAGTTTGAAAAGAGGAAACGCGCGTGCACCTTCCCTTTAAAAAGTCCCCAAAGAAAAAGCGCGTTTTCTGTGCGTACTTTCTTCCAATCAAAACAGCTTGCGTAGTTCTGAAAATCCAAAGGCGTGCATGTTGTTGCTGTGTGAAAATTGGGATAAAAATGCAGGCCTTATGGAACAACGGGCGTAACCACATGCAGGGTGGGCAACTTCTTCAAAGACCTCTTACCCGGGGAAGCAGCGTTTAAAAATTGCCCTGTGCCTCGTACAAAAGACTGCTGCCGTCCAAAGCATGGAAAACCAGAGAGAGCCGGTACCCCTTGCGGTAACATAAATTATAAAAGATCTCCGATCACTGTTACTGAAGGACGATTCGCCGAAAAGAAATGTTTCCTGCTCCTCCATCCTGGCATCCTGGCAGCCAAGTGATCTGCAGAAAACTGGGGAGAGACAAGCTTCCAACAGAAACTGAAAGGAAAGAAGCTGCAAGGTATCCTGCTGCCCACTCTGCCAGCGGTTACCCAGCTGGAAAAGGCATTCGGCTTAAAAGGATCCCAGTCCCGCGTTCCAGTTTCTGCAGGAGGATATCTATGCATCATTCAAATCAAAAGGTGCGAAGACGGATGCTACGTGGAGAAACGGGCCCAGAAACTAAAGACACGGTTAAATCTTCACTCACACACTCAAGATAAAACACTACAGAGAACAAGGTGAGATTCTTGTGGCAGACGTTTTCCTAGGCCAGACCGTTGATGCAATGATATCTTGAGCAGGATGCATAAAAGAGAACTTTAAAAACATTCGAAATGATGATGATGATAGAAATCGAGTTGCAGGTGAGTCCTTTTTACTAGACTAACTCAGTCATCTGCGATCAGCTTTAAAAAGGGTTCCAGGGGTGATCCTGGAAACTACAGACCGGTTAGCCTGACTTCAGTGCCAGGAAAAATAGTGGAAAGTGTTCTAAACATCAAAATCACAGAACATATAGAAAGACATGGTTTAATGGAACAAAGTCAGCATGGCTTTACCCAGGGCAAGTCTTGCCTCACAAATCTGCTTCACCTTTTTGAAGGGTGAACCGGTAGATGTAGTGTACTTGGATTTTCAGAAGGCGTTTGATAAAGTTCCTCATGAGAGGTTTCTAGGAAAAGTAAAAAGTCATGGGATAGGTGGCGATGTCCTTTCATGGATTACAAACTGGCTAAAAGACAGGAAACAGAGAGTAGGATTAAATGGGCAATTTTCTCAGTAGAAGCGAGTGGGCAGTGGAGTGCCTCAGGGATCTGTATTGGGACCCTTACTTTTCAATATATTTATAAATGATCTGGAAAGAAATACGACGAGTGAGATAATCAAATTTACAAATGATACAAAATTGTTCAGAGTAGTTAAATCACAAGCAGATTGTGATAAATTGCAGGAAGACCTTGTGAGACTGGAAAACTGGGCATCGAAATGGCAGATGAAATTTAATGTGGATAAGTGTAAGGTGATGCATATAGGGAAAAATAACCCTTGCTGTAGTTACACAATGTTGGGTTCCATATTAGGTGCTACAACCCAAGAAAGAGATCTAGGTGTCATAGTGGATAACACATTGAAATTGTCGGCTCAGTGTGCTGCGGCAGTCAAAAAAGCAAACAGAATTTTGGGAATTATTAGAAAGGGAATGGTGAATAAAACGTAAAATGTCATAATGCCTCTGAATCGCTCCATGGTAAGACCGCACCTTGAATACTGTGTACAATTCTGGTCGCCGCATCTCAAAAAAGATATAATTGCGATGGAGAAGGTACAGAGAAGGGCTACCAAAATGATAAGGGGAATGGAACAACTCCCCTATGAGGAAAGACTAAAGAGATTAGGACTTTTCTGCTTGGAGAAGAGACGGCTGAGGGGGGGATATGATAGAGGTGTTTAAAATCATGAGAGGTCTAGAATGGGTAGATGTGAATAGGTTATTTAGTCTTTGAGATAATAGAAAGACTAGGGGGCACTCCATGAAGTTAGTATGTGGCACATTTAAAACTAATTGGAGAAAGTTCTTCTTCGCTCAGCGCACAATTAAACTCTGGAATTTGTTGCCAGAGGATGTGGTTAGGGCAGTTAGTATAGCTGTGTTTAAAAAAGAATTGGATAAGTTCTTGGAGGAGAAGTCCATTACCTGCTATTAATTAAGTTGACTTAGAAAATAGCCACTGCTATTACTAGCAACGGTAAAATGGAAGAGACTTAGCTTTTGGGTACTTGCCAGGTTCTTATGGCCTGGATTGGCCACTGTTGGAAACAGGATGCTGGGCGTGATGGACCCTTGGTCTGACCCAGTATGGCATTTTCTTATGTTCTTATGAGCTAAGTTCTCTTCCTCGGGCCAGCAAAGAAACAGCACACTTACACTGTCTTTAAATATGATGGCAGAACTGCAAGACAAAAGCAGGCCAGTATATTGAAATTCCAGTACAAGGCCCATTGTCCAAGTTTGCTTGAATGCTCCATACCCTTAGGAGGTGGGAGTGGGCCCAGTATCCAGGAAGGGGACAACCTTGGAATATGGGTTGCAAGTGTCAGTGGAGCAAAAGGCGTGCAGTTGCTTTAATACCTACTGTACACCTATCTGCTTCTTCTTGCACTTCAACCCTAGCCAGGACCATGCAAGTAGAAGAAGCCAAATATAGCCGCCTTGAGGAGGTGGTTGATTTTCTGGTTCCATACTCAGCATGCCAGGCCTGAAGACTGCAGGTAGTTTCTATAAGGAGTCAGCAGTAGAGTTCCTGCCATCAGAAGCACTCAACAACATCAGGCTCTCACAACTAACTATTGATACATGGGCAGGCTCATCGTGCACAGACTGGCCTCCCAATAGTGTTGGGCAACAGTACTGCCCAACACAGTCTGCAAAGGCCTCGAGTCTCTGTGGAAGGAGATGTGTTTGCAGACTTGTCGGATGCAGGTGTTACTGAAATCTGTGAACAATGTGACAAAGCTGGTAAACGGACTGCCTGACCAGAAGCCATGATCCATAGACAGACTGGCAACAGCCTTCTCACCTTATGACAGTCTCCCTACAACAATTACACTGGCGCACCATAGATCCCTCTGTATCAGAGAGGCACAACCAGATGGGGAAGCCTGGAAATGAAAATCCATTCTATAGGGGCAGAAGCCACCTACTACCCCCTGTAGCTGATGAGCCCACGGAGCATGAGGGTGTCACATAATGCTTCATTGCTGAAGGATTGTCTCTTTTGCACCTTCTGATTGTTGATGACTGGCATATCCCACTGGCCGGCTTTCCTTACCTACTGTATTCTGTTCTTATTTGGCCTGGTATGCACTCTGCCTCTCCTGGTTTATGATTCCCTGTTGTACTCTTTATAACCTTTGCAGAGGTATTGCTAAATGTTTTCACATGTTTTTGTGTTTGGGGAAAAAAAAACCATGTGTTTCCTTTTATTGTGTGGTTCTGGGAGTTATAGAAAGGACTTTTCTTCTACCTCACAGGGTAGTGAAATTTGGAGGGATGCACCTTTCTCTCTTTCTTCCCGTTCTCCTCAGGTGGTTAGGATCCTGCCTCCAGCCGCACGCCAGGCTGCAGTACTACACCTGCCATCCACGCCATGCATCCACCCAGGCCAGTACCAGCCTTCCCTCCTCCCTTTCAATGACTTGGTGACTGAGGAAGGGCCAATGCAAAGTGCATAGCCAGGACCTCTGCTAGAGAAAGCTTGCCAGGGATGAAGCCGTCTGCTTGCTTACTCTGTCTTTCTCTCTCCCCTCTCTTTCCTCCTCCTCCTCTTTCTCCTTCTTTTCTGTCTCTCTCTTCCTCCTCTCTTTTATCTGCTTCTCTTCTCCTTACTTGTTTCAGCAGTGAACCCACCACCACCCATTTTCCCCCATAAACTAACTCTGGCCAACTGATTGCTTGTGTAGCCTGTGGCCCAGCGTGGTAATACATTTTTGGTTGTATCCTGTGGTCTCTAATTAGTGCATGATTTAGTGAATAGGGTGATCATTTACACAAGCTCATTATGCCTTCATTGCATCTCATTATGCTCACTCGCAGGTATCTAGAGGCTATGGATTTTGCCATCTGCTCACTAATGAGTCACTTTTCAAAGGGATTGGGTGCCTAATTATGGGAGTTGGGTACGTAAACTGGCCCCTTGGAAAGTTGACCAGGATGAGAATCGAAAACGTAGGGCACCAGTTTTCACCGCGCACCTACATTTGGGTCCCTAATACTGGGTGGTTACGGAAACAGAGCTGGGGATTGACAGGATTTCTAACATCGATGCAAACCCAGATCCCTGATCCAGTTTGATTGTTTATTCACGCTCCCTAACTTGAATGTTATCAATCCTGCTCTGAAATATGGTGAAGGGCGGGTAGATACTGCTCTAGCCGAGGAACAATGGCAACTGTTTGCCAAGAATTTAAATACAGAAAATCCAGAGACAATGAATGACTCACTTCATTTTGCCAGGCTCAAGGAGCTGAGCTCCTTGGTTCTCTGAAGAGTCTTCCATCTCTGCGAAGGTTTTAGAACAAAAGAGATGAAAGAGGAGGAAGGCCAAGAGAGTGCAGAGGATAGAAAAGTCTGTCGTCTTTCTCTTAGATATAGAAATGCCTGTTTGCTGTTATGACTAATCTGCTTTTGTGAATCCTCAGCTGCTTTATCTTAGCCGTGAAGCTATGGCAGTCTTTCTTGAATCCACAATTAAAGCTGCTTGGTTTGGATTAACCCTCCTTCAGCTTTAAATCATCTTTCCCCTTTGATCAATACCTGTATAAAATGGGAGAAGTTTGCTGCAGTTACTCAGAAGCAAATTAAGAATTATATATCTGCCATGAAAAACTCATATTGTCTGCTGGATCCTTGCTCATCTGTAATAATTAGAGCTCTGAAATCAGCGCTAGGTGAGGTGATTACTCATACGGTTAACAGACATCTTTACAGGAAAGCTGCATGCCTTGCCTTGTTAAGAATGCAATAGTTCGTCCTGTGTTTAAAAAAAAAAATGCTTCCTTTGATGCTAATCCTATTTCCAACCTCCCTTTTCTTGGGCAAATCATTGAGCGTACAGTCCTTGTGCATACAGTCCTTGTTCGGCCTCAGGAGTTTCTAAGATGATAATGATATTCTCCCCCAATTTCAGTCTGGGGTTTTGAAAAGACCATGGGACTGAGACTCTGCGAGTCTCACTTCCTGATTCCTGGGGGATTGAGCCTGCTCAGGGAGTGCTGGAAATTGCTACGTTTTTAGATCTGTCTTCAGCTTCCGACGCTCCTAACCATTTCCTCCTACTCTGCGGGCTACAAGAGTCTGGAGCTGCTGCTCAGGTTCTTCAACGCTTTTATGGTTTATTAAAATTTCCATACCGCAACATTATACATTTCGTACAGGTTTACAATAAAAATGCACATAATCAAAACAGCAGCAGGAACACATAAGCAAAACAACATTCCAAGCACAAAACCAACAATCTAAATACAAGGCAAAAATAAACCATGAATCTGCACAGGCTTTCTTAAATAAGAACGTTTTTAAAGCCCTCTTAAAGGACGTGACACAAGGCTCTGACCTAAATTCATCCAGGAGGGAGTTCCGCAAAATAGGGAAGACCTTATCACGGGTGATGTTAAAATAGGCGAGTATTTTATACTGATTGCATTATAAAGGCTTCTTGTTCCCCCACTATGAACAAGCGATTGGAACAGCAGGTCATAAAGCTATTAAGATAAACAGAGTGGAGAAACAAGTTAGGCCCTAAGCACTCCTTTTCAGTACTGGCCAGCTGAATCAAGTATGTAAATCCAGGCAAATGAATTGCAGGTTCGCTGTAAATTTAGGCAGCTAACCTTTAGGTGCCTAAATTTAGGGACATTTTCAATTGAAAACTTAGGTTCCCAAATTTTGTTACATGGCAAAATCAGGCACCTAAGTGAAACACTGAGCACTTTTTGTTTAAATCGTCCCTGCAGCATTAGCAGGCATCTTAATGCAATTAAGGTTTTAGGGGAAACAGGGGGTTGCTTTTTGCACACTGCCCCAGTCCCACTCCTGTAAACGTAGTTACCAGTATGTGCGCTGGATGATGCAGAAAGTGGGCAGCGCTGAGGGGTGGGATGGGACAGGAAAGCACACTTTTAAAGGTCATGATGAAAACCCATGCGGGCATTCAGGCACTTATTTTGCTCCTAAAGCAATGCGGGTGCATAGGGAGAGGGCACTTCACCTTGAGACCCCAGCTGAGAACTCAACCTGAATTTTCAAAGGGAAACTCCATGGGGAGGGGGGGTTTCCTTTTCAAAATGAGATGGGCAGATCCACGGGCAGTTTTGCAAGCTCTTCGTGGAACCCATTATTGCCCTACTAGGGCCTGATTTGCAAAAGCGTTTACATACATAAAACCCAGTGTTATGCACCTAAATTGACTTTTGAAAATTGTGCGGGAGTTGTAAGTGATTTCAAGTGTTCTTTTACACATACTAGAAAGTGGCAATCCGCTGCGCAGAGTCAGGGCAGGAAAGCCACGCACGTGTGTAATTTTGATTTTCAAACGCACGTGTGTAAATTTATGCGTGCACGTTTACACTGCTCCCAAGCAGACGTTCATGTGTGCATGTATGCCGCGCAGGGTTACGTGTCTAAGTCTGCGTATACTTTCTACACGTGGACTTCAGCTCTACACAGTCTGCTATAAAGTTACCGTCTTACGGCCCAATTTTAAAAGCCCAGCGCACCCAAAAAACCGAGAGATACGCGCGTGGCCGGGCCATGCGCGCAGCGAGCGCATTTTAGAAACGGCCTGGCCACGCGCGTTTCTCCCAATACATGCGGAAGTGCCAGGATCTGTAAAAGTGGCGGACCGGGGTGGGGTATGGGCAGGGTGGGGGTGGGGTGGAGGAAGGCACACAAAACTTATTCCTGCTTCATCGAGCGGGTAAGTTCTTAAACAAAAAAATCTAGGGCAGTTAGGGTAGGTTTAGGGGTCGGGGAGGAGAGGGACTAGGAATGGACTAGGAGGGAACTGGGTTAGGCCTATTTACGTCGCCGCGCGGTTTTAACAAATATTCCCCCCGCGTGTGCGAGTCGTGACCAAAATCAGCACGAGCATGTGTAGGTGGGTATCGTATTTTATAACAAGCGCTCAGCGACGCACGCATGTTATAAAATCGGCGCGCCTCTTAGTCAATAGCGAGCTATTTATCAGCATGCTCAATCTGTTTAGTGTGCACAATAATTGTTGGCGACCTTTAGTGAACTGAGCCCATAGTCTTCCTATAGCTGTTAACTCTTTTGTTTGTCTCTCTCTCGCTCTTCTCACCCATCTCTAAATATACCCCTTTCCTCTCCAACCCACCCCAACTCCAGCCTGTAATTTTGCAACCAGTTACAGTTTTGCAAATAAACACCAATGTTTAATCCACCCTGTACTTAATTTGTCTTCAGGAACATAATCCGTAGCACATTCTGCAGTAACCTCTCGAAGGGAGCACAGATCTCGAAAGCCAATGAGAAATGAGTACAAAGGTATCACTTACAACTTAGTTGTTGATCTTTATGCCAAGGGGAGCTAAAAAAAAACCAAACAAACCCTGCATATTTAATTTAGATTTTTCTCTAAGAATGGAAATGATGCATGGTACTAGAATTTAAATAAACTTATAATCCTGGACCCAGAGGCATTAACTTTGCTTGACTTCATGCTTTAAGGTCAAAAAAGCTAATCCAAGTCCTTGTCGTTAACCCAGCTTCTTTTTCTATTAAGTGGTTAGGACGATCATTTAACATTAATGAGTCAGGACGTTTAAATACATTTTACTGGTGTGAAATCACTCGACAGTAATTAGAACATAAAATGTCGCGTGGAGAGTTTAGACTAGAATTTGCATGGTGTGTTGGGGGCTAGTGAAATAGTGCAATGCCATTTATAGACTATTAAAGAATCCACTCTGGAACTGAGGTGCCTTGGCTTCAGGCTGTTCCCGTTCTCTGCCTTCCGGTCAGATTTCCTTTGTTTTAAAATAAAATCCACTGCTGGATGAATATTTTGCTAGGTGAATATGACCGCTTTCTCACTTGGATACACAGAAGCAAAACTGTTATCATATTCAAGGTAAATTTCACAGGTCACCACAGGCTGCTTGTCAAATGGAAACCAAGATCTCTTTACAACGGCCCCTTCTTATAATAAGCTGGCTAAGAGCCAACATTTATTAGAAATATTATAAAGACTGGTCCTAGTAGCAGAATTTAATAAATCATGTAAGGGTGGCCCACAGTGTCCCTTACTAATGGAGTATGCATCTTCGCAGACTCGTATATCAACAGAAATGAAATGGTAACAAATCAAAACAAAAAATATATATATAAGGCGAAAACTTTTTATTGGACTAACTTAATACCTATAGATATGTATATATCAGTGAAAAGGGGGTGCAGTGTTTTATTTTCAGACACTCCCTGTTGTAAGGTGTCTTGCAGGGAGCATAGTTTCTACATAACAGAGGTGCACACACACAGGGCCGGCGCGTCCATTGGGCGAACTAGGCGATCGCCTACGTCACTGATGCTTAGGGGGCGCCAAAAGCAGCCATGTGATGCTGCGAGCAGGATACCTCACGTGGCAAAGAGGCGTAGAGATTAAACAGGCCCCGAGAAGCGTGCGATCGAGGTAGTAGTCAGGGCGAAGGCGGGGGCGGTGCAACTCATGGAGGAATGCGGCCCTGGGTGCAGAGAAGGTTCCCCAATCTTTCTCTTCTGCCTCCAGGGAGGATAACTTGGGGCTCAAGGATGGAGCACCCAGACTTCAAGTAGAGGAAATGGACCTTGGTGTGCAGGAGAATTCTGAAGGAGAGAAGCAGGAGGTGATCTGTAAGAGAAGGAAGTGCTACGCTCCGAGGCCACAGACAGCTGTGACCTCTCTTGCTCACTTCCTTTTTCTCTGCCTTGGCACCGTTGGCGAACTCACGGCCTCTGCCAGCTGCCGCCGACCTTCCGTCCTCCGTTCCCGGGCCCACCTGAGCAGCATGGACGCTGCTGACCGCCATCTTACCCTCGGGGTGCCCTAGGCGTGCGCGCGCTCCCGGGCTTGTTTTAACCACATCAAGGCGGGAACCTCGAGGGTGTCCCCCTCAGATGACGTCACTTATCCCAGATGCTTAAACCTGCCGGCCCAGACAACCGGCGACTTGGCAACGAGTTCATCTTGCAGAATCCACCTACTCTCACTTCAGTACCTGTTCCGGTTCCTGCTTCTGTGGTGTGAGACTATCGGGTACCCGCTCCTCGGGGGCCCTTCCTCATCTCTCGGCTATCCGCTCCTCGGAGGGCCTTCACCCGGATCCCTGCTTGCCTCGCTCCCCGAGGCTTCCTACGGAACTACTACTTTGTCTTCAAGTCACTGTGAGTAATCACACTGTGGACCACTGCTGTGATATCTACCTGGGAATCCTCTCCAGGTCTACCCCGCTCTGAGGACCTTTGCTGTGATATCGCCAGTGTACCCCGCTCTGCGGACCAGTGCCGTGATATCCTAGAGGAACCCTCGCCGGTATACCCCACTTTGCGGACCATTACCATGACCTCCCACCGAGGAACCCTCTTGAGTACCATCTCTACAGACCCCGTATAACTTCAGTGACTGCACTTTTGCCCGGCATCCCCGCTCCTCAGGTAGTGCCGCACCTATTGCCTGACTCCAGTTATCCCGAGCTGGGTCTGACGACAGCACCTGCACTGTCACTCCGTGGCCCGTCTCCTCGGGACACCCTCTCTCTCTCTCTCTCCTTCACTACTTCTGCTGTATAACATCCCACAGCTGAAACCTCGCCTCCCGATGGTGAGGCTCAATGGGGCTCCTCCCCTGGGCAGTACCAACTCTCACCTTGGCCAAGGGGCCCACGTACCCACAAGTCCTAACAGGAAGTGACTCTTGCACTGCTTGTTTCCAGTGGAGATTACCCCGCATGGGTTAAAGAAGTGGATTTTACAGGTTTGGAGCAGAGGAACCTGTCCTAGGAGTTCCCGCACCTGAAACTGGATGCTTGAGCTCATGGGTGAAGGTTTAAGAGGATTCTCAGAGGTGGAATATTCAGGATTTTCTATCTGCCAGGAGTTTAGCGCTGCCTATGTCGTGTAGCACTATAGAAATGTTTAGTAGTAGTAGAATCAAGACTCTGCTTGGAGGACTGAATTAGCACTTGTGACCAGGTACCAATATAAGAAAAGTCCCAGGGAATATCCTACTCAGAGCTGCTTTTACCTATGAGCAAAAGGAACAGATTCTTCCCTCCACAAGCTTGCATAGCCCATTGCATCAGCACAGAAGCCTCTACTCTGATTATTCTATTGGCCAGAGCCCTAAATCTCAATTAGCAGAGAAGAGCCCTCTGCTTCCTTCTCCCAGGCAGCCTGCAGAGAACAAGGGAGAGGGGCGGGGTGGGGAGTAGCCTAAAACAGAAAGAGAACATAACACATCAAACAAGAGCCACTCTGCTGCCTAATCCAGCTCGGTGGCACACCAAGGAGTGGAGGTGGGGCAGCCAAGGCCCCGTGTGCCATGCTGTAGGGGGTGCCCAGGGGCAGAGGATCCCATCCCACCCAGCCAAGAAAAGGCCCCACAGCCACTGGGTGATCCTATCCCACCCAGCAGCAGAAGCAGAGAAGGCCCACAGCCACTGGGGAATCCCACCTGCCTGGCGGCAGAAGTGGAAGAGGCACAATACCCCATCTGAAACTCCAGAAGACTCAGAACCAATGTCGGGAAGTATTTCTTCACGGAGAGGGTGGTGGATGCCTGGAATGCCCTTCCGGAAGAAGTGGTGAAGACTAAAACTGTGAAGGATTTCAAAGGGGCATGGGATAAACACTGTGGATCTATAAAGGCTAGAGGATGGGAATGAAGAGAAGAGCCATGGGGGTGGCTTGCTGGAATGGTGGCTACTACCTGGTGATTACTACCCTTACTCAATAAGCCTTCACACGGTTAATGTAACTCCAACATTGCTTGCTGCTTCAACGGCAAGAGGAAATGTAGAAAAGAGGATTTGCATTCAGACAACAACCAACAAGGACTGAACTTCACAATCTGGGTAGTTGTATTAAATTGATACCATACTATGATGGCACATTATAAAGTTATAAAAAACTATACCACTCTTTTTTCATTATTGTGCCTTTACTGTAAACTGTTGTGATGGTTATTTATCTTAACGACGGTATAGAAGAGTTTTTAAATAAAAAATAAATAAATAAACAAATAAGCATGGGGGTAGCTTGCTTATTACGGCAGTTACTACCCTAAACCAATTAAGCCTGATACATCACTTTGAATGCATATACAGCGTTGTTCTCTGCTTCAACGGCAGGGAGAAATATGGAAAAGAGGATTTACATTCAGACAACATCCAACAAGGCATGGATCTGTGCAGTCTGGGTAAACAAGCATCAGGGTAACTTGCCTGATGCGGCAATTACTACCCTTAACCATTAAGCCTTATGCTCGGCTTTGATGCAACTCCAACGTTACTCTCTGCATCAATGGCAGGGGGTGGCAGGAAATTTGAATCAAACAGTTACCAACAAGAGCCCTGAAGTTGGTGGTCAGTGAAACAGATAAGTATGGGAAAATAAGTGTGGAAGCTTGCTGGGCAGACTGGATGGGCCGACTGGTCTTTTTCTGCCGTCATTTCTATGTTTCTGAAGGAGAGAGACTGGAGCCAGCCTGCGAGAGTGTGTGTGTAGGAGAGGGAATGGAGCCAGTGTGTGGATGTGTGGAGGAGAGGGAATGGAGCCAGTGTGTGTGGATGTGTGGAGGAGAGGGAATAGAGCCAGGCAGCAGAGCAGCTGCTGGGGGTTTCCTGACTCCACCAGCAAAATGAAACGATAAAAAAAAGGCTCACTGGCAGAAGAAGAAATCAGTGGTTGCATACTTGTGACGAGAGTTCTCTGAGGATGGCAATACAAAACAGCCACACATGCTGAGTGCCATCACAGAAGGCAGCAGCACGGACCAGTCTTGATCTTCCATAGCTCCAATCTTTCCAGAAAATCTTTCAGAGCATGTGCAAGCGAGTTCCTGTGATACCACAGCCACGTTCCTCAGATGTTAATAGCTAAATCACGTAATATCTTCTCGAGCAGATCTCAACTTCCGGGAGGTGGGCAGGAATGTGTGACTGCTTTGTATTGCTGCCCACAGAGAACTCTCGTCACAGGTATGCAACCATTGATTTCTCCGTTGGTAAGCACGTAATGAGACTGCGTAGCTCAGCAAAGGGATATGTTTGATGACTAGCTTCTGCAATAGATTTATAATATTTTGGATGCACAGTATATCCTTTTGCTGTATCTCGGGGAAGTCGAGATCTACTGTTGAAAGGATTTTAACACCGCAGATCCAAGTGAATTTTGATATGTTTCCAATGAGTTTAAGCAGTAATGCTTTACAAAAGTATGTAGGGAGGACCAGATAATTGCCCTACATATCTCTTGTGGTGAGACTCCACTAAGATATGCCAAAGATGTAGCTTTAGCTCTTAAATCATGAGCTGTGACCAAGGTCCTTAAAGATTTTACTGCTTGATGATACCAGAATACAACACATGATTTTATCCAGATGGACAGGGCCTGTTTTGAGATGGGTGTTCTCTGTTTCCCTTTTGCATCCAAAATGAACAATTGTGAGGATTTCCTGCCTCTTTAGCACTATGTAAATAGAAAGGCAACACTTCTAACGTCTGAAGAATGTAGTTGTTGCTGACGTTTAGTTATGTGCGGCTCTGGGTAAAATGGTGGTCGTTCTAGAAAGTGACTGAGATGAAAAGATGATACCACCTTGGGTTGAAACTTTGGGTTTGTGCATAAGAGCACTTTATCTGGATAAAGCTGTGTGTAAGGTGAGTAGGTTACCAGAGCCTGTATCTCACTGATCCTCTTAGCCAAAGTAAAAATAGCGTGATCCAGGTTATAAAGTGTAGTGAGGATTCTGGGTTTGGCTCACATGCTGATTTTGTGAGTATATCCAATACTAAACTAAGGTCCCATTGTGCAACGGTGGAGGGTGGGGATTTGATTACAGGTTTCAGTTTGAAGAGGACCTTCATGTCCCTAGGTATCATGTGATGCTGAGATATTGGCTTTTCTTTATTCTCTTCGTTGTTGCGCGTCCCGGCCACGTGGGTGCCGCAACCGGGCCTGCTCACCTCGCGCTGCCCTCTACTAGCACCGGTCTCACCGCTGCTGCCAGCTCCCGGCGTCCCCGACTCTCACCGGGGCCCTCTCCGGCTTCCTCCACGCCGCGGGCCTCACAGTGGAGCTCCCGTCAGGGCTCCGCATTTTCGGCTGCCTCGGCCCCACCCCTAGGAGCGCGCGCGGCTGACGTCCTCAGTTTTAAAGGGCCAAGCGCGGGAAGACCGACTCGGACGCATCCCAATGACATCACGTAGCCCTAGTATAAATAGTGAGGCCCTGTCCCCAGGACCTCACCTTGGCAATCGGGTCGACACCGTGGTGTACTAGTTTGCCTAACCCTGTGTTCCAGTGTCTCCTTGTTCTAGCACCTCTGTGTGTCCTGTGTCCTTACTCAGGTAGTACCTTCTCAGACTGATCTCTGGTACTTACCTCTGCCTACCTGACTACTCTCTTCATCTGCTGCCTGGAACTGACCTCTACCTGCCTGACCATTCTCTTCGTCTGCTGCCTGGAACTGACCACTGCCTGCCTGACCTCTCTCTTCATCTGCTGCCAGGAACTGACCACTGCCTACCTGACCACTCTCTTCATCTGCTGCCTGGAACTGACCACTGCCTGCTTGACTACTCTCTTCATCTGCTGCCTGGAACTGACCCTCGCTTGCCTTGACTATGTTCGGACTGACCTTGGTATTGACCCCTGCTTTGGCTGATGGATACTCTAGCTTTGACCCTTGCGTTTCACTCTGACATTCTCTTCTGGCCTACCGTGACTACCAGACCAACCTGCTTGGATTCCAACAGCAGCTTTCACCCGACTAGACCCGTAGGTGCTGCCTATCTCGCCCGGCGAGCCTTCCTGAACTGTTACCTCCCTGAGGTCTCCGGAGCTTCCAGTTCGGGTCTGGTCCATCCTCTCTGTATCAGCTGCGCACCCTTGCTCATGGTGGGCACACTCCTCCGCTACCTCTCCGGGAGACCCTCTGAGGCCCACCTAAGTCCAGGCGGTCCGGGTACCCAAGGACTCAACCTGCGGAAACCCTGGACTGTTATTGGCAAAGCTCCAGCTAGCCTCTGTCTCCTCGTGTGCTCCGCCTCTTGGTGGCAGGCATTCTCTGTGTCCGACCAGAGGGCCGTACCAATCCTGCACTAGGCCAAGAGTCCACCTCCAGCGCAACATTCATGATATGATGCAATCACACTGAGATGCTTTTTTACAGATGAAGTTTTCAAACTTGACTCAGATAAATGTAAACGATATTCCAAAATTAGGGATATCCCTGAATGAAAAGGATTTTGCTGTCACCTAGAACACCAGTCTGTAAACCGTTTCCACTTGAGCTCATATGCCTGTTGTGGGCATGGACCCTTTGTCCGAGCTAGGGTTGTCGCAACCTGCAGGGAGGAGCCCTGCAGGCTCCCACCATCGGCTGGTGGAACTGGCTGTGGCAGAGGCCCAACTAGAGTTTCACTTATAACAGCCCCGTTCCCCTTAGATTGAGCCCTCATGTGCTGGGGCCGGCAGGATTTAGGCACAGGCCTCTGCAGTGGAGGTGAAGATCTGTCGCAGTAGTCAAGTCATAGGCCATGTTCCGGAGCTGGCTGAATACCGGTGGGGTCAGAGACAGATAGCAGTCAGGACAGACTCAAAGTCCAGGCAGTGGTCAGTGGCAGCTGAAGTACAATCTGAGTCTAGGTCCAGGAAGTGGTCAGTGATAGGCAGGTTTCAATAAGAGTCAAGGTCCCAAGCCGAAGTCAAAACCAGAGATCCGTCCAAGGGAGACAGGGACGGAGAGCAGGCATGGAGGCAAGGAGCAGCAGAGGCAGAGAAGATACAGAACATGTAAGGCATGTAACTGAAGACTTTCCATGGGGAAGATGAAGAACTGAAGACTGCCCATGGGGAAGATGAAGACAAGGGCCGCACATGCACACACCATATGCCCAACCACTCCTTGACATGCACGCACAGCTTCAGTAATTCCCCAACACACGCAGTCACTCGCACCAACCCCATACATATACATACAGCCCTCTACATACCCAGAGGAGGAGAGCAGTGGTGGTGGAGCGTGCACACATACTCACCCAGCTCTCTCACCCCCAGACATGCACACACACCAGATTCATTCCTAATACCAACAGCCTACTCTCCAGTATGATGGGGAATTAGGGGGGCCCAACTTTTACGGTCTGGGGGTACTGATATGCAGACATAAGGGAAGAAAGCACAGGCAAAGCAAGTCAGTATTGCTGGAATTCTCTGGAAGGTTCCTCACCCTGTAAAAATGGTGCTGGCAGTAATTTTGTTATGGGTTTGACAGTTGCTTGGTTTTGATTGTAAATATTACTACCCTTAATGTAAAGCTTGGAGGTAACTGCATGGAGCAGCAGCTACTACCCTTAATAGACACATGGGGGTAACCTGCAAGAGCTTCATGGCAGACTGGATAGACAATTAGTAACTGATGGCAGAAAAGGAACAATGTTACTATGTGTGTATCTCAAACACACACACACACACACATACATCTTCTCACCCTCCAACACACACACAGCTGGACAGAGATCTGGTTGAAGACATTCATAAGATAGGTAAGAAGGGAGAAGTGGTGATCGTTGGTGACTTTAATATGCCGGATGTAGACTGGAAAATCCCATCTGCAGAAACTAAAAATAGTAGAGCGATAGTGGATGCCATGCAAGTAACTTTGTTCAAACAAATGGTATTGGAACCCACGAGAGGAGCTATACTCGACTTAGTGCTCACTAATGGAGATAATGTCTCTGATGTCCAGGTAGGCGCCCACCTCAGCACCAGTGATCATCAAACGGTATGGTTTAATATCACTAAAAGAATAGGGAAAAGAAGCACAAAGACCCAAATTTTACAGTTCAAAAACACGGACTTTGATGAAATGGGGAAGTACCTGGAGGAAGAAGTAAAAGGCTGGGAGAAAGAGAGAGATGTGGATCAACAGTGGACCAATCTAAAAGGAGCAATCACCAAGGCAACTAATCTACATGTTAGAAAAGTAAAGAAAAGCAAAAGAAAAATGAAACCTATCTGGTTCTCTAAGGAGGTGGCTGACAAAATAAAGGCAAAAAGAACAGCATTCAAGAAATATAAAAGATCCCAAAGGGAGGAGCACAAAGAAGAATATTTGGTAGAACTGAGGGAGATGAAGAAATTAATCAAGATGGCAAAAAGTCAAGCGGAAGAGAGGATTGCCAAGGAGATAAAGAGAGGTGACAAAACATTTTTCAGATACATCAGTGAAAAGAGAAAAGTTCAAAATGGTATAGTGAAATTGAAAGATGGAAAGGATCAATGTGTGGAGAGAGACGAAGAAATGGCAGAAATATTAATTAATACTTCAGTTCTGTGTTCACTAAAGAGGAACCTGGAGAAGGACCGTCGCTAATTAACAAGAAACTGGAGGGGAGTGGAGTAGATGTAACTCCATTTACAGTAGAAAATGTATGGGAAGAGCTGGAGAAACTGAAAGTGGACAAAGCCATGGGGCCTGATGAAATTCATCCCAGGATACTGAGGGAGCTCAGAGATGTGCTGGTGGGTCCGCTGTGTGACTTGTTCAATAGATCCCTAGAAACGGGAGTGGTGCCGAGTGATTGGAGAAGAGCATTGGTGGTCCCGCTTCACAAGAGTGGGAACAGAGAAGAGGCTGGTAACTACAGACTGGTTAGCCTCACTTCGGTAGTGGGAAAAGTAATGGAGTCACTGTTAAAAGAGAGAATAGTGAACTATCTACAGTCGGGAGAATTGCTGGACCAGAGGCAGCATGGATTCACCAGGGGAAGATCCTGTCAGACAAATCTGATTGACTTTTTTGATTGGGTAACCAAGGAATTGGATCAAGGAAGAGCACTCGATGTCATCTACTTAGATTTCAGCAAAGCTTTTGATACGGTTCCGCACAGGAGACTGGTGAATAAAACGAGAAGCTTAGGAGTGAGTGCTAAGTTGGTGACCTGGATTGCAAACTGGTTGACGGACAGAAGACAATGTATGATGGTAAATGGAACTTTCTCTGAAGAGAGAGCGGTGTTAAGTGGTGTACTGCAAGGATCGGTGTTGGGACCGGTCCTGTTCAATATCTTTGTGAGCGACATTGCGGAAGGGATAGAAGGTAAGATTTGTCTTTTTGCGGATGACACTAAGATCTGCAACAGAGTGGACACGCCAGAAGGAGTGGAGAGAATGAGACGGGATTTAAGGAAACTGGAAGAGTGGTCGAAGATATGGCAGCTGAGATTCAATGCCAAGAAGTGCAAAGTAATGCATATGGGGAATGGAAATCCGAATGAACTGTATTCGATGGGGGGGGG